>NW_026889792.1:680000-1095000 GCF_033153115.1 Saccostrea echinata
AAAAGCATTCGGAGGTCAATGGCCCATAATAAACTTGAAGAAGATAAATCAGTTTGTACAATACCAACACTTCAAAATGGAGGGTCTCTTTATGTTGAAAACTCTTCTTCAGAAAGAAGACTTTCTGATCAAAATAGACTTAAAGGATACATACTCCGTAGTTCCCATTAAAGAAAGTTACAGGAAATATCTTCGATTTCATTGGGACAACAAATTATTCGAGTACACAACTCTCCCATTCGGTCTAGGGGGAGCTCCCCGAGTATTTACAAAAACCCTAAAACCGGTGGTAGGTTTCCTAGGAAGAACATAATAATGATCATTTATTTGGACGACATTTTATTAATGGCCGAGAATCCAGAAATGCTAATCTCTCACAGAGATTCAACCTTGTTTCTTCTTCAAAAATTGGGGTTTGTGATAAATTGGGAAAAATCCAACTAAATCCAGCTCAATGCTTAGAATATCCGGTTTTCTGATAAACCCCAAGGAAATGATGTTGTTTCTCCCTCAAACAAAAAATAAATCAAATAAAAGAATCTTGCAATCTTATGTTTAAATTGCAAAGGGTATCTGTAAGAAATATTTCAAAATAACCCAGGAAAATTGTCTGCAACAATGCATGCAATCATGCCAGCCCGTCTGCAAAGTCGATACGTACAAATGGGACAAATAAAAGGTCTTCTTATGGGAATTTCTTACGAGCAAGAGATAGCAATATCCAAAGTAGCAAGGAAAGAATTGATTTGGTGGGTCACCCAAATAGATCTTTACAACGGGAGGGAGGGCCATAATAAACCCAAGTCCAGATATGACGATAACTTCAGATGCATCAAATATGGGATGGGGGGGGGCACTTGTCAAAACCAGCATACCGAGGATGTTTGGTCAAGGGAAGAATCAAACCTCCACATCAATGCAAAATAATTACATTCTGCTTTTCTGGCAGTGCAAACTTTTGCAAAAGAAAAAAAAGTCAGATAGCAATTCACTTAAGACTAGACAATGTATCAGCAGTCGCATACATAAATAAAATGGGGGGAACAAAGTCAAAAAAAATTTTAACATGATAATGAAATCAATATGGGAATGGTGCAATCTAAACGGCAAATTTTAACAGCAGAACATCTACCAGGCTGTCAAAATATAGAGGCAGATTGGCAGTCAAGAAGGATTCCAGCGATTGGATGTTAAATCCAGAAACATTCAAACAGATAATGAAAGTAGTAGGGACTTTGGAGATAGATCTTTTTGCTTCGAGACTGAATTTTCAACTAAAGAAATATGTGAGTTGGAAACCAGACTCAATGGGTTGGGCAACAGTTGTTTTTCTGTTGACTTGGACCACAATTCAGGGGTATGGGTTTTCCCCATTCTCTCTAATAGGTCGATGTTTGGCCAAGGTAAAGAAAGAGAGAGAGAGTAACTCTCACTCTTATTGTCCCAATCTGGCCAGTTCAACATTGGTATCCCATGTTGATTCAAGATCCAATATTTTCCAGAACTTCTTCATTCTCCTCAAACCGAACGACATCCTCTAATGATATCAGGGTCCTTGAATCTAGCTGTCTGGAAAATATCGGGAGTAACACACCTTCAAACATATTACCAGAAACAGTTGCAGCCTTACCTGAAAAAGGATATTATTGAACAAGAAAAATGGAATAATGAACATGGAACAACCTTTATGAGGTTTTACAGTAAACCCTTGGATTCCATTGCATACCAGCAAGCTGTTTTATCCAGGTATGCTTTGAACTAACACTTGAATATTTTGTGGAGGTAATGAAATGAAATTGGAGATTTCATGAGGACACGAAGTTATTCATAAAATTAGGATTCCATTGCTTATGAAATCTCCAATTACATATTATGTTATGATGTGCATAACATTTCAATCACAAGAGGAGTTAATGTTAAATCTTATCAGTAAATAAGTATTTTTTCATATTGTTGCTTTTGCTTTATTATCACGTTACTTACAGCGTGACAGTTTGCTTGATGGGGCGTGCTAAAATTTAGTATGCTGATTATCATATTACTCATCAATTGGATGTTTGATTTCAAAAGTTTAATTCATTAAAAAAAAATAAAATGAGCAATTACCGATAAATTTTCACTCTAAATGTTTAAACAAATTGTGAACTCCTCTTAGATTCATAAAATATTTGACCTATTAGTGACTTGGCACCTTTTTTGAAAAACCCAGCAGGGGATATTTGTCTATTTTGGACAGTTCTAGTTTAGTTCTATAGGGAATCAACTTGAAATAACATGTGGAAAATGATAATGTTGAGAAAAAACTATGTGTTTTTCATTAGGTAAATTCATTTAATCTTTTCTTTTTCTTTACAGGTAAAAGGGAATTGCAGAAGAATGAATTGATGTTAAAATCTCAACATTCAATTTGGCTTAAATTTGAATATGTCTTTTGTTCTGATTGCCTAAAGAGCAATTAGGATCAGGAAATTTGAGGTGAAGGAAGGATACTGTATATCCAGATATGTACCTTCAATATGTGGGTCATTCAACAGATGAAAAGGAAATAAGCCTTTGAAGAAAATTATGTCATTTGCATGAATTGAATATTTTAATTGCACATCATTATTATTTCGCCTATGTTTACAATATGTGAAAAATATGTTCAAAACATATGTTTAACCATGGATTGACACGTATGGTATTTATACATTTATCATATGATCAGTGTTTTTAATACTTATACATTTATCATACGATCAGTGCCTTTAACGAACATGTTAAATGCATGTTTCTCAAAACATGCGTTACACACACGTTGCACACGTACGTTATTTATTCGTGAATCGTATGAATAACTTACATATGAAACGTGTGTGGAACGTATGGTAGTTAATACGTATGTTTAACGTACGTGTCACGCATAATATTCATACATGTGAAAACGTACGTTTAACGTACATGGTGCTTTTTTCTTGTGGTACGTGAAGTCACGTACGTATCACATACGTTTAACGTACGTGGTCTGTATGTGACAGATTTTGCTTCGTGTAATTAATACATAAAATACGTGGTAAAAGTCACACATATTTTGACTCGAGCCAAATAACTTGAAATTAAAACTAATTAAATGCAAATTCCATTTAAAACAAAAGCACTTTCCGTAAACTGCAAAATATGTGTAAACAATTTTATACATATTTGTTTCATTTTAATCAGGGTATGTCCTTTCGATATTGATATTTGATTATGACCTACATACATGTACAGTACACAATGCATGCATTTATCACGTTATTGTTAAATAACGAGACCAAACCAGATTTAATACAGAGCCAGGTACATAATGTTATTTCAATTAATATTAAAGTCATTTAAAAATACAATACCTTTACAAAAGAAAATTAAGTTTAAAAAGCTATTTATACACTTTTATATTCCGTTGATTTTTTTCGCAGCGCGCCTTAATAGTATTGCGTAGTCTATCAAAGAGTGTGAGAATACTAACATGGCATATGGAGATAACGAACAGTATTCAAGCTCAAAGTCATTCAAACAATACAAATCAGGAGAGGAGCAAACACGCAACTCCACTTACTCTAAAACGTATGAACCTGACTGATAACTATCATTTCTTTAATCAAGATAGGAAAGTGACGATTATTTTGATGTTATAGGAATTTCAACAACATCCTTTAAAGTCAGTATTCCGAAAACGCTATGGTTTTTATAATGGTCTTGTTTGCAAATACAACTTGTTAATGTGTAGTATTTTGCCTTTTACATTTTATTCCAATTATAAGGTGATTGATTTATTATCAAATTTGAGTACGAATTGTTCCGTCTATCTATATCAATATATAGGACTCACGGCAAGTGTGACCAGTCGTAAGGGGATGCTTACTCCTTCATGACACCTGTTTTTACTCGGATACTTAATTATACCCACACTTTCTAAAGAAAGATCGGGTTTTTGTTGTTACTTATGTCCGCCTGTCACACTTTCTTCTTAATCTAACAACTCCTACATTTTAAGCAGAATTCAATTAATTTTTTGGAATATGATAGATGGTGTACTATAGGTGTAGAATAAGGTTATGGAATTTTCACTTTTACCCTAGGGGCAAAACAGGGGTCAAAAATGATGTTTTTTTCTACAAAAACCTGGTTCCCAGAACTCCTCTTACATTTTATGCAGTAGCCTACTCATCTCCTCGAAGATGATTGATAGTGTCCTATTGATGTGCAATAAAGTTTCAGAATTTTCATTTTCACCCTGGGGGTCCATTGAGGGTCGAAAATGTCGCTTCTTATACAAAAAAGACAATGGTTCCCAGAACTCCTCTTACATTTTATGCAGTAGCCTAATCATCTTTTGGAAGATAATTGGTAGTGTCCTGTACATGTGCAATAAGGTTTCGGAATTTTCCTTTTCACCCTGGGGTTGAAATGGGGGTTGAAAAATGACGTTTTTTATATACAAAAAGACCCTGGTACCCAGAACTCTTCTTACATTTTATGCAGAAGCCTAAACATCTTTTGGAAGATGATTGGTAGTGTCCTGTAGATGTGCAATAAGGTTTCAGAATTTTCATTTTCACCCTAGGGGTCAAATGAGGGTAGAAAATGACGCTTTTTATACAAAAAGACCCGGGTTTCCAGAACTCCTCTTACGTTTTATGCAGTAGCCTAATCATCTTTTGGAAGATGATTGGTAGTGCCCTGTAGATGTGCAATAAGGTTTCGGAATTTTCATTTTTACCTTGGGGATGAAATGGGGGTTGAAAAATGACGGTTTTTTTTTTTTTTTTATAGAAAAAGACCCTCGTTCCCTGAATTCTTCTTACATTTTATGCAGTAGCCTACTCATCTTTTGGAAGATGATTGGTAGTGTTCTGTAGATGTGCAATAAGGTTTCGAAATTTTCATTTTCACCCTGGGGATCAAATGGAGGTCAAAAATTACGTTTATGGATACCTGATATGGCGGTGCTCTGTTGGACACAAATGAAAACGCAAGGTTGGAAATGAATGGTTATTTATTAATAAATAAATGACGAAGCAATCAAAATATGTCAACACATAGTATAATTGACAATACCAAACACAATTAAACACATTAAGTAATAGACACAAAAACATATAGCAGAAACCATCATAAAAGTTTTATTTTAAGGTATTATGTATTATTAAGATACACATGGTAAAAATATACAGTAAACAGAATGCGTATTTCAGACCTAAACAGTGTCAAAGATGGGGCAACATCGTATAATGAGGGACAAATCTGTTAACCAACAGTCAAAGTAGGATTTGGGTTGAAACAGAAAAGGAGAGAACGTATGACTGGAGTGGGAATGGAATCTAGAACCCCTGCATCACTAGTAAGGTGCTCTACCAATTGAGCTTTCCAAGCCGATGTCCAAAGCTTGAACCATTACACACATGCATTTTAGCAGAATACTTATATGATGTATGGCTGATGTAAAATCTCTTAAGAAATGACATGATCATTAGTCAGAAAGGAATTTGCAACAAGTTCACAGTATTTACAAACTAATGGGCCAAAGAAAAGATTATGCATAAGCTATTACTGTTCGCGGTCTCCTATGAATAGAATGATTTAAACTATTTAAGAAATTTCAAACAAAGGAACTCTTTGGTTATATACTGGTAACATATAGCCTTTACCTGAAAGGTATATAATAAAACATCAAAAATGAAAATCTTTTAAAACTGAAAAGAAATAATTATTTAAAACTTATTTAAAATTTATTTTTACATTGATAATTTAGTTTGTCACTGTTATGTAATTTCCAGGTAATCAATCCTTCAAAGTATTTAGTATATTATTGTTGGTGTGGATTTAAGTTTGTTACTACTAATTATAAATGAAAAGATGCTTACATTCTACTACATTAATATTTAGTGTGACCTACAGCTGTTCTAGAAACTGGTAGAAATGGATTAATTCAAATATCACTGAGAGGCACTTGTCCCTATGGTTATGATATAGATTTTTAAAGGAAATATTTCAAATTTCATATGCGCTGAAATAAAATTTCAAGACCATGTACACATTTGGTTTTCGATGGAAATCATTTCATGATCCTGGGGCATGAAACAGGACAGTGTTCTCTTGAACATTTTGAACAGTACATGTAATTTAAATCATGTTTCCTTCCAAAGATACATCACACTCATGTCACTCAAAATTCCTAGTGTATAGTTTTCTGGTGATTAATTTTGTCAAATAGTTTTTACTTGTTTATAGGCGCACCTTGTTTGACATACATGTATAAGATATGTGGTTAATTTGAGCACAGTTTCCTCTGCCTGGTCATCCCTTCTATCCAAGTTGGTGTATCCGCGAGCATAATTCTATAGACAAATGAAACTGAGCTATGCAGGCAGCCTTAAAGTTTTCGAGTAAATCAGTCTTGTTAGTTATCCATCACTGAAAGCTAAATTAAGTAAAAGTAGTCCAATCGAATTGACGTTTGAGTCTCTAGTTTGCAGTGTTGACAAAATACCGGGGTAGGTCAGTCACATGATCGAAATGTTTACAAACCGTTGGCTGATTATCCCAAAAAGTCTTCAAAGTCGTCTCAATTGACAATTCACAAAAATCATCTAATGATTAAATTGGTTTAAACAGTTCACTTACATAAATCTTTAAATCAGCTGCGGTAGTTTTGATCCAAATCGGAAAAATTCCTCGCCATCAGTGACCATCGCCTAGCTCGCGGGGCAGTGTATCACAGTGTACACGATTAACTTGACAATCTCTAGATGTATATCCAATTGCTAACATAGAAATGCCAATGTTTTAGTAACGTATTAATATTAATGACGGTTTTTTTTCTGCAAAAAGACCCTGGTTCCCTGAACTCTTCTTACATTTTATGCAGTAGCCTTATCACCTTTCGGAAGATGATTGGTGGTGTCCTGTAGATGGGTAATAAGGTTTCGGAATTTTCATTTTCACCCTAGGGGTCAAAAGGGGGTTGAAAAATGACTCTTTTTATACAAAAAGACCCTGGTTCCCAAAAGTCCTCTAACATTTTATGCAGTAGCCTAATCATCTTTTGGACGATGATTGGTAGTGTCCTGTAGATGTGCAATAAGGTTTCGGAAATTTCATTTTCACCCTGGGGGTCAAATGGGGGTCGAAAAATGACGTTTTTTTATACAATAGACCCTGGTCTTCAGAACTCCTCTTACATTTTATGCAGTAGCCTAATCATCTTTTGGAAGATGATTGCTGGTGTCCTGTAGATGGGTAATAAGGTTTCGGAATTTTCATTTTCACCCTAGGGGTCAAAAGGGGGTTGAAAAATGACTCTTTTTATACAAAAAGACCCTGGTTCCCAAAAGTCCTCTAACATTTTATGCAGTAGCCTAATCATCTTTTGGACGATGATTGGTAGTGTCCTGTAGATGTGCAATAAGGTTTCGGAAATTTCATTTTCACCCTGGGGGTCAAATGGGGGTCGAAAAATGACGTTTTTTTATACAATAGACCCTGGTCTTCAGAACTCCTCTTACATTTTATGCAGTAGCCTAATCATCTTTTGGAAGATGATTGCTGGTGTCCTGTAGATGGGTAATAAGGTTTCGGAATTTTCATTTTCACCCTAGGGGTCAAAAGGGGGTCGAAAAATGACGCTTTTTATACAAAAAGACCCTGGTTCCCAAAAGTCCTCTAACATTTTATGCAGTAGCCTAATCATCTTTTGGACGATGATTGGTAGTGTCCTGTAGATGTGCAATAAGGTTTCGGAATTTTCATTTTCACCCTGGGGGTCAAATGGGGGTCGAAAAATGACGTTTTTTTATACAATAGACCTTGGTCTTCAGAACTCCTCTTACATTTTATGCAGTAGCCTAATCATCTTTTGGAAGATGATTGCTGGTGTTCTGTTAATGTGCAATAAGGTTTCGGAATATTCATTTTCACCCGGGGGTCAAATGGGGGAGGGGGGCAAAAAATTTCTTGATTTGACCTTAAATGAAGAAAGGGTCAAGGTAAAAATACAGCAAGTATTGTGTCATTGTCTTCTATCCGTGTTCCAAATTTGAATTAATAATATCAAAGGATTTTCAGATTATGCCGCCCTGAATTATATTTTCATGTAAAAATTGACCTTGACTTTATAAATGGGTCAAGGTAAAATAAATGTTGACATGCACCCTTTCTCCATGCCAACTCTCCATGTTCCAAGATTTAAGTTTTAATGTCAAAGAGTTCTTAAGTTATGGTTTGGAGGTGTTTTTTCTCAATTTGGCCTTGAATGAAGAGATGAGTCAAGGGCAAAATTTTGGTACAGTGCCTCTTGTGTAAATGTCTATGTTACAAGTTTGAAAGCCTAATGTTAAAGGGTTCAGTTAAGGTTATTGCCTGGACTATATTTTTTATGCAAAGATTGACCTTGACCTTATCAAAAGGACAAGGTCCAAAACATTTGTGGCTTCAATCCCACCTCCATATCACCTCTCCATGTTCCAAGTTTGAAGTCTTAATGTCAGGGTTGTTGAGGTACGGCTAGGATCGGACAAAATTTGATTGAAGAAGAAAACTGACAAAAACAATATGTAGACTAGTATCTAGTCTACTTGTAGCATCAGAACTGTATATCTAGTAGAATTATGAAAGAAGAACAGATTTGTTTCTACATCATATAATGAAACTGTCACATATGAAATTAAAATTTTCTTGCCCAGTGGTTCTTGAGAAGAAGAATTTTGAAAAAAAAATTCCTATACAGTAAAGTATGTTAATATCCAACATGTCTGTGTGATTTACACACCAATAATGCACATAAAACTTAAAACAGTCCTTATATTTACCTGTTTAAAAGCACAAAAAATATGTTTGAATTATTTGCTGCCCTATATCATTACATTTTTATTAACGTCTCTGTAGCTCATTGTGACGTCACCTAAGCGCGAGTTTTACCATGCATATTTCTACGCGTGAGTATAAACGAAAATGACATTCAAATCAATCTCACAGTTGGCTTAGTAGAAAAGAACATAGCAAATGTAAATATTCTGTATTAAAAATACCTTCAGCTTATTGTTGACAAAACTTTTTGTAATGGAGAATTGCAATTTGACATAATGTGTCTATAAATTGTAGGTCATAAATGCAACATTTATATGTGCAGAACATGTTTTAATATTGATTCAATTCTATTTTTTTTCAACACAAAAGCAAACATTTTATATGCCCAGATGCAAAATTCAAACTTATGGGTTTGCTACGTGCTTTCTTGATTATAAATGTGACTAATTTTTAAGAAACAATATGACAAAAAATCATTAATGTCATTTATGATACACCTTAAAAATATTCATTTATGTACCTAGCGGTAACATTCTTTCCGGTGAAAGAAAGGACTGCAGAGAAGATACAAATGGGGTGATGAAAAAAGTTTGTGGAGTAGTGCCATAAATTTACCCGAGTCAAAAGGGGAAAAAATCTTGCATAAACATTTATCATCCAACAATTCACTGAAGTGGCACGACGCATATTTTACTATTTCATGAGTTCTATGAAATCTAATCATATATTGTATATGTATTGCCCAAACGATTAAGGATACAAAAACTTCAGATGACAGAGGGATTTCTTTTTCCCACAATCTGTAAAATTTCACTCCTGAAAAAAACTGAAAAAGACCTAAGAAATGTTTAACAGGCCACAGAAAAGTAAAATGCAATCGGAGTACCATGCATCATGTTTTTAAATTCCAAAAATATTCAGAGAAAGGAGAGACACATACTTTATGTACATTTATAGGAAGTTCAACTTCCTAAAGTCAGTCATGTCGAAAAGTGTCGTTGCTTATGTACTGTAGACATATAGATTTTACGAGTCTAGTCTATATATTACACAAAGATATTCGCATTGATACTGTCTGTTCCATTAGGATAAATGAGTTTAGAATGTGTTGTTGGTACTGAATCTATTTTGACATCATAATTAATTTATATTTAAAAGTTAACCTTTTTATACCCGCACTTTCTAAAGAAAGTTCGGGTATATTGTTGTTACTCATGTCTGTCCGTCCGTCCGTCTGTCACACTCTTCTTTTTCAAACTCCTTTTACATTTTACACAGTAGCCTAATCATCTTTTGGGAGATGGTGGGTGGTGTCATGTAGATGTGCAGTAAGGTTTCGGAATCTTCATTTTCACCCTGGGGTTCAAATGGGGGTCGAAAAATGACGTTTTTTATGCAAAAAGTCCCTGGTTCCCAGAACTCCTCTTACATTTTACACAGTAGCCTAATTATCTTTTGGGAGATGGTTAGTGGTGTCCTGTAAATGTGCAGTAAGGTTTCGCAATTTTCATTTTTACCCTGGGGGTAAAATGGGGGTCGAAAAATGAGGTTTTTTATGCAAAAAGCCCCTGGTTCCCAGAACTCCTCTTACATTTTACACAGTAGCCAAATCATCTTTTGGGAGATGGTTAGTGGTGTCCTGTAGATGTGCAGTAAGGTTTCGCAATTTTCATTTTTACCCTGGGGGTAAAATGGGGGTCGAAAAATGAGGTTTTTTTATGCAAAAAGTCCCTGGTTCCCAGAACTCCTCTTACATTTTACACAGTAGCCTAATCATCTTTTGGGAGATTGTTAGTGGTATCCTGTAGATGTGCAGTAAGGTTTCGGAATTTTCATTTTCACACTGGGGGTCAAATAGTGGACGAAAAATGAGGTTTTTTATGCAAAAAGCCCCTGGTTCCCAGAACTCCTCTTACATTTTACACAGTAGCCAAATCATCTTTTGGGAGATTGTTAGTGGTATCCTGTAGATGTGCAGTAAGGTTTCGGAATTTGTATTTTTCCCCTGAGGTTAAACATAGGTCAAAAAATGACGTTTTTTATGCAAAAAGCTCCTGGTTCCCTGAACTCCTCTTACATTTTACACAGTAGCCTAATCATCTTTTGGGAGATGGTTGGTGGTGTCCTGTAGATGTTCAGTAAGGCTCGGAATTTTCATTTTTACCCTGGGGGTCAAATGGGGGTCGAATTTAAAAAAAATATTTAACATGTTTAAACACCCTGGTTCCCAGAACTTCCCTTATATTTTATGCACTAGCCTTAAATCATGATCATTTGGAAGATGATTGATTTTGTCCTGTGGATGTGTAAAATGGTTTTAAAATTTGCATTTCCATGTGAATGGCAAATAGGGGCAGGAAAAAAATTGGCCCCTAGCTCCGTAACCCATGGGGTCATGATTTGTACAAACTTGAATCTACACTTCTTGGGAATGTTTCCATATTAATCATGCTT
This sequence comes from Saccostrea echinata, assembly GCF_033153115.1. Taxonomy (NCBI): domain Eukaryota; kingdom Metazoa; phylum Mollusca; class Bivalvia; order Ostreida; family Ostreidae; genus Saccostrea; species Saccostrea echinata. The sequence goes on from NW_026889792.1 coordinate 691,281, forward strand.
TTGTTGTTCTTGAAAAGAAGAATTTTGAAGATTTTTTCCATTTTATTCCTATATAAAAAATTTGATCCCTTATTGTGGCCTGACCCTATCCTTGGAGTTCATGATTTGAAAACTAGAAATATGTCCATAGGACAAAATGCCCCGCCGAATGTATATTACTAATGCAACTTGAAAATTTGTATGAGTGTATGAAGTTTGTTGAGAATATCTTGAACAGTTTCTTTAAAATTGAAACTAAAATCTTAAACAAATTGATATAGTTGATATATTCTCACCAAATTATGTATAAGTGCATGCTTACATAAAAATATCTTAGATTGTTTCTTTAAAACTAAGCTAAATACAAATTAAAGAGAAGGGAGGTCAAGGTCACTGGAAATTGTAAGGTAAAAAGTCTTTGATGCAGTTGAATAGCCCTCGCTAATACATATCAGCATATTAGGTTTGATAAAAATATCTTGAATGATTTATTTAATACTGAGCTTAACACTTATTTGAGAAAAGAGAGGTCAAGGTCAAAGGAAAGGTTGAGGTCAAAATGTTGATGCAGTTGAAAAGCTTACATCAGTATCTATTTACTATTAGCATATGAAGTTTGATAAAAATATCATAAATGGTTTATTTAAAACGTAGATAAACACTTATTCAAAAAAGTGAGGTCAAGGTCAAAGGAAAAGTCAAAGTAAAAAAAAGTTGATGCAATTGATAGCTCTCAGCAGTATATATCAGCATATGAAGTTTGATGAATATATCTTGAATTGTTTATTCAAAACTGATCTAGACATTAATTTAAGAAAAGTGAGGTCAAGGTCAAAGGAAAGTTCAAGGTCAAAAAGGTTGATGCAGTTGAAAAGCTTACATCAGTATGTATCAGCATATGACGTTTGATTGATGTTGGACATGACAAACACTATATGCCTCGGCCATATTCATGACAGGGCATAAAAAGCTTGAATCTACACTATATGAGGATGTTTCCATATCAAAATGACTAACAATCAAATTCAAAAAATTGTGGTCCCCTGCTTCCCTTGTCCTAGTGGATGGGATGCCATTATTTATGACATATTGTTTCAAATATGCACGCCCTATCATATGTCATTCAAAAATAATCACCAAAGTTAAATTTTTTGAAAATTAGGCAAAACATCAAGGTAAAGGGGTAAAAAATCATAGCATGCTCGGAAACATATTGTTACATGTAATGTACATGTCAAATATGAAAGTCCTATCTCTTCTCAATCAAAAGTTATAAGGAAATATAACATTTTTGAAAAGTAGGTTAAACTTCAAGGTCAATGTCACAGAGTCGAAAGTCATGATATATTTAGAAAGGTCTTGTCACAGGTAATATACATGTATAATATGAATGCCCTATCTTTTCTCTTTCAAAATGATCATGTTAAATTTTTTGAAAAGTAGGTCAAACTTCAAGGTAATGGGTTCAAAAATCATAGTATGTTTAGAAAGTTCTTGTAGGTAATGTACATGTGAAATATGAAAGCCCTGTCTCTTATTATTCAAATGTTATGACAAAGGTTAAATTTAGACAGACGGACAAACTGACAAACGGACACACTGACAGACAAATGAGATTTAATGTCTCCTAGGTCCCTTTCGCGAAAACGGATGACAATAATGCCCTTGCTATTCTTGCGAAGAATATTTATGAAGAAAAAAATCCCCTGCATTTTTCGATGTAAATCATTGGATCCCCATATGTGGCCCCACCCTACCCCAGTGGGTCATAATTTGAACAAATTTGAATCTACACTAAGTCTATGTAAAGAAAGTTTCAACTTTTTGGGCCCAGTCAGTGGTTCTTGATAAGTCTTTTTAAATGATACCACCAAATTTTCACTTATTCTTGATTCCCCCTTGAAAGAGGGTGTGACCCTTCAGTTGAACAACCTTGAATCCCCTTTACCCAAAGATGCTCTGTGGCAGGGTTGGTTGAAATTGGCCCAGCGGTTTTAGTGAAGAAGACTAAAATGTGAAAAGTTTACAGGAGGACAGATGGATGACAGACAAAATGTGATCAGAAAACCAGAAAAACTCAAGTGAGCTAAAAACTTATGAACACAAGTACTTGGAAAGAGTTACAGTATTTGAAAAGCAGTTTTTTTATGCATTGTTTTCAGAAGCTGTAAAGGTATGACTTGTATCCATGTTGAAAAAAATTTCACATTTCAGAAAACAGTATGATTAAAAATAGTTAATCAAGGTGCTTTGAGTAGCAAAATAAGCTGAACTGGTATAGCTAATTCAACCACAGAGCTTAGTCAATTTTAAAATGCACAACCTTTTCAACTCTTAATCATCCTTAAAATATTAATTTATATCATTCATTTCTGATTCAAGGGAGAACTAGAGATATAACCAGAAATATATCCGTTGACATGTACATGTATATTGTGTTTTTTAAGTCATTCATGTTTGTTTGTTGTTAAATGTCCCTCTCAGGAATTTTTCACTCATATGGAGACACCACCACTTAAAATTAATGAAGACGTACAAGTCGGATTTGAGGTTAACATTCATTATAGGAGTTTTCAACAATTAAGACGTAAAGAGATAACTCCTTCCCCTCGCCCCTTCCCCTGTTTTTTCATGAAACTAATACTTTGTTTTGACATAAAAAAAAGTGTGAATATATACAAATAGTTTAATGGTCCATCTCTTTGAATGATTTTCATTCCTAATTCTACATGGGTTGACCCAAATTCATGAAATGTCAAGCTATCTTATCATTGATGCACTTTTATTTAATTTGAAGTAGTCATATTGTGAACATTTCCAGTTCATTAAGAGAGTGGGGATGACCTCCAAGGGTTCATAACCTTAAACCATTAGATGTACATAACATAATAACACAAGAAACAAAATTATGCATAGTCAAATGGAAAATTTTTCTACTATTTTGGAGTCACATGATCATTTGTCATTTCTGGGACAGGGAGCGGCTAGGGAGATTGGAACACCCCCCCCCCCCCCCCCCCCGGAATTTGCAGAGTTATTTAAATAGGACTATATACTGATTTTCAGAAGCAAATAAAAAATGACTTTGGACGCCCACCCCTTTAAAAACATGGACCCCACCATCATTGTGTTTATTTTGTTTGTTTGTTTTTGGGTTTTTTTTTTCCCTGAAAAAATTTTAGGATCTGTGCCTGTAACTGAATGTAATGTCGACAACAGGAGATAACTCTTTAGAATGTGAAATTCGTCTATTGTGGCATCCGATGACCTTTGATCCTTTTTAAACTTTTACCTAACCATTTGCATTTCGGTTATTTTACCCCATTCAATACTTAAACTTGTACTTACCGACTGTCATAGGTCCTGTCAACTTCATGAAATACAATCCAATCAAAACACAAAATGGATTAATTTATACTGATATACATGTAATGATGTTTACACCACGCTGCACCATGTGCAATGATAATGATAAAACTAGTACTGGTAGGGTGACACAAGCCCAATGTGATGTAGATATTTTCAAAAAAGGTGTTCACATACATGTACAGTACAAGAACAAATTTTAAATTATTATAACAAACGATGTTTTAACGTAACTTTGCCATCTAAGCCTATTTCCAAAAGCAGGCAATTTGTGTGTGTTGGGGAGGGGGGGGGGGACAAAATTGATTGGGTATGGCTTTTCAAGGAGCTCGAGGTTTTTGCCTAATCAAATAGTAAATAAAATGTTTGCACATTTTGATAAATTCATCAAAAACGCTATTACTAAAATAATATTATTTGTTGTTGAGAAAATAAATTTAAAAAGTTCCAATTATGGGCCAAAAATTTATATCCCCCTTTTATCAAAACCTAATTTACATCATTAATTAAATTCTGTTATTTCAGACTGGTAATGAATTAAGTAAAGGAAATACATGTACATGTACTGTGTAAATTATAGAATTATTTTGACTTTTCTTTTTCCGTGGTAAGCCCAGTATGAAGGAGTGTGCATTTAGAGGGAAACACCTTAGTGCGGTTATTACTGTCTCATGACAGGATCTAGTTATGGTTATAATTAAAGTTTGTTGAAAAAAATATTTATTTCATGTTTTTTAATGAGATATACATATGTATGCATGTATACTTCATTATTCCGAAACATTAAGGATTTTCCGTGCATTTTCTTCATTAACCATTCTATGTTGCTTAGTCAAAATAACTTGGTTGATGCAGAAATATCGGGGAGAAAGGCAAATACACTGATCAGCTTCATCTCGTCTTTCTTTCTTTTAATTTTGTTTATCAAAAATCATCTTTGCCTTTGTAACTTCTGAAACCAAAAATGTTTTCACTATCTTATTTAAATGCAGCATTTCACAAAATCTATGGTCATTATTTTGATTTTTATAAATACATTCTATCTTTGTGCCATATTTTCCCTAATATTTAAAATATGTGCTATTTCGATAACAAATAGTTTGTTACATAATAACCTAACCCAACAAAGTTTTCATTCTCAAGCGTGCAAAGATCTTGAAAATCTTCAAACGATGTTTTTGAATTGAATGACTTAAGAAGACTCGTCTAAACTAGGGAAAAAACCGGTCACGGTAGCCTAGTGGTAGGACTTTGCTTCGTGATCGAGAGGCCGGGTTCGATTTTAATTTGCCGCGCCGCGTCAAACCTAAGACGTAAACAGAGGTAGTGACAGTTCCGTCGCCAATCGCCCGGCACTGGAAGTGAAGTCACGGATCTACATAATCGAGGCTCGGTGTTATGGTAGCGCTAGCACGATAAAGAATCCTCACTGCTTAGTAGCCCTGAGTGCCGAATAAAAGTATAAATTTGAAGCCTTCCAAAGGCAGAAGATGACGTCTTTATACTGTAAAGAACTGTGAACGAAAGTATTGTTCTGCCTCCTACCTCCAAGTCTAATTTCAAAAGTTAACACATTTGAATGATTTTTTTTATTTATATAGATATTTATGTGAACGGAAAATGGAAAATATTTTTAAAACATCTCCCCCCCCCCCCCCCCATGCCCCTGTGTAACAAAAATTCCTGTTTATGGATTTTTTGAATTGTAATTTCAAAAATTGATACCAAAGCTTTTGTTTTTTCACTCGAAGGTGCGGGGGGGTGGGGGGTGGTGGTGGGAGGATTATGTTTACAAACAAAAAACTGGAAAATAATGGTCATTTTATTATCGATTTCAAAGGAGATTACGAATAAGATATGGTGTTTTATCAATCTTTTATGTTGAATTTTACATAAGCTTAACATACGGAAAGTTTTATGGGTAATTTTTTTTTCCATTTCCATTCTTTTTTGAAAATCTAGCGATTTTCAAAGTCTGATTTCAGATAAAATTTTCAACCTCCTTTTGAAAAGAGTCCTAAATAAGAGCAATTAAGTTTTTGACACTAGTTTTGAAATTTTTAATGAATTAATAATGAACTGTTCCTTGCACTCAATCAAGTTTAAATGGCAAAACTGTCATTTATATTGAATTAAATGGGTGTAAAATGTAGGCGGGAATCGAGAGTGAGCGTGCGTGGTTCTTCCTTATTTTACGCGAGTACTTATTATCGCGAAATGACTCGTTGGCTTTAAATCGCGAAAACACGAATTCGGGGATGGACTTTTTTTTTCAAGAGTTTTAACCTGTATTTCAGCAATAAAATAATGAAAGCGAGCATTTTTTTTTTTCACGAAAACTGCTTCTCGCGAAATTACGCGATAATAAATTATATCTAGGAATATGCAGTATGAGTAAAAATTCTCGAATGGGACGTTAAACAACATACAATCAATTAATCAATATGTTTGATATAGATAATGACAGCATTTAGCATTTTTCTAAATGGTTTAATTTGTCTGACCATTTTGTCCTTTCAGTTTGGATAAGGATCTCATAAAAGAAAAATACCATCTGACCAAAGATCTCACTCTCAGTACTCAATTCCGTAGCTTACGAGAGAAATACTGGATCAGGGAATTAGGCAATACGTTTCCATATTGTTGCAATAATCGTAAATTTTCAAACCGACAATGGGCCAGTGGTAAAGTGATGAGACATTTTAACAATACGCCAAGACGTAATTTGTCTTTGACTTTTCGCTTTTACTTTACATCAATAAGAAAGAGATGCTTAGCTCTCTGACATAATATACAAATGTTTTATAAATAAAAATGGAACAAGAAATTAACATATATAACTTTTCACTGGACATCTGTCAAATTAATATTATTTCATTAAAAAATCTAATTCTACACAAAAGTACTCCGACGTTGATGTTAAAAAGATACTTGAGTTTCTCATTGACAATATCTATGTAAGCTTTGGAGACCAGGTCTTGGAATTCCAGTGGGTACTTATGGAGCCCTGTTTTTAACAGATCTGTTTTATATTCATATAAAGTAGAATTTATTTGAAAACTACAAGAAAGAAGAAGTCTTTAAGAAGGCTACGGAAGCGTAAAGGTCTCTACACTTGTTGTGCTATAACGTTATATTGTCTTATATTTTATTGTCTTATCAAGTTATGAAGTGTTAAAACTCCTTATTTATATACCTATTTTGAATTGTATTTAGATGTTTTACATAATTTAAGGAGTTTTACATAATTTAAGGCACCTTCTCTTATTTAATTGATTTAATTGCTATAAGTTTTATCGACTTAAAAATATTGACTTTAAGATATTGATCAAAGCAAGATATTTCATCATATCAATATAGTGATGTTGTAATGTAAAAATAAATATATAGATATATCGATATAAATATATGAATATTTCCGAGAAAGAAATGAGAAAATATAATTATTAGATTAGCTTCGCGGGGCGGGAATTCTAATGAATCATCACTTCATTCGGGATTCAGTGAAAGCCCCTGTACTATGTATTTGCTATCTTATACGATTATAGACTGATACAGATTCAAAAATGTTTTGAAAAGGGGGTATGAAGAGACATCAGCAGTTAGATCATAGGCATAGTAATGGGGGTTACTGTCCCCATCACCACTTTTGAAGGGGGGGGGTGGGGGAGGGGGGAGGGCAAGAGCATCTTTGTGCCACCTAAGTATATTATAGATCTGCTAATATATCCCAAAATTAAAAAAGAATATTTGCAGTTTGATAATTAAACTTTTGTATTTCTTTTCAAATATTTTATGTGGCTGACCCCTGTCCTTTCCCCTTTTAACTATAAGCGTATGCAGATTAGATGCAATGAAGGCACAAATTACTAGTATTTTACATAATTCTGAGTAATAAGAAGCTACATCTGATGTGCTGATAATTATAGTTTATCTAATATATATTCTATCCTGATTCACTGCTTATATTTTTTGAGTTCGGGTTGATGGAGGTTCACGTCTATATGTGGCAGATCCTATGTTTACGACAAAAATGAAAAAAAAAAAAAACATCAAATATTTACAGTGTACATAGGCACTGACACTTTTATACAGGCCCGTAAGAAACAAATTCACTTTGAGGGGGCATATCCATACATTTTCAGTTGAGGGGGCACTATCAACTACCAAAATTCATTGACAAGCAAAAAAAAAAAAAAAAAAAAAAGGTCATCAGACGTTATTATTGAGGGGGCACAAGCATATAGTAGCAAAGTTTTCTACAGTACTCTATATATCGGCAAAATTATTGGGGAGGGGGGGTGTCCTTTTACTTTTGCTTCATCCCCGGATAGGACTAGTACTAAATGTAACAGGTGGAGGGGGGGGTTGACAAATTATTTTAGTCACATCAATATTAATTCTGTAATTCTGCATACTTTGTAAACACATATTTTTTATTCAAAGAGCTAGAGATTGATGCATTTTATTCATGAGAAAAAATATTAAATTATTACTACACTTCCATATATATTTAATTTCTTATTAATTAGAATGATGTCAATTGATTGTTTATTGTTTCATTGGGGACAATCTAACTAACCGTGCCCCCTCACCCCTTCTCTATAATCATATATAATAAATATTTGACATTTTACACAAGGTGCATTGTGCATGTGTCGTCAATAAATCTGAGTGATTTGACGTTTCATTAAAATTCCCGCGCCCGCCAAATTAGTTGGAGAACAATATTTCCAAACTTTTCCTATAAAAATACTAGCATATTTATATTAATTTAACTATTTTTATTGTTGTGTATCGAGCTAACTACATCGATATCTTTAATTCTCATGCTTAAATCAATATTTTTCAACTCAATATTTGTTTAAGTCGAAATAACTTTTAGCAATAAAACCCATCATACAGAAAAGACACTTTAAATTATGAGAATACCCAGATACAATGCAACATATAAATGAAAATAAGAAATCATAACAGATTATATGTTGATAAGACGACAGAAAGTAAGACAGTGTACACAAATATAACACAACAAGTGTGGAGACCTTTACGCTTCCTTATTAGGCTGTAGCCTTCAATTCGACATTAACATATATTGACAATGCTTTAGCAATTAACGTTATTCATTTACATTTCTACGTTGATTCCATATATTCCTGTGAACTCGAAATAAAAAGAAACACAGAGTCTTACACATCTGTTTCATATCTCGTTTAAAATCAACATTTTGTATTTTCTATGTTCGATACATTGACCTTGTTTGCAAAGACATTGCAAAGACAATTGTTGACTGATATTTTTCATGCAAATTTTTTGGGATATTTTTAATTTTACTTTTTTCGTATTACGATCATAAAAAAGAGCACACGGCGGCTGTGACCGGTCAAAAGTGGATACTCACTCCTCCATGGCACCTAATCCAACCTCTGTTTTCATCGGAAAGTGTTAAATTGGCTCTGCTCATAATTGGTATTGTTTGGTTGGACCTGGAGAATGATTAATGTTCGTTATCTTCAAAGGCCATTCAGTTTCATTGAAAGTTTTGAATGGACTATTTGCAGACGCTGAAGAATATGAACTCGTCGGTATTTCTAATAAAGGATGTTGTCCAACAAAAGCTCTTTAAGCTGCAACCTGTGACGGAATATAGTTTCAAACCAAAATGTCGGTTCTCCAAATTTGCCAAGACAAGTATAGATACCGTAAATATTAGTGGCATTCCTGCTCATAAAATGCAATAAAGTTGAAGCCTACACCCTACAGTTCCTACATTTTCTTTGAGATAATCTCAACGTTCCTTTTTTTAAATTATATAACTAACATTAAAGTATCTAAATATTGAAAATATATCTAAAAACAAAATCTTTCTCAGAGCTCTTACTCTTCCTCCACTTCGCAAATCATTAGGTGAAAATATAGTTGACAATGAGAACCCGAAAGCAAACATTTTAAAATGTCCTTAATAAAAGTGGCCACAATCTTATGGCCGAAGAACTTCAATTCTATTATGAATTTTGTGAAGGATTATCCGCACGATTGGTGAAATATAAAGTGGAAGACCTCGAAATTCAGTATAAATAGTTTTAGAAATCTTTTTTTTTTAAATATTGTAAGTAGGTTGAAAAGACAAATGCAAACAATCCATCATTCAGTTTTTTTTCTAAATCGAAAGTGATGAAATGATCAACAGGACGACGTAAACAGTTTAGCACGTTTTGCTTCCAGCTAACACGGCTTATAATAGTATCGTCTTAGTTTGTAAAGCTCATTACTCTAACTGTATTTTAGATGAACTCTGTTTTAATTCTACATTTAGCAATCCATCTAATACTCGCTGTTCATTTTGTGGAGAATAGCATTATTCAAAATCACATTCCAATCTTTCAACAAAAATGAGATTGATTTACCCTACCTATTCTGGATTCCTCAACTCCATACAAATCTTACAGATAAACGTTCATTGCATGGTCAAGTACATGCTCTACCAAGCCTCTTTCTGTACTCTTCAAAAAATAATTAACTGCTATGATTGCTGATTGACAATATCTATGTTTTTCTTTGAGATCAAGTCTTCAATCAATCTTTTACCGTTCACGGTAGCTCAGTCGGTAGAGCGCTCGCTTCGTGATCGGGAGGTCGTGAGTTCGAATCTTTGCCGCGACAGACCTAAGTCGATAAAAAATGGGAAGCAACTGTTCCTTCGCCATGCTCTCGGCACTTTGAAGTGAAAGTTGCGGGTCCTTCGGATGAGACCTTAAAAACCGAGGTCCCATGTCACGGTAGGCGTTTGCACGATAAAGAACCCTCAATGCTCAATGACCCTGAGTGCCGAGTAAAGGTCAAAATTTGAAGCCCTTCACCGGTATATGGTGACGTCTCTATCTGAGTGAAAAATTCTCGATTGGGACGTAAAACAACATACAATCAATCAATCCATCAATCTTCCGAAATCTCCATTGCCACTAGTTGTGCCCAGATATTTGCTGTCTTATTTTTGTATTTATGTGAAGCAGAAATTCTTCTAAAACTCGTACATGTATATGAAGAGTAAAAGTCTCTCGCTGTGGCCTTCAATTCAACAGTAAGATATATCGACGGCGTTTAATCAATTAATACTATTCATTTTCCTTCCTATATTGACATGCCCCTTTAAGCTCGAAATAAAAGATGCCACAAAATCTGACAAATCTGTTTCATATTTGGATATTTGACTAGAAAAGACATATTAATGGTAACCTAAAAACAATACGTAATGGTTATAAGCCGAAAACTGCCCATTATATCGGATATTAGGATTACTGTTCATTATCTTGATATTATATATATATATATATATATTTATGGGATGGCAATCGATTACAGAATTGCTAATCGGTTATTCGCAAGACGTTCCGACCGATTAGCCGGTTAATCGTATCAAAATACACATTTTCTTGACATTTTTTTTTCAAGTAGCTCTACTCATAGTAAGATGTTAGAAACAATCTGTTTATCTTGATCAGGAAACGGCATGTACATATATTTTATTTCAATTTCAATAGATAAAAAGAATTATTTCTAAGTTGTTTTTTTTCATTCAAACCCTGAAACAGAAAATAAAGGAGTTACTGGAGAATACCCATAAAATTATTCCAATAAGAGCGCATACATTAGACTTTTCTGAATTTATATTCTTGCATTTACCTGACATTGAACAACCAATTTGATGACGTAAATGTTAGAATTAAACTCTTGGGCTATTCTAAATTAAAAAAAAAAAAACGATGAGCAATATTTCTAAAGAAAATAAAGTTTGCATTACTAATGATAGATAAATCAAATGCATAGGAAAGCTTTATTTATAACAAATATGAAGATTTTCTGTATTTAGGAATGAAATATGAAGATAACAAACAGTAATCAATGAAATAAAATCTGAAATACTTAGATGGCTAGAAATTTCTTATGGTCTCGATTTCCGATCAAGAAGTGTCAGTATTAACATTTTTGATTAATTTAGAAGTAATTAATGAATATATATGTAAGTAAGAAAATATTAGCATCATTTGAGATGACAATTTCATGTAATGTTACCAAGGTTTAAGTCTTGAACCGAATAAATAAAATAAATATATTCTTTTTTATTCAATTGGTCGAGTCGCCCGCGTGGCGCAATGGTTAGAGCGTCTGCTCTAATGTCGCGGCATAAGGAGTTGATCCTTACGTCGCGGGTTCGAATCCCACTGTGGGACCAGGAGACCGTCCTTCGGATGAGACCGTATAAACCGAGATCCCGTGTCGAAGTGGATGCTGGCACGAAAAAGATCCCTCACCGCTCAATGGCCGTAAGTGTCGAGTATCGGAAAAAAATTTGCAGCTCTCCATCGGCAAGTGGTGGCGTCTCCATATGAGTGAAAAATTCTCGAGAGGGACGTTAAACAACATACAAACAAACAAACAATCAATTGGTTGATCTGTCCATCCCAATTTTTTTTTCAGACAAGTATTCTACTGATCTGCAGATAAGGGTTTCCGAAAAGCATAATATTTGTCATGCATCTATCTCACGGAGACTAAAACTATACAAGTAATAATGATTGCTCATTATTTTCCGCACATCGATGTAACTAGTAACATCTTGAATTCTATCATCTGTATACATTGACACAAATGATAATTCTAAATTTTGTCGACAATCAGTAGCAAATGAAATTAGAATATGGATTTTTTGGGAGACTAAGCTAAGTTTTACACCAATAAATAAAAACATTTTGACATATTTATACTCTTAGGATTGATTAATTGATTATTGTTTAATTCAAAGTCGGCAGTATCGGTATATCAGCCATATATAGAACTCTTACGAAAACCAATTTTGCAATAGAGAATTATCTACACTGTCACTGTAAAAATCACTCCGAAGACATTTACTTTCTCTCAAATTAAAATTGAGGAGCTAAATATAAAAAATAAATATATTTATAAAAAATTAATCTGCCACTGACTGCTTTTTCTGTTCATGATTTCAATGAAAACCTACATTTATCTGAAAAGTGTCTATCGCATATCAAACTGTACCATCCACTTCTGTGGTACTAATTTCCTTTAAAAAAAATCTCATATCTTTAAATTCTGATGTATTCAAAAAAAAAAAAAAACATTTGTCCGAAATTGCTTTATTTGAAAACTATGTGAATTTTTTTATGGAATTGAAATCATGTTTTGAGGAAATGTACAAACTTTGTATCTACAAATTATTTACGATCGATATGAGAAAGTCAATTAAATGTTTTACGTTTTCAAAGGGAAAAAAATCATGGACAAAACTGAATTTTGAATACCGTAAACCAGTTGATTTTATGTTTACGGCATGAACATTCTTCTAAATCTTTTTATAATATTTTCGTACTTAATTGAACATAAGTAAAAGATGTTTATAGAAATCATCAATGGAAATTAGTTTTATGGCCTAAATTGTCGAGGCAAATTATGTATTTCACATAATTATACCTGTCAAAGAATATGAGATAATTAATAATTATTAAACCCGCAGATAATTAATTCTTCTGATCACATTCCAACGATATATATATATATATATATATATATATATATATATATATATATATATATATATATATATATATATATATATATATATATATATATATATATATATATATATATATATATATATATATGCAAGCTGATTTCATTACTCTCTTTGTCTTGACTTCTTTTGTATTTCTATATCTTACAGGTAATTGTGGCCTGGACAAATCAGGTCAGGAATGCATAACACCGTTAATGTTAGCTGTAGAAATCTACGACACTAGAATGATTAGACATCTTAATAAACCAGGAAAAATATTCCATAGATATAGATCTAAACATATATTTTTAAATTTAGAAGAAAAAAAAACGCCATAATCATCAGGATTCTTTTTCAATGTGGTATGAAGTTTTACAGTGATATTAAAATAAATCACGAATTAAATGATTAATTTCTTTTTAAGAAATTTAGCAATTAAAAGATTTTATTTACAATTCATCAAAGAAAATATTGATCAAGTATCAAGAGAAGAAATTACATCGTATCAAAAACAACAGTAAAAGAAAATGCCTACCTTTCTAAGGAAAAAAAGCTAAAAATTGAAAGATTACCAAGTTTTAGACAGAGTTCACGAATAACCAAATTCACTTGAAATAATATAATGTTGAAGTTTGATTACATTTTCCGTTCAAATCGGAATGATACAGCAGCCTTCCGTTTCACAGGTTGTGAGGTAAAGTTGCATTAACTGCTAATAAAAATCATTACAAAACAAATGCCTTGATGAGATTTTCTTTCTGAACATATGCATAGTCATATAACAAAACTAAAGGATTTATATTGCATTTTGTTTCACTATTTTTGAATCTAAAAACAAAGTTCAAAGCATTCATAGGTGTGCAAACATGATATGAATGTTGATCAAATTGCAAAAAAAAAAAAGATCAACAGAGTTAATCAACTTTCATTACCATGATAACAGGATGTTCAAAAAATCCTTTTCTCATGAAAATATGTCTCGTTTCGCTGAAAACACTAATAGAGGGTTTAATCTAAAAGCATTAATAATCCAATAAAAAGTTAAATTACAACTGTACATTTTTCAGTAAACATAATTTTGCATTTTGACATAATAATAAATTGAAACATTCATGTACACTTTCAATATATGATGCCACCCACGAGTTGGACAGAAATGAAGATACTATAGGGCACAAATTAAAGAAATGGTGATATATGATTTTCATGTAACTCTTTAGAATTTTGAATAATCAAAGCTTATAAATACGATGAAGATATATTGATCACAATGTGCACTGTAACAAGAAAAGTTTTGAACAAGCTTATTTCGTTTTTTTTTTTTCCCCATAATTAGTCTTGCTAAGATAACATAGTTAGGACTTCAGCTTTAACAAATTGGATGTCTTACAGTATTTAAAATTTCGAACCCAATCTGCATAAACTCTACAATACAAAAAAACTCATCGACAAAATTAAAAATCACTCTGTCTGCTGTCTACGATTTTTTTTTGTAAATGATTGTCCGCAGAGCATTAAAGCAATATGGCTTTTGAAGTTCATTGTATATTTATTTCTTGATGGATGAATCACCTGAATTAATTAATACATGTTATATCACATGAGCACATTAAATTAGTTTTAGCAGTATCTAATTTGACGAGTGTAGTCTACACATGCAAGGGATCAGAAAGACGTAATACTTATTATTCCTTTCTTCTGACATAAACATTTAAAGGCATATGACCCACAGCATCTTACTGTGCTTCATTAATAAACGTCCTGACAATCTTGATGATTTACTCCAAAAACTAAAGAAAATACGAATTTTTTTATTGAATGAATGTACAGTTTCTGCAGGCTTTAAAAGCGGACATACTCTAGTTATGTCACAGTGTGTTTGAATCACTAAAGCACTTTTATTTACGCCCTTAAGCTAAAAAAAAACGGAATTTTTTAAAGAATGAATGTACAGCCGGTGCAGGTTTTAAAAGCGGACATACTCTAGTTATGTTACAATGTGTTTGGATCACAAAGGCAATTTTATTTACACCCTTAAAATGTACTTTGATATTTAATTAAATTCAAGATATCCTATTGCATCGGAATACAAACCAGTGTTTTCATAAATCATATTTAATGGAAATGTAGTAAAAATGTTGTTTATATATATATATATTTATTAATCACTGATATATAAATAAACAATGCTTTTTTTTTTTTTTTTTTTTTTGTAATGATTGTTAAAATATTAAAAAATAATTGATAAATTAATCATTCAATAAAAATTCAAGACTGATAGATAACGATATCGGTTTCTGTGCTTCATTTCTGTGCTTTGAGTGTCAGGAAACACCTTATAAACATACTGACGAGTACAGGTGAGAATCATAATCATGTAAAAGGCAGAAGTAGAATTTAAAATATAAATTCGGTATATGATACCCATAAAATTCGAAGTCAATCAAAACTGTTTTGCTGAAATACATGTATAATTATTTATTTGAAAACAGTGTAATGTGTTTTCCCCTAAACTATAAGTGCTTAATATAAAATCTCTATTCCCTTTTTTTTTTTTTTTTTTTTTTTTTTTTTTTTGGTTGCTAAATAGCTTAAAGGAATGTGTGCTACCACGGTATTTGATGGAAGACTTTATCCGTAAATGCCATCTTGCACAAAAAAGAAATCCCACGTATCTTATCAAACTGACAGGCAAACAATTACTTTTAAAATTAATGATTTGTAAGTCTACTGTTTTATAAAGTACACAACTCTGACTTTTTAAAGATGGAATTTGAATTTTCTGCCAGTAAGACAAAATATCAATCATATTTACATCATGTTTGGCAATGTCTGATGAATGGTTCCTTTTATGCTTTTTCTTTCAAATCCGAATTTGTAAAGAAGAAATGCTTATCCTAGTATTTTTATAATAAAGTCAGTTCTTCATTCTAAAAGAATGTTTTACTGTCCATAAAATAATTTCACATATCCCATTTACACTGCTTAAAAAGCTTGAACAGCTTTGTGCAGTTAAGCAATTGAATTAAGTAAAGGAAAATATATTCTTTTAGAATGACGTTTTAACTAAAATGACAGTTTATATTTCAGCTTTGATAAAACAAACACATGTTTTGTATATCCTAGTTAACCCGAGACACAGGATCCCCAAAAGTATCTGCAACATCTATTTCATATTTAAATCTTTTAATGATCATAGAGTTATTGGCAAATCAACCATTAAACTATATGTATATGAAAAAACTTTTACGTCATCAACTTCCTTTATTTAATTAGCAATACTCCGGTATTACCTGCATATGGTATCTATGTTTCTCTCCTGAATGCAATAGCATATTCTTAGCATGATCAATTTTAAACCCAGATAAGCTGCTTAAAGATAAGGTGATATTAAAGGGTTATCGATGGTTTCGTTTAAAGTAAGCATTTTACAATTCTATAATCTCTATAGTGGTCATTTTTGCAAACAACGATACAGTCTAATATTGGGTTGAAATTTGATTGAACTGATTTCACACCAAGTTAGAGGCTATTGGTGGTAGACTATAGACTCCGTTCACGGTAAAATACAAAGGGTTCAAGACACATTGCTCGTTGTTTTTCAACTTTTTCATTTGTTGTTTTCCTACATCAGGCTTATTTTCATTTTTTTTTATTTCTGTGTGAAAAAAGTTCATGAAATTTGGAGATAACGAACAGTAATCAAACTCTGAATATTTTATCTGATATTTATACTAGATAATGAAAGAGTTATTTCCTTAGATATTGACACTACAGTGCTAATTTTCAAACTTTGTCCCTTTTAATTTTAACCTTATTTATTACATTTCCAAAATTATGTTTTACATGTAATTTAATCGAGTAAATACACGTAAAAAGAGTTTGTTGAATTGTTCAATAAGTGTTTCATTGCAAAAATGTATGTTCTCAGCAATTCTAAATTATCAGCTCACTAAATCCAGATAAAGTAAGACATCGATTATAACTAAAATATTTTTGATTGATTATTCTTAAAAAATCTAATCACATTTTAAGGTGAAGGTGTGTAAGACAAAGAACATATAGTAATGTTATACCATATTTCAATTGTTTTGGTAAGGGGATGTATTTGCCACGAATTTTCATCGGTGTCCTGTACCTTTTTTTTCAATATGTACCATTCTGAATTGATATTCTTGGAAAACAATGCCAAAAGAAAAAAGAAAACTATTAAAATTTTCATATGCTGCAAGATTTAAAGTAAAACGTGTCCATCAAAATTAATCAAATGTTTTTTTTAATGTAAATCTAATCAAAAGTGATTATTTACGTTTCCCTACGACAATCGATGTAAGACACAAATGACCTCTGTCACTGAACGTCATAAATACCTCTTTAAATGTATGTTTATTAGAATAATTACCACAGCAAACAAAAGAGATCATTCTCTAAGACTTAGTTGTTCAGTTGATTAAGTGCAGGTTAAAGAACATAAATGTTTTTGATGTTTAATCATCACAGAGTGCATCACATCAGAGATGTATTTTTATTTAACATCAATCATTTTAGAGTGGAAAGTGTTTGTTTGGGTCATGTATATGTTCGATGAATCTAATCTATAAAAATCTTGAAATTTATAATACGGCTTATTTTATGTTTTGATGGAGAAGAGAACTGGCATCTTCAATGTGTGACCGTACAATGGAAAAGTACTGAATTCGAATATGTAATTCATTACTTATTAGCATCTAATCCTTTTTATCTAATTTTCACAAGGAAACCTGTTTTATTCTTCTTTAAATATCAAATTCGATCTCTCTGCTGCTTTGCATATTAAGACTACGTTCTCATAAGGCAGGTCAAGATAATACAGTCTGTAGCCGACTTTGACAATTCCTCTACATTTTACAATTCAAGGCAGCCCATCAGGCAGTTCATCGATTGTGAAGGGAAAAGAAACTATTTTCTGTTATTTAATAATCAATCTATATATAATTAGGCTACTTAGTTTTTTTTTTCTAATTAAAGACCGTCTAACATTAACACAGACATATTAAAACTTATTTTACTAATTTTACCTTTATTTGTATGCATGCTTGTACTGCATATTGCACGATATCTTCTTTGAAAAAAATATTCATTTATTATCATTAATTATAATTTATTTGAATGGATCCTGTTTTGGACATAATAATAAATTTGATTCACGTATTATACAAAGATATAGGCTTTATCCCAACAAGTTAAATATTAGCAAAGACATTCAGTGATAATTAAATATAGACTCTCTTAGTTTTAATTGAAAAAAAGAGTTTGTTTTTACCCGTAAAAATGAATAAATTAAAGAACATATGCTAATGACTTTTAATTATTTTCAGTCATTCACACTGCAAAGTACCGAAAAATGAATGCAGTAATACACTGGATTGCCCTTCTTTGCACTCTTGAAAATATCATACACAAGTATCCGAGTCTTGGAAAAGCATTTACGCCAGTAATAGTTTACTTTGCTTATATATAGACTTATTAATTCTAAAGTATTTTACTAGATATGCTTAAATCTCTTTTAGTAATAATTAATGGGAATTTGAGCTTGATTTCTGTTTGTTATTTCCACTTTTCATTCAACATACAGAGTTCTTTGGTTGTTAACTTGTTATACATATACTTGAACTGTATAAATGTGAGTCTTTCACAGTAGACAGATGCGAAAAGCATCCACATATCTTTATAAATCTTACACATTCCTTGAAATATTTGTTTGTGTCTTAGGTCGAAGTACTTGTCCCATAATATCTTACTTGTTGAAAAATGAGTTTTACAAACCGCAAGGTCGTGTTACTTGATTTAAGTCTTCGACTAATTTCAACGAAGTTCTCCAGGTGTTTCAGTCTGGGTTATTGTATCATTAATACCGTAATGGGCGGCAGTTGTAGCAGAACATAAGGGTACTTATCTTAATTTGCCAGCAAAAGGAATGGTGTACGGGGCTTTCAATAGCACCAGGTTGAAGAAAGCAAAGTCTATAAACTGTCTTCCCATGATCGATAGATTGTTCATGCTGGATCAAACGTTCTCACTTCCTATTAAATTATTTCTAAATCTTTTTATCTATCTATATATGTGGCAAGATCGCCTTATACAGATACAATACAGTGTTGCCTGACACTAATATAAGCTAGTCCTGTCATGTACAAGCTGATATTTGCATTAGGGAGCACCATTACTGGAGTGACAAAAAAACTTCCCAAACCCACAACATCCCCCCTCAAAGAATCGATCAGAATCAACAAGCTTATGAATAAAATGTATTACGAAGTGCAGGAGTGGGTGTTCAATTGACAATGACTATAATATCAAAGCCACAAAGGTCAATCTTTTCCATACCTGTGGCACACACAAGTCTGATCTAGGCATTCATGTGTTTTTGAAATAATTTTTTAATAGTACTGCATTTTTTTCCAGAAAAGCCAAAATATTTTCCCTGCAACAGCCTAATAAAACTGAATTTTATTGAAAAAAAAAATTATTTTCTTATTTGCAAATAACACTCAACATAATTTTCTTTCTAAAACATATAATATAACCCAATACCTATGTGACCAAGTTGACTTTCTTTTTTTTTTTTTTTGTATATACTGTTTTAATTTTGGTTTTAACGGGTTTCCTTACTATTGAGGTTGTTTTGTTACGAGTATATAAAGGGACCGGTTTTGTCAGAGTGGTCAGATCTAGTTTGGTGTCCGGTAGCGTGACCAGCCGGAGGTGTGGCACCTTTGCTTTATCCCCTGCATGATTATACAAGTGGCGAATATATTTCGGTGAGAATTTAACAGATAGCCATATAACTTGTAAGGCGGACTATTGCAGCGTGTGTATGCAGTTCTAGCCGGTAAGAGTGTTCGAATAATGTAAATAGTTGGTTTAGTGTTATAATTTCCGGTTTTCAGTTGTAAAATAGGTTAGGTTTTTGTAAACGTAAATTCATTTCAGTGCGTAAGGTGCTGAGAGAATATTGTGCACATAGAAGACGGGCTGAGGGTCAGTTGACGACTGTTATAAGCGTTTGAAGTCAGTGGGGAGCGTTGGATGGAGGGCCAGCCGTGTCATGTCCAATCGTCGATGCTGAACAGGAACCGATGTTGGTAGGATAACCGCAGTGGGAGGCGATAGACCCGGGGCTACGGTTAAAGCAACTATCACGTGGTGACGAGAGAACGGTACAGGACTTAGACGTTCCTAGATGAGTGCTAATGGCGGATGCACGTGTGGTGTGACTTCCGGTGAACGTTTATAAGCAGTTGTGATATAGTAACTATTGACTTTCAGCCGTTTAAGAAAAGGAAATTATTTTTTGAAGTATATATAATTATTAACTAAAATTATTTGAGCTTTTTCGGAATATTATTTTAAGTCAATTTTGGTGAATTTTTCATCTGATATAATATCTGATACTAACCGAATCAGAACTGTAGTTGTTAATAGTGAAACTATGTAAATTATCAGAATTTGTAATAACTGACTTAAAAGTTTATATTTATTTCATTTTCGGTGTGTGAGCCTGTATGTGAGAGTGAGTGAGCGACATAGAATTTATTTGTTTTCTATCTTATTTACTTTCTGTTAATAAATTTATTTGTTTATTCTGATTGATATTGTTTTCCTTCTCAACTCTACAAAATCCAAAAAGAACTCATTACAACCTAATAATTCAGAAGGTACACAATGCTGTCATCTAGAATTTTCCTTAGTCAGCAGATCAACTTGTTTTTTTTTTTTGGGGGGGGGGGGGTTGTCTGAAACTCCGTGGAATTAATTCCCTACAACATTATTCATTCTGTGGTAAGTTTTACGACGCCTCAACCAAAGGGGCGCATCACACGTGCAAATAGTAAACATCTCTCGTCATACTCGATCTATACGTAACGTTTAAGTGGTAGAATGTAGCCTTTCATAATGTCAGGAGTTCATGCTGATCAACTTTGAAATATTTAATTTTAGTGTATATTGAAGACATAATTTTAATTGTTCTTTCGTAGACTGAATTCATAATGAAGGACTTATGAGTTTAATGTTCAATTCCTGACACGTTTGGTGTTACCTTTCATGGTGAAAAGAGTTCAAGTACATTGATGTCAATCATGGGTCATAATCGTTAAAAATGAACACAAATTTTATGGAAATAACCTTTTGCTAGAATAAAATGTAGTTTATTTAAGCATATTTACCATAAATTGAACAAAATGTCGTCATACATGCAATAGGAAACCGCCGAGTAGAATTTTGAAGGAAGAAAATATAGTGAGGTTTATTCTTAAAATGTATTTAAAATCAGTGCTGCACGCTTTTACAGTACTGTACATTTCATACACATTGCATAAATATATTTTTTGTGAATGTGCTCAAAAAGAAATGCAACATCGATAATTTGATTAAGTGGGTGTCAATGACTACATACATATATTCGACAATTTTCTTTGCTCTACCTTATGAACAGTGCTCATATAAAATTATTTTTATGGATAAATAACAATAAAAAAAATACAACCTGCTTCTCAAACAAAAAGATGACGGATGTTTAATAACTATGTCATCAAAGTTAAAAAGTCTCGGTCGGATTTAAAACTCTTCCTCGAGTTCAAGTTACAAATTATTGTCAAAATATCAAAAAGTACTTTTGAGTTAAAATAAACAAATTAGTAAAAGATTAAGACTTTGATCATATTTCATTCTATATGTGTTATATGTGTATCTCCGTGGTATTACAGAAAAAAATTAAGTATTTCTCATATAATTCTCAAATCATTTCATAGACAAAATAGAAATGAAAACATTACTATATTATGTATATTATATTCTTCGCTTGCAGTTTCAGCAAAAAATCATTTTCTTACAGTGATTTTAGTAACACATCACGGATTTTACTCAGATAACACTTGAGAAATTTAAATGCAGGCAAATACAATTTTTCCCCAATGATTCTGCACTTAAAAAAATTAACCTCATATTCATAACGTAGTAGTTAATGACACACACACACGAGAGCACTGTGTCTGTGTACTGGATAATTTGTTTTGTTTGACTAAAAACATTACTAAAAAGATGCAAATTAGTTTTTCTAATTCACAATGTACATTGTAATTTTTTTATGATCTCTAACTTTCATGACACTTTTGTACATGTACCAGCAGGGTTATTGGACCACAACCATCTACCTAAATCTGTCTCCATTTTTTCTGACTTGGTACATATTTCCACCAAGAGTTGTCCTCATCTTTCATTTTCTATGGTCATGTACGTATTTATCTCTGGGTGTAACAAAGCGTTCAGATTTTTACATCATGAGATTTTACATGAAACAAGAATATCAGCTGTCTCGTTTAAAGTCATCATTTCGTAAGTTCTATGGTCGATACAATGACCTTGTCAGCAAATACAATTTATCATTGAGTCAAATGCTGACTGACGTTTTTCATACTAATTGTTAGGCCATTATTTACACACTGAATTGTCGACGGATTTTTCCGTTATTTCCCGATCATGACAAGGAGCACACGGCGGGTGTGACCGGTCGGCAGGGGATGCTCACTCCTCCACGGCACCTGATCCCACCTCTGATGTTTAGGAGGTCCGTGTTTGCTCTGCTCCTATTTTGTATTGATTAATGGACTTTTGAGCTTGAATACTGTTCGTTATCTCCATATATTTCAATAGATATGTGACGTTATATATGCAATATTGGTGATCTGACAAAGTTTCATAAAATAGGGATCAACAATCCAAACATAACAAAACGCAAGTATTTTTTGTTTATTGTTATTTATTAGATGACAATAAAGCAAATATTGTCATTTTATATAATGAGAAGAAAAACAATCTGAGGGGAGATGCAGACAATACTGACAGCACAAGTTGCTTCTATGAAAAAATTCCTGAATATGACTAAGTGATCGCCCCCGTTACACAAATGAAATTAAAAGACTTGAAAAAATAAAATATAGCATAAAAAATCTCCCCAAAGTATCCAAAAATTATTAGAAAATATATATACATAACAAAGCCACCAAAGGTGCAGCATGTTTGCAAAATACCACTCAGAGAATAGCTACCTGTGCCGAAATTCTTTTCATTGGCGACATTTCAATTAGACACATGCAAAAAATCTCTTATACCTAATATTTAGACATTAACATTGAGTCTATGTATATAACAGGCTTGGGATAATGCTATATGTAATGTTAATGCATTGCAATGCATTACTTGAATTCGAAATATTGCTAGTAATTTGTAATGCCAAAAAATTGCATTACATGTAATGTCGTTGTATTGCATTACTTTCTCAAATTTCAGAGAAATGCTAACATGACATAGCATTACAAAGCATTATTTTAAATTTTCCTTTTTTTTTAAAGAAATAAAGAAGGACATGGTAATACTTATCTGATGACAATTGCTTGTAAATGATAAAAATGAATGAAAAAAGTTAACCCCTTTAGATAAACTCTCAGCATCTATTTGAAGACACTTTATATATTCTGTTGGAAGTTGTTTGTATGTTTGTTTGTATGTTGTTTAACGTCCCTCTCGAGAATTTTTCACTCGTATAGAGACGCCACCACTTGCCGGTGGACACCTGCAAATTTTGTCCTATACCCGGCACTTACGGCCATTGAGAAGTGAGGGATTTTTTTTGTGCCAGCACCTACTGCGACAAGGGACCTCGGTTTATACGGTCTCATCCAAAGCACCGGTCTCCACGTCCTACAGTGGGATTCGAACCCGCGACGTAAGGATCAACTCCTTACTCCACGACTCTAGAGCAGACGCTCTAACCACTGCGCCACGCGGGCGACTCTGGTGGAAGTACAGTTACCACTGATTTGAATTTTCATACTTATTTCAAATAAGATTTAAAATTTAAAATAATATTTAAAAAAGTTTTGAAAAAAAACATTTAAAAAATATTTCCAGTATGAATAAACAATGTACACTATAATTGTCACCTTTTGAATAGAGCGTCATCAAAACACACAATATCCCTAAGTTTATGTAACAATTAAAACGATGTATTGTTTTGCGAAGTGATCTAAAAACTAATCTTTTTCTCCTTACTGTGTTTATGAAACATTGATTGAGTTAATCTAGCTTAAGCTTACCATTATAAATCCATTTTATACCAAAACGACAAGAATAATACAGGAATTTAACTTTAAGCAGAGCAAAATGTACTTCTGTCCAACCCTTTTTACAGGTTTGTCAATGCGTTTAATTTTTTTCATAAGGACCTAGATTCAAACAGTCTATGTCGTATTAATTTAGATAGTCTGTGGAGGGGTTAAAATGCCCCAAAAGTTGAATTGCTTTATGACTTCAAAAGTTAAACAAAAAGTGCATATTGTACATGATTTTATCTTATTGGCAAATGAAAAGTTGGAATTTCTCATGAATAATAAAAAAAACAAACATATATGTTATTTACATTGTAAAAAGTACGAGTACTTGAAATCAAATTTGAATAAACATTCATCAAATTTAGTTTAAAAGGGGTGGATTGCATTTTTATAAAAATAGTTGCACAAGTTTTGCATTTCTATTTTTGAAAAATTCAAAAGCAATGGCAATGCATTGCCTTACTAAAGTAATGGTAATGTAATGCATTATTTTTAGAAGCAATGATAATGATAATTTGATGTCCAAATTATCAAAGTTATGGCAATGTAATGCATTATTTTACAATGTAATTTGCCCCAAGCCTGGTACAAAAGATAAAGTAATAACAGTTGACTTCTGGCGTTTGCTGCATTTAACACTAAAAAGACATGAATATACACAGCAGTTAACTTCAGACATGTGTGTTTTTGTAGTAAAAGTGGGACTAGGGAGTACACAACATTTAACTTCTGGCCTGTGTGTTGACTGTAGTAAAAAAAAAAGGCGGGGGGTGGGGGGTGGGGGTCTAGGGAGTACACAGCAGTTAACTTCTGACCTGTGTTTTAAATGTTCTGGTGTTCTGCAACAAGGGATTAAAAGTATTAGAAGTGACAAAGCAGTTAACTTTTTACCTGTGTTTGAGCACTAGTATATGGCAAAATTGATTTTGACCGGTTAACAGTAAACAAATTAACTAGACTAAATAAGGCATAGTGGAATTTAAATAGTAAAATTTGGAAAATGTAAATATCTATGAAAAGCATTAGTTTTTCCATCTTCCCATCATCAGTCACAAAAAGAAATAAGACATAAAACACATTTGATTTTGATATTTTCAACCATTTTTATTTATATATAATTTTATATATTTTGTAAAACTTATTTATAAGTTTATAAGTTAAAAATTAATCCAGGCAAAAAAGATCACTGAATTATTGCTCACATTGATGGAAGAATGTCAGATAAATTTATTTCACAGAGAAAGATTGTCTTTATTTGAATTAATTATAAGGTCTTATTTTGAAGTGGTAAAAAAACGGCACTGATTTTTTTCCCTTTATAGCGGCCTTTACAGTTCAAAATATAACCTTTTCCCAGTGCAGTTTGTAGCTTTCAATATTTTTATCTTTAATGACGTGATTATTTCCTTCTTTAGACCATAGAATAATGTAAACTTTGAGTACATAATTCAACAGCTTTAAATAATTAGATAAATTGCTTAGTTTCAAACCACTGTATTCACGTTAAATACACGGATTTAAAAAAAAAAATCATTTTCTGATTTCCGATTTTTTTAAACTGGTAAAATAACATTTTTTATTACCAACATTTATTATTTTTAATTGATTTTACACTGCAATGGTGCGAAGTCGGCGGTTGACGTATATGTATATTAATATCCAATTTTTCGAAAGAAACTAACCGTACTTGTCAAATTTTTGAAAAATCCTTGTAGATTTTACTTTTACAACTTCTCTGCTGAAAGTAAACAAAACCATTGTACAAATGAAATGTTTGGCGATGACGAACAGCACTCAAACTCAAAGTTCCATTAAACAACACAAATTTTGGAGCAGAACAAGCACGGACCTCTGAAGCATCAGAGGTGGGATCAGGTGCATGGAGGAGTGAACATTTCCTGCCGACCGGTCACACCCGCCTTGTGCTCCTTGTCATGACTGGGTAATAACGGAAAAATCCGTCGACAATTCAGTGTGTAAATAATGACCTAGAAATTAGTATGAAAAATGTCGGTCAGCATTTGATGAATGATGAAAATGAATCCTGAAAATTTGGAATACACATGGGGCGGGGCTTTCTTGTCACTCAGAATCATTTTCACGCATGGGTAAACAAAGCAGCCCCAGGGACTGCTGGGTTTTTTTCTATAGCAGTCCCACAGTGGTCCCAGAGCAATCCCAGAGCAGTCTCTCAGCGATCCCAGAGCAGTCCACGAGCAGTCCCACAGCGGTCCCAGAGCAATCCAAGAGCACCTTGGCCTTTTTAGGTAATTGCGAAAAGAATTTAATACACATTAATAAAAATTATTAAAAGAGTATAATTTCAGAACATCATTGCCATGGAAAACATGAAAGGGCATTTTTTCCAGAGCAGGTACATAAGTAATCATAAAATATACAACCATTATAATTATTATACAATTAATCACCCTTCATGAGGTCAACATGGTGAAATGATGACCCGAGACCTGACCCACGAGATGACCTGACCTGACCGAGGCCAAAGGCCGAGGTCAGGTCAGGTCATCGAGTGGGTCAGGTCAAGGGGCATCATTTCACCATGCTGACCTCATGAAGGGTGATCAATTGTTTTATTTTACCGACAATAATAATAATAATTATCAATTTTAACACATGTAACATTTTATTTCAACAGAATAATGCATATTGTGAAATAACGATTTAAGCAGCAATAACTTTGAATTTGAAAGTTCAATTGAAAAGTGAAAAAACACATCTTAGAATCATTAAATGATTTACAGAGTCCAATAAAGAACTTTACAGTATCTTTACTTTTGTTGTTCTTTTCCCATGTAATAGCGAATGTGCACTTGACCGACATTTTTGAATAATGGGCCACAAGAGTTTTGAGGCGTTTGGTCAACTTTAACATTCTCCTTTTCTTCTGGAACATTTGCAAACAAATCTGAACCATTTTCATCATGTAGGACTTCAGATAGCAATTGTTTGGTACTGACAGTCTCAAATTCACAGTTATTCAAATTTAAGAGCTGACTTTCTGAAGTACTGGTACAAGAATTTGTTGGAACAACTGGGTTTTCTAGCCCTAGCTTTGGTGATGGGTAAACCACAGATGACAATACATCAAACATTTCTTGCTTTTTTGTTTCACTTACACATCTTGAATAGCTTTTTATGGAAGTTTCGGACTTATGTCCACTGACAGACATGATGTGTCGAGCTTCTATCCCACGCTGATCCAAACTAGTAATACACGTGGCACGTATGCAGTGGTTTGTATACAGAGTTGAGAGTTCGGCTTTCATAGATATTGTTTTCATAAAATTTCCCAAAGTATTATGACCTACTGGAGAATTGTCATACCAAACAGCATCTGAATCGTTGATATGGCGCTTCGGTCTCTGCCAAAAACTTTCACAATTTGGATTCAGCTTTCCTAGGTATTTCTCCAGACTAGACACAGGACACTTCTCATCACCTACATGGACATATTAATATGAAAAGTTGAAAATCAGTTGAATTCATGAAAATTGTCACATAGACAAATATATGATCTAAAATTAGTAAATGCTGAAGTTTACATTAATTTTATTTTACATGTATTTCAAGAAGTATATTACCTGGTATTTCATATATTCTTGCTGAAGATGCATCATGGTCATTCACATCACTTCCTCTGTGATTTTTGGTTTCATACTGAGCGACATTAAGATAATACCTCCTTCCTTGGCCATCTGTCCTCAAAACAAAATCAGTTTTCTTCATGCTTCTCAGATTTTCCCTTCCTCTTCTACATGTGTAGAACATCACATCAAGAAAAACTTTATATTGCAATCCCTGTGGACTGTTTCCGTTTAGGACGCCGCTACTATACAATGTTGCCATGTCAGCATCGCTGATAATTTCCTTGTGTTGAGTGGTTCCCTTTCCAGTTCGTTTGATGTTTGTCAAAACTGCCTTGAACATTTCGTTTGATAGACGAAAATCTGGGTCATTAATAATGTCATAGTTAATTTTTTGGAAAAATCTCTGCAAACCAAACCTGATGCTGATCATGGAAGATCTACTATACAATTCACCATCTTTTCTTCGGAGTTCAGCGTAAAAGTTGATCAGAATTTCAGCAATTTCACCTTTTGTTTTTTTTCAGTATGTTGTCCACAATCAGTCCTTTTTCAGTGCAGTATGTAATGAACACTCGTTTCGCCGAGTCTACACATTGTTTTGTGTTGGAACTATCGCGGTTTTCTAGGATTGCTTGTAGTTCCTCACTTGTCAGAGTTGCAAACCTCGATTCACCAGCCATCGTTTTTGTAAACAGACGACAAAATAACTCATATTTTATTTCTCAAGAATAACTTACAGTTATAGTCTTTATCTAAAAACGGTACAGTAACCATGAAGAAAAAACGAAGCGGTCATATGTTCCGCCATTTTTATTTTCTGCACAGGTCAGGTTCAGCGGTCAATAATATTAATGACCGGTCATTATCTCATACACATGCAACAATCAAGTCATTAATGGTCATATGACACAAAAACGGGTCATAAGCTAATTTTAATGTTTTCTCATCAACCAATCAGATTCTTTCATTCTAATTGGAGGTATAATAATATGTATTATGATAAAGCTTGTACGTATATCTTATAACATTGACAATATCTTAGAGTTGTCTGCATTATGCAACAACCAGTTTGGGAAAACCCATTTAGAGAAACAGAGAAAACAAGAAGCCCCAGGACCACACACTAAACTAAGTAGCTATGGCTCATCTTGTTTTTCCTATATTTTCCTAATATATAAACTTTCATAACCAATTTTAGCCCCACCCTACCCCTGAGAGTCATTGTTTAAACAATATTGAAAACACATTATCTGATGATGTTTCCAGATAAATGTGACTAATCATAACTTTCCTGTTTTTGAGAAGAAGTTTCTCTTTGATTGTCTTTTGTTGCCCCATCTTACCCACAGGGGTCATGATTTGAACAAAACTGAATCTACACTACCTCAGGATAAATATGATTAATTACAATGTTGCTTTTCCTGAGAATCATATTCTTAAGAATTTTTCTATGTATTTTTATTAAAAAAAAAATCAATCTGCACTACTTTACGATCCTTTTATATAGACTATTCTCGGCTCTGCTGTTCTTGGTAAGAACATTTTAAAAAAGATTTTTCATATATACTTATCTAAAACTTAAACCACATGATTGACTTTCGTGGCACCACCCTACCCCCTGGGGAGGTGATTTGAACAAATATGAATTACAATACCTCAGGATGTTTCCATACAAATATAACTCTTAATGATTTTGCAGCTCATGAAAGGAAGATTTTTTTTAAAAAATATCCTTTGTATACCCATGTAAAACTTTGATCGCCCATAGTGTTCCCATCCTACCTTGGGGGTAACAATTTCAACAAACTTGAATCTACACTATTTCAGGCTTCCTAGCTTAGTGGTTATTGAGAACAAGTTATTTAAATGACCCCGCTTAATTTTCACTTTTTCTCAATTTTTTCCCCTTGGAAGAATGTGTGGCCATTTATTTGAGCAAACTTTAATTCTCTTTACCCAGGATACTCTATGCGAAGTTTGGTTGAAATTGAAATTAACGTTGATATGTTCACTGCATTTATATACGTCTTTTTCTAGGAAATCTTAAAAACAATACCACAAAAAGACTTTGCTCAATAAATATAAGTACGCTATGATATGGAGTGTTTTCTTGCCGTATCTGATAATTTGTTAATAATCTAATTATGCTGAGCATATAATCAAGGAGAATTTATATATGCGTTTCGTTTGGCAACTCCCACACATGTCATAACCACCTTAAACCAACACCAAAAGTTGCAAGCAAACTTTTTGTTTATATAAAAAATAACTACTAGTTTATAAACCGGGCTAAAGGTGGTTATGACATCTAAATAAAAATTTTCACTTTATTTGAATAAAAATTATAGGGAATACTCGCTGATTCAAAATGGAGGCTATCAACCTATTTAAATTTATTACAAATTTTAAAATTTCAATAAGACAACAATTCAGTTGATACAACGATTGATATAAGTCATGTAATTTTCCTTCGAAAAATATAAATCTTTCACTGACATTTTAAGAATCAAAAGACTGGAAAGACTTATTAATCAGAAACAAGATCTCTTGAAATGTGTTCTGAATTTTATTGACATCATTGACAGTTCAATCTTGAAATAGACTCTTCGATACCAAATTTCTTTTATGGGCTAATTATGCAAACAATAAGTGACATATCTATAAAATGGTAGAGAATAACAATAAACACTGAAATAAAGTATATAATTATCAAATCAAAATTAATGATATTTTACATTTATTAGCGTCATGCAGTGAGCATAAAGTTTTACATTCAAATTTCACAAAACGTGAAAACACTATGTTTCCAAAAAATTAATTTTCTTTATCATGTGACTACAGTGATTGATGTTGGAATAATGAACACCGAAGTCATAAAATAAAGGGTAAAATAATCTAAAATAATTTTACCGTAAGCCGGAAAACAACCTTTCAGTAAATAGACCCTCAAATGTGCATTAATAATGTAAATGGAACTTCTATAGTACAGACATACAGTGTATATTGGTGATTTTGTAATCTTTGAATGTTTGTTTGTTTTTATTGTTTAACGTCCCTCTCGAGAATTTTTCACTCATATGGAGACGCCACCACTTGCCGGTGGAGAGCTACAAATTTTGACCTATACTCGGCACTCAGGGCCATTGAGCAGTGAGGGATCTTTTTCGTGCCAGCACCTACTGCGACACGGGACCTCGGTTTATACGGTCTCATCCAAAGCACCGGTCTCCACGTCCCACAGTGGGATTCGAACCCGCGACGTAAGGATCAACTCCTTACTCCGCGACTCTAGAGCGAACGCTCTAACCACTGCGCCACGCGGGCGACTAATCTTTGAATGAGCTCATACAATAAATGTCAGCATTACAGTGCAGCATTCTAGTTTAAAGAAACCTTCAAATCTAATTCGAACAGATGTTTATTATTCCCTTCAGCTTTCTTAAACAAACAAAAAAATGACCTACGGCATGTTTTATTAATGAACTTAAGATCTGCTTAAATGCGGTCCATTTATACAATTAATATAGTAATTAATATTTAATTGTTTATAAGTTTTGAAAACAAAATGCACTTTAAAATTTTATAGTGGAATAATTGTTTTAAATTAATTTATTATCAAAGAAAAATGTTTAATGTGTAAATGCACTTTCATCAAAGTTGACATGGCCACATTACGAAACGAAAATTTGTCTCCTTAAATGTCTTTTTTTTTAATTTTAAAATTTGAAAGAAATTCTAGAATTATTATTCATGAAAATAAATTGTCTCTAACTTAGGTCCTAGTGAAGCCATTCTACAAAAATAATTCTACCTCTTTCTTCGTTATGAGGGCATGATAAATAACTTTCAATATGTTTTTAAAATTTTTATTTTCTGGTTATAAAATAGCTTTGTCTCTTTTGTCTGTCATTTTTGTCACATATCATCTGTTCTGCATTGTTTCTTTGCATTTTTCTTCCAAAATGAATGTATAATGACAGTTTTATTTAATATTAGTTACACGAGTTACCTAAATAAATACAACTAGATGCTGTCATGAGACAGTAATACCCGCACTAAGGTGTTTGCCTCTAAATGCACACTCCTTCATATTGGGCTTACCAAGGAAAAAGTCCAAATAATTCTATAATTTACACAGTACATGTATTCGTCAAATCGAGCATAACATGCTCAGGTGACCATGTGACCCATGAACCTCTTATACGCATTTCATATACTTAATTCATTACCAGTCTGAAATATCAGAATCTAATTAATGTTGTAAATTAGGTTTTAATATAAAGGGGGGGGGGATATAAATTTTTGGCCCATAATTGGAACTTTTTAAATTAAATTTATCTTCTCAACAACAAATAATATTATTTTAGTACAAAGTGTTTTTGATGAATTTATCAAAATGTGCAAACTTTTTTTAGTATTTGATTAGGCAAAAACCTCCTTGAAAAGCCATACCCAATCAATTTATATGTGTCCCCCCCCCCCCCCCCAATACACACACACACACAATTTGCCTGTTTTTGGAAATAGGCCTAGATGGCAAAGTTATGTTAAAACATCGTTTGTTATGATAATTTAAAATTTGTTCTTGTACTGTACATGTATGTGAACACCTTTTTGAAAATTTCTACATCACATTGGGCTTGCGTCACCCTACCAGTACTAGTACTAGTTTTACCATTATCATTTTTAGATTGCACATGCCATGTGACATGGTGCAGTGTTACATGTATATCAGTGGAAATTAATTCATTTTGTGTTTTAATTGGATTATATTTCATGAAGTTGACAGGACCTATGACAGTCGGTAAGTACAAGTTTAAGTATAGATTGGGGTAAAATAAACCAAAATGCAAATGGTTAGGTTAAAGTTTAAAAAGGATCAAAGATCATCGGCAATCTCCTATGCAGAGTTGTCGTTCGTTTCTCTCTCAGACACTGAATGTATGAGCCGATCGTAGAGAGTGGATCATCGATGCCACAATAGACGAATTTCACATTCTGAAGAGTTATCTCCCGTTGTCGACATTACATTCAGTTACAGGCATAGATCCGGGAATTTTTTTCCGGGGGGGAGGGGGGTCCACACCTCGGTCCAAAAGAATTCCAGCCCAGAATTTTCTGAGGAGCAAAATAAAAAACAAACAAACAAACAAACAAAATAAAAACAATGATGGTGGGGTCCATGTTTTTAAAGGGGGAGGGCATCCAAAGTCATTTTTTATTTGCTTCTGTAAATCAGTATATAGTCCTATTTAAATAACTCTGCAAATTCCAGGGGGGGGGGGGGGGGGGGTTCCAATCTCCCTAGCCGCTCCCTGTCCCTGAAATGACAAATGATCATGCGACTCCTAAATAGTAGAAAATTTTTCCATTTGACTAGACATAATTTTGTTTCTTGTGTTATTATGTTATGTACATCTAATGGTTTAAGGTTATGAACCCTTGAGGTCATCCCCACTCTCTTGTTCAGAATATGACTACATCAAATTAAATAGAAGTGCATCAATGATAAGATTACTTGACATTTCATTCATGAATTTGGGTCAACCTAGAATTAGGAATGAAAATCATTCAAAGAGATGGACCATTAAACTATTTGTATGTATTCACATTTTTTTTATGTCAAACCAAAGTATTAGACTAGTTTGGATACATGAACAAACTGGGGTCTGGGAAGGGGAAGGGGCAAGGGGAAGGAGTTATCTCTTTACGTCTTAATTAATTGTTGAAAATTCCTAAAATGAATGTTAACCTTAAATCCGACTTGTACGTCTTCATTATTTTTAAGTGGTGGTGTCTCCGTATGAGTGAAAAATTCCCAAGAGGGACATTTAACAACAAACAAACATTAATGACTTAAAAAACACAATATACATGTACATGTTTATTAGTCAATGGATATACTTCTGATCATATCTCTAGTTCTCCCTTGAATCAGAAATGATGATATAAATATTTTAAGAATGATTAAGAGTTGAAAAGGTTGTGCATTTTAAAATTGACTAAGCTCTGTGGTTGAATTAGCTATACCAGTTTAGCTTATTTTGCTACTCAAAGCACCTTGATTAACTATTTTTAATCATACTGTTTCCTGAAATGTGAAGTTTTTTCAACATGGATACAAGTCATACCTTTTCAGCTTCTGAAAACAATTAATGCATGAAAAAAAAACTTCAATTTCAACCAACCCAGCCACAAAGCATCTTTGGGTAAAGGGGATTCAAGTTTGTTCAAGTGAAGGGTCACACCCTCTTTCAAGGGGGGATAATCAAGAATTAGTGAAAATTTGGTGGTATCATTTTAAAAAAAGTCTTATCAAGAACCACTGACTGGGCCCAAAAAGTTGAAACTTTCTTTACATAGACAGTGTAGCTTCAAATTTGTTAAAATTATGACCCACTGGGGTAGGATGGGGCCACATATGGGGATCCAATGATTTACATAGAAAAATGCAGGGGATTTTTTCCATCATAAATCTTCTTCTCATGAATAGCAAGGGCATTATTGTCGTCCGTTTTCACAAAAGGGACCTAGGGGACATTAAATCTCATTTGTCTGTCAGTCTGTCCGTTTGTCAGTCTGTCCGTCTGTCACAATAAATTTAACCTTGGTCATAACTTCTGAATAATAAGAGATAGGGATTTCATATTTCACATGTACATTACCTACAAGAACTTTCTAAACATACCATGATTTTTGAACCCATGACCTTGACCTTGAAGTTTGACCTACTTTTCAAAAAATTTAACATTATTTCAAATGATCATTTTGAAAGAGAAAAGATAGGGCGTTCATATTATACATGTATATTACCTGTGACAAGACCTTTCTAAATATATCATGACTTTTGACTCTGTGACATTGACCTTGAAGTTTAACCTACTTTTCAAAAATGTTATATTTCCTTATAACTTTTGATTGAGAAGAGATAGGACTTTTATATTTGACATGTACATTACCTGTAACAGTATGTTTCCAAGCATGCTATGATTTTTTACCCCTTGACCTTGATGTTTTACCTAATTTTCAAAAATTTTAACTTTGGTGATTACTTTTGAATGACATATGATAGGGCGTGCATATTTGAAACAATATGTCATAAATAATGGCATCCCATCCACTAGGACACGGAAAGCAGGGGACCACAATTCTTTGAATTTGCTTGTTAGTCATTTTGATATGGAAACATCCTCATATAGTGTAGATTCAAGTTTTTTATGCCCTGCCATGAATATGGCCGAGGCATATAGTGTTTGTCATGTCCGACTTCAATAAAACGTCATATGCTGATACATACTGATGTAAGCTTTTCAACTGCATCAAAATTTTTGACCTTGAATTTTCCTTTGACCTTGACCTTACTTTTCTTAAATTAGTGTCTAGATCAGTTTTGAATAAACAATTCAAGATATATTTATCAAACTTCATATGCTGATATAATTATACTGCTGAGAGATATCAATTGCATCAACTTTTTTGACCTTGACTTTTCCTTTGACCTTGACCTCACTTTTTTAAATTAGTGTTTAGGCCAAACAAAAAAATATGTGTGGTTCCGGTTACACTTCCAAAAAAATTAGGGTAGGTAGGTAGGGATTTTTATTTTTTTTTTTTAATTTTTTTTTATTTTTTTTTTTTTAACAAAATGATTTTCTTAATTTTTTTTTCTAAATAGTACCTATCACTGCTTTGCAAATGGCATTTAGATGTGGTGTGATAATATACTAGTCAATATTGGTAGGGGACACCTACATGCTAGCTTGCTTTGGATTTAACACTATTAAACACTTGCACTATGTTTTGCAAGGAGGCCGTCATTGCTGAAACTAAAACTTAAACTGGAGCCATTGATGGAAATTGGGGGAAATTCCGGAAAAATATGAAAATTGCCAAAAAAAAGTTTAGGGTCGGGGGTATAAAATAGGGAAGGTCGGGTAACCCGAACCACACATATTTTTTTATTTGGCCTTATCTACATTTTAAATAAACCATTTTCTGATATTTTTGTTGAACTTCTATGCTAATAGTAAATACATACTGATATAAGTTTTTCAACTGCATCAACATTTTGACCTCAACCTTTCCGTTGACCTTGACCTCTCTTTTCTCAAATAAGTGTTAAGCTCAGTTTTAAATAAATCATTCAAGATATTTTTATCAAACCTAATAGTAATATGCTGATATGTATTAGTGAGAGCTCTTCCACTGCATCAAAAACTTGAAAATGAAAATTCCGAAACCTTACTGCACATCAACATGACACCACCAACCATCTCCCAAAAGACAATTAGGCTACTGTGTAAAATGTAAGAGGAGTTCTGGGAACCAGGGGTTTTTTGCATAAAAAACGTCATATTTCGACCCCCATTTGACCCCCAGGGTGAAAATGAAAATTCCAAAACCTTACTGCACATCTATAGGACACCACCAACCACCTCCCAGAAGACGATTAGGCTACTGTGTAAAATGTAAGAGGAGTTCTGGGAACCAGGGGCTTTTTGCTTAAAAAACGTCATTTTTTGACCCCCATTTGACCCCCAGGGTGAAAATGAAAATTCCGAAACCTTACTGCACATCTGAAGGACACCACTAACCATCCCCCAAAAGATGATTAGGCTACTGTGTAAAATGTAAGAGGAGTTCAGGGAACCAGGGGCTTTTTGCATAAAAAACGTCATTTTTCAACCCCCATTTGACCCCCAGGGTGAAAATGAAAATTCCGAAACCTTACTGCACATCTACAGGACACCACCAACCATCTCCCAAAAGACGATTAGGCTACTGTGTAAAATGTAAGAGGAGTTCAGGGAACCAGGGGCTTTTTGCATAAAAAACGTCATTTTTTGACCCCCATTTGACCCCCAGGGTGAACATGAAAATTCCGAAACCTTACTGC
Organism: Saccostrea echinata; assembly: GCF_033153115.1. Lineage (NCBI taxonomy): Eukaryota > Metazoa > Mollusca > Bivalvia > Ostreida > Ostreidae > Saccostrea > Saccostrea echinata. The sequence continues at coordinate 727,851 of NW_026889792.1, forward strand.
ACATCTACATGACACCACCAACCATCTCCCAAAAGATGATTAGGCTACTGTGTAAAATGTAAGAGGAGTTCTGGGAACCAGGGGTTTTTGCATAAAAAACGTCATATTTCGACCCCCATTTGACCCCCAGGGTGAAAATGAAAATTCCAAAACCTTACTGCACATCTATAGGACACCACCAACCACCTCCCAGAAGACGATTAGGCTACTGTGTAAAATGTAAGAGGAGTTCAGGGAACCAGGGGCTTTTTGCATAAAAAACGTCATTTTTCAACCCCCATTTGACCCCCAGGGTGAAAATGAAAATTCCGAAACCTTACTGCACATCTACAGGACACCACCAACCATCTCCCAAAAGACGATTAGGCTACTGTGTAAAATGTAAGAGGAGTTCAGGGAACCAGGGGCTTTTTGCATAAAAAACGTCATTTTTTGACCCCCATTTGACCCCCAGGGTGAACATGAAAATTCCGAAACCTTACTGCACATCTACAGGACACCACCAACCATCTCCCAAAAGATGATTAGGCTACTGTGTAAAATGTAAGAGGAGTTCAGGGAACCAGGGGCTTTTTGCATAAAAAACGTCATTTTTTGACCCCCATTTGACCCCCAGGGTGAAAATGAAAATTCCGAAACCTTACTGCACATCTACAGGACACCACCAACCATCTCCCAAAAGACGATTAGGCTACTGTGTAAAATGTAAGAGGAGTTCAGGGAACCAGGGGCTTTTTGCATAAAAAAACGTCATTTTTCGACCCCCATTTGACCCCCAGGGTGAACATGAAAATTCCGAAACTTTACTGCACATCTACATGACACCACCAAACACCTCCCAAAAGATGATTAGGCTACTGTGTAAAATGTAAGAGGAGTTTGAGAAATAAGAGTGTGACAGACGGACGGACGGACGGACAGACAGACGGACGGACGGACGGACGGACGGACAGACATGAGTAACAACAATATACCCGAACATTCTTTAGAAAGTGCGGGTATAAAAATAAACATTTTTTATACAACTATTGCGTACCAATAAATGTATTTTTAAAGAACTTGATACCTTTGAATCACATTGAGATATTTTCCTTATTCGTTTCTAGTTTGTTTTTTTCTTTAGTAAAGAACAATATTTGTACACATACATTTGCGGTAAAGTACTACAGCTATGAGCAGAGACTACTAGCAAGGGACAGGTGAAAAACAATGCAACAAACCATTTAACAAGTAATGTGGTTTTATCACTGATAATTATTACTATATTATAAACACTAATGGCTAATGAATGTAAAATAAGACATGAGTTTTGTCTAATTTGACTTTTATGGTTTCCTTCTATTTTTCTTTCTTTTTTTTTTTTTTTTTTTTTTTTGGCTATTACCAGTACCAATCTAATAAAGGAAACTTTTCATAAAAATAAGCTTCCAGTACTTTAATTAGAAATTGATCCATAGATCAATTCCTATCAAAATAAGTTTTCATAAAAATAATTAAACTAACTTTGAGGTACAATCATAGGGACATTAAAATTATGCATAAACATGACGAAAATTAAAAAAAAATGGCAAAAATCTTAGAAAATAGAAACGAAATGGCATGTGTTTGATCCTATTCACTTTAAATAAATAAATAACTCATCGGTAAGGGTAATTATACGTCAACTATATTCAGGTTTGAAAGTTACAGTTTATCAGATTTCCAGGAGAGTTAAAGGTAATATTATCTTATTAGAAATATACCATGCGGTGACAGCCAACAGTAGACAGAAGTCTGAAAGGTTTCATTTAGTTCTAGTTCTTCATTAGTAAACTAAACACAAAATGAATATACACAATGAATTTCATATATATTTCTAATTTCTATGATTTTGTATTAAACTAATTGTGTTTTAAAAAATTGTGGGCAAAGTTTTTATTAATGAAATATTTCATTTTTCGTCTCATCGTTTTAATGATTACATTATAAGTATCCTTAAACTGTGGTTGAATAAAGCAAAAAGTTAAGTATCCTTAAACTGTCCTTGAATAAAGCAAAAAGTTATATTAGTTGTTAAAATGAATTTTAAAACAAGAACAGATGAAATCAATTCTTCTAGGCTAGATCCACATCCGAAGCTCCATGTAAATCTAATCTAAAATACTGCTCTCTGATGTATTCCAATCACCTTTAAAATTTATACGTCACGTTAAGTTTACACAAAAAAGCACACAACTCATCAGCAACAGAGTACAGTTAAGGTGCGCAATGCAAATATCGGCAATTTTTATATTTAGACCTTAGGCAGGCACATGGTATTAACATATATACCAGTACTTGCAGAATTGTAGTCACCTATAAATTTCAACAGTGCAAGGACATAACCAATTTGAATTCTAAGTTTAGTTAATAATTATTTTCAACATTTGTAGTTTCTGAAAAGTGCTGCGATCCTATATAGATTGTAATATTTCATTGTTAAAATGATGTTTGTATGATCACATGCTCAGTTTTTTGGTGGTCAATGGCATTAAATATAGATATAAATAATTAATTTTCAAGATTTCACCGGGATCGCAGTACTTCTTAAATACCTTATTACAAGAGTTTATTTGTAAAAGCTTACAATACTCCATTGAGTGTATACCCTTGCACTAGATCGATTTATGAGACCCTTACATCACCCTCCTCTGTACTCGCATACAAATATACAGCGGTACCAATTAAATACGAAATGCACGAAATATATATGAACAAAATCATAAAGGAGCCATTGAATCCAAGGTAATGGCCTGTTAAATATCTACAAATAATATCTTATATAATTATAAAATACATTTTTCGTTATAAAATATTTCATGATCAGCCTTTCACTGCATACAAACTGCGTGATGTTTTACGAAATGACATCACATCGACAAGTGCATTGCGATGACTTGTTCATACCGTACTATATAGGATTTAACTAATGACAAAACTGCATGTTTTAGTGAGTTTTGATGTAGTTTGATGTTTCCTTGAGTTTAAAATAGCAAATCATTTCATTTTATGGTATTTTTAAGAATTGTTAGTTTTGTATGATGTCATAGTTAATATTTTCCGTACAAATTAGGCCCCGCCTCCTTTTTGTAGCCTTAACTGTGCTGCGAAAAGGATGAGGAATTGCTCTATTACTAAGCATTCTGAACAAAAGCTTGGCGTAGTGCAATTTACAATCTTTTTCTACCTCTTGATTATGATAACCTTAATTCAAAAGTTTTGAAAGAAATAGAGAGAAAAGATAAGAAAATGTTAATCTATAAACAATACATTGACGTAAGAAAAAAATTCTGTCGGACTTACAATTTATCGTGTTTTGTTTATAATGAGTAGATCTCTTGGGGAAAAAATGAAACGTTAAAAGAGAGGTCCCCCCCCCCCCCCCAAAAAAAATGAATATAAATAAAAATGCACTTAGTTCCATAATGAGCAGATCTCTTGAAAAAAATTAAAAATCGTATCTTAAAATGTTGTAAGAGAAGTTTTTTTTTTTTTTTAAATTGTATAAAAATATAATATGCACTTAGTTCCATCAACTTGATTTTCACTATAATACTTTTATAATACTACTGAATAAAAATTCGATGCATACATTATGTCTGTAACGCAAAGTTTTACACGTTTAATTTCGTACCATTATTATAATCATATATGTATTTAAGAAAGGAATTTAATTTTTGAGAATTCATGAGGACATGAACTACGACGCTTCAGACCGGCATATTTCATGAAGCACGTTAGCGCTTCATGATAAATATGCAAGCGTGAAGCGTTGTACTCTATGCACCTCATGAATTCTCAAAAATTTAAATTCATATTTTATATTTACATTATTTTTTTTTATGACTAGCCACATATTTTTGTCATTCAACGATCATTTTTGAAAATAAGAGTCTGCACTATTTTTTGACTTAATTACGTCACAATGGAAATATTCTTACTCATCCCATAGTAGTTCATGAGAATATGAACTTTTTCAAATTTTCAAAGAATCTTAAGGAAAAATATTTGGAAATGTAAATATAATAGATTGTCACTAAAACAGAAAATGAATGGGACAACCCGATCATGACAAACGTATGGTCTGGTAAACCTTGTTAAGAAATTGGTGAGTGAAAAGTGCACCTGTTTTATACATCGAATAAGTGTTTCCAGACATCAAAAAGCCTTCAAAATAGGTACTTTACTCTATTGTTGCATTGTTTATATATTTATCCAGCCAATTTAACCAACAAATATTTACTGAAAAAATGTCAGAGATACTCAAGTTGAAGAAAGTCAACTAAGAAGTGTCATTAATATCCTAAAATTATATTAGATTTAGTCTATTGAGTTTAAGCATCCTCTGTTGAATAAAATACATGTACTAGAAAGCAAAATGCATGTTCATATATAACTGTTTCCATTAAGAAAGAGGATTTTCTTTTCGTGTCCTCTTTTTTCAGTTCTATATGAAAAATGAATACGAGGCAATTTCAGAAATGAAGATTATTTTTATTCCTTTATCGTATTTGCCATAACAAATAAATGGTGAATCCACCACTTTTCTGCAGTGAAAACAGATTTGCACTTACACATCACAAAAACAGGCTACGAGTTGGTGAAAACACCATTTTCTCGGGGGTGAAAAATATCAGGAATGATCTTGGTGGTTCCACCAAAAATACAAAAGTGAATTCATCTAAAAATGCTTAAACAAGAATTGGTGAAGTCACCAAAATAATACAAATTGGTTTTTAAAACATCTTTCAATGACAACGAATTTATTTATGAAATTAACAATAAACACTGGTGAATAAACCATTTTTTAAAGAAGATTCATTGGATAGGAAGTATTATTAATAAAAAAAAACAAAACAACACGTCAATGCATAAAGTTAAGATTTGAAGTTTAGAGAACAAACATAAATTTGATGGAGCTACCAAAAATGCATTTTTCTTGAGTCAAAGAATTGTGTATTTAAAAAAGAGCAGAATTGGTGCTTCCGCCAAAAATGTTTAAATCTTCATAAAATATTCTCTTCACTCCAAGTCAGAAAATGCAGTGGCCATATTTTAATCATAAACTTGGCGGAGCTACCAAAAAAATAGATGTAAATCTAAGAATTGTTATTAAACGAGAACAAAGAGTTGGTGTTTCCAACAATTTAAGGTATAAAAAACAGTTATAACCCATAATAAATTGTCAAAACTACTTGAGCAAAAAGCTGGCGAATCCACCATGAATTATAAAAACAAAAACAAAATGCAACAATTTGTTAACTGGTGCTGGTGTAACCACCAAAAAATGTAAAACCTAAATGCAACATAACTTGTGGGTAAATATTCCACCGAATGAAGCTGGTGGAACCACCAAAATACTTTAAACAAATTGCTTAAATGCAGTGTAAATATTCTACCGAAGGAAAATGGTGGATCCACCAAAATACTTTAAATCAATTGCTTAAATGCAGTGTAAATATTCCACCTAAGGAAAATGGTGGAACTACCAAAATACTTTAAAATAAATTGCTTACATGCAGTGTAAATATTCCACCGAACAAAGCTGGTGGAACCACCAAAATACTTTAAATCAATTGCTTGCATAAAAAGTAAAAAATTGGTGATTTCACCAATTTTCTACCGTAAAAAAGAGATTTAATTATTCTTGTAGTTTCTAAAATCACAGAAACAGACTAAAAGTTGGGAATACACAAATTTAGAGGATTGGATATCTCTGAGATGAAAATATCAAGAATGTTCTTGATGGTTCCACCGAAAATACAAACACAAATTCATCTGAAAATGATTTGACAAGAATTATATTCGTAAAGTCACCAAGAATAATACTAAGTAGTTTCTAAAACATCTTTCAATGACAAATATATTTATAAAATTAATAAACAACGCTGGTGAATCCACCAATGTTTTAAGAAGAAATAATGGTTAGGAAATACATGTATAAATAAAAAAAAAAATTACTTGTCAAAACATATTGTACAAAATTAAAGTTTTAAGAATCAACAAAAATTTGATTTAATTTAATAGACATGTACGAGCTACCAAAATAAGTCCATTAATCTGGAGTCAAAACATTGGTTATGAATTACTTTTAAATAGTAAAAAATATCCAAAAATACAATAACTTTGCAAAAATACACACAACATTTAAATATAGCTCAAAACTTTTTCTAAAAACAAATTCTGAAAAATTTCAATAATATTTTAACTTAATTCAATATAATTCAGAGATCTTTTACAACCGTCAGTTGAAACTTCATCAATACAAATGTTACGTTCCACCTATCAACCTATTATCACAAATACTTTCATACTACAGGTTATTTTTTCTTCCTTCAGAATCGAGAAATTATTTGATAATAAGCAAGTAAATTTCATACTATGAATTAATTTTCTTAATTCACATATAATCCTTCCATAAAAAAAACTATTACAGGAATATTGAATTTCTTTTAAAAAATAAACAACGTTCCAAATTAAGAAGAGATTTGTAAAAGATTCCAGGAAGTAATATGCATAAAAAAGTTATGATGATTGATTAATGAAATCTGATATCTTTCTGTCAATGATGTTCTTCTGGCTGTCACTGAGCACAAGCTTATTCTTTGTTTTTTGACAGTCCATCTTGCAAAGTACGTATCGGGGGTCCAGTTTAACCTTGTCTTTTAGATTTAGAGTGAGGCTCCCTTCTTTCACTTGACTCCAGTTGATTGGGGTGTCCAATTTTCCCACTGGTATTTTGGCGAAGGTAAAGCTATCGTCTTCAACAATTTCTCCCAGATAAGCCTTTTTGTTGTATTCAACAACAGCCATAGTTACCTTCTGAAACATAATTATAAAATACTAGTTATGTATATAAATACAATTTCACCTTTTATATTGAGACTAAACCTTCTGGATTATGTACAAGTTAAATAAATGCAACAGACAAATCCTCGAGGTTTACTTTGCTATTTGCATAGATTATTCAAAATACATTGGATGTTCTTATGTTAATCTTTATTTATGTGCTCAGTTTTTCCAACTAGAAAACCGTTCATTCAAGATTAAGCGATAAACAAGAACATGAAAAATGAAAAGTCCCTTAAGGATAGAGTGTTGGTTTATATATATATATATATATATATATATATATATATATATATATATATATATATATATATATATATATATATATATATATATATATATATATGGGGGATGAGGGTGTGTGTGTGTGAAACAAATACAACACAATAACCTAGCTGAAGGCTCTAGGTGTCCTAAGGATGACCAAAATGATTTTTTAACGAAGAGAAATACATGTATGATTTAAAAATATGAGGCAAAAGATTTTTATAATCGAAATTTAAGAATATTACTGCTCTTGTAGCCGTTCGGTTATACGGACCATTGATATTGGTCTGGATAGCTTAATTGGTAGATCATCTGACTCGTGACTAGTATTACAGGGTTCCTGGGTTCGATTCCCTGTCCAGCAATATATTTCTTTTTACATTCCTTCTTTTCTACTACATTTAGGGACAAGTGCGAGGGGTCTTGTTCAGGTTATGTGTAAATTAGAATGTTCTGATAGGGCCTGTGAACTTCCTACTTACGACACTCTTAATCATCATATATCGATTTAATTTGTTAGTATGTAAAAACTGACACAATGATTGACTTTATAGATAATTTTATGCATTTAACATTTCTTTTAGTGTCAGTTGAAAGTAACACTTATTATACTGAATTAGCTGCAATTGTGTTTAATAGTAGTCTTACATCACATGCCTGGGAAATCTGTTCAGGTTGTGCTGAATGTGTCTTTTGTTTCTGAAATATAAGAAAGCATATTGAAATACAAATACATGTATGTTTATATACATATACAATAAAAGGAAAATTTTGTGTTATCTACAAACAATTACATCCAACTACTAAAACTGATATCTAAAAAATTAAATATTAGTTAACCTACAATGCTCCGTATTCAGCATAATCTGTATAAATTAACACTTTTCAAATTATTTGATAGGTAACAAATAACTACCTTATGTTTAAAACACTCATAAAAGACTAACATCTCCATTATATTCCTTTTTCTTAATTTCTATCAATAATTTTAATCAATATTGTAGTCTCAAAATCAAACTCGAATGCAAACTTTTTAGGGATTGTGAACATTAATATGATAATATTGCATTCCTGTCTTGCTTAAGCCTTTAAATAACCACTATTATTAATACATATCGTAATACATATCCCCGATCGTGGCTGACCTCTTACTTTTTGACTCTATACACACACACATCCTCACACACAGATATATATATATATATATATATATATATATATATAAACCACTGCACTAATTTGAACTTATACGCCTTTAAACAAAATCAAACATTGTACCTTTTTTCCATTGGCATTTAATGTCTCTTCTTGATCAAGAGCAATGATTTTCCTTTTCTGTAAAAGAATTCAGTTTCGAATAAAAATATGTTTTTGATATATGCAATTATAATTATGACAGAGAAAATTTAATTTTTAAATTTTGTAGGGCACAACACTAATCTAAGTTATTATTGTCTTCCTTTTTTACATCAGCAGAATCAGAGGGTTTTTTTTTTTTTTTTGTAAAAGATTATTTCCTTTACCTGTTTACTGTGAAAACTAATCGATCCTCTGGAGTTAGATTTGAATAAAGGTGTAAATATGCTACTTGAGGATGTTTGTATACGAATATGACTTATCATGGCTTTCATTGCTGTTCTAGAAGAGATTTTTATTTTTTCTTTTCGATGTATTCTCAAGACTTTAAGAGGGCTGGGTGGTTGTGGACATTTTCAGACTATATTAATCTCCTTTAGAAGAAGAGCTCAATATAAAGATATAAAAAAGTGTTCAAATTTTAAAACAACAAGAGGCCCATGGGCCACATCGCTCACCTGAGTAACTTTGGCCATGCTGTTCTTTACCAGATTTCCCCCCTTTTAATATACCTATTGTGGCCCCGCCCTACCCCCGGGGGTCATGATTTGAACAATTTAGAATCTACACTACCCCAGGATGCTTCCATATGAGTTTCAGCTTTTCTGGCCCAGTGGTTCTTGAGATGAAGATTTTTTAAGATTTTTCTTATGTATTTCAATGAAAAACTTGGATTCCCTATTGTGGCCCCGCCCTACCCCCGGGGGTCATGATTTGAATAATCTAGATTCTATTCTACCCCAGGATGCTTCCATATGAGTTTCAGCTTTTCTGGTCCAGTGGTTCTTGAGAAGAAGATTTTTAAAGATTTTTGTAATATATTTCAATGTAAAAATTGGATTCCCTATTGTGGCCCCGCCCTACCCCCGGGGGTCATGATTTGAATAATCTAGATTCTATTTTACCCCAGGATGCTTCCATATAAGTTTCAGTATTTCTGGCCCAGTGGTTCTTGAGAAGATGATTTTTAAAAGATTTTTCCTATATATTTCAATGTAAAACTTGGATTCCCTATTGTGGCCTCGCCCTACCCCCGGGGGTTATGATTTGAACAATTTAGATTCTACACTACCCCAGGATGCTTCCATGTTAAGTTCAGCTTTTCTGACCCAGTGGTTCTTGAGAAGAAGATTTTTAAAGATTTTTGTAATATATTTCAATGTAAAATTTGGATTCCCTATTGTGGCCCCGCCCTATCCCCGGGGTCATGATTTGAACAATTTATAATCTACACTACCCCACGATGTTTCCATTTAAGTTTCAGCTTTTCTGGCCCAGTGGTTCTTGAGAAGATATTTTAATGACCCCACCCTATTTTTGTCTTTTCTTGATTATCTCCCCTTGTAAGGGGACTTGGCCCTTTATTTTAACAATTTACACTCCCCTTTACCCAAGGATACTTTGTACCAAGTTTGGTTAAAATTGGCCCAGTGGTTCTTGAGAAGAAGTTGAAAATGTGAAAAGTTTACAGACGGACGGACAGACGGACGGACGGACAGATGGTGGGACGACGGACAACGGGTGATCAGAAAAGCTCACTTGAGCTTTCAGCTCAGGTGAGCTAAAAATGTATGAAATTTTTGTTTGCCAAATGATAGTTGACAGCTTAAGATATCATATCTAAAAAATTAAAGTTATATCTGATTGTTAATTAGTTGACCCCCCTGCCTCCTTAATTGCCCATTGTTGGCCCATCCTTCAAGCAAGTGTTATGACTTGATTTTGATTGAAAATTATATCAGGGAATTTTCCAAGTTTTATCTTTTTCTGACCCAGTGTTAATTCTTTAATGACCCTTGAAAGTGGATTATTTCAATTACCTGGATTCTATTCATCCATGAATAACCTCCCAGTGGTTCATAGAGAGGAAGATGAAAATGTGAAAAAATTCCGACAACACCATAGCCACTAGCCCAGGTGTCATGAATTGCACAATTGTGGAGGAAACACCCTAGCTCATCCTAAACATGCATTTTGTGTGACCACTAATTAAACAGGAGTAGGGAGAAAGTATTACGAAAGTTTAACATCCTCACAATATGATCAATCATCCTTACTTCAGAAACAAGGGGACCCTGAGAGCAAGAATTTCACAATTTGGTGAAAAAAATTGTTGAGAATCTGAAAATGTTAACTCGTGACAACGTATGTCGAGGGATGATTATACAGAGTGATCAACAGGAGGGCATCGGGCAATTTAACAGATGATCAGAAAAGCTCATTCGAGCTTTCAGTTCAATTAGTTGAGATAATAAAAGAGTTGTTTATTACTTATGACATTTCTCTCAAAAATTATTTTACGACTCGTGTCGAAAAAATCAAATGCTTCCTTCTACAAGTCTTTGAACTTTTTCTATTTTTTTTAAACACTGTTCCAAGGAGCAACAATTTGAACAAATATGAAGGCACATTGCATAAAAAAAGCTTGGGCATTTTTTTTTCTCATTTCCGTTTGGACTTTTTGAAGAAAAATGATTAAACATTATAAAAATTAAAAAATATATACATAATCTCTAAATTTACTTAAAGAAAAGAAAATATTATTTACCTGAACAGAATTTGATTGTTCCACTTTTTCTTTTAGCTCTTCATTTTCCTTAATGAGTTGACGGTTTTGATCTTCCAGCTCCTGCTTAATTTTACTGATATTCTAAAATGAAGTCGACAGTGTCTCTTGTGAATTAGCAAAAATGTTGGACACATTTCATTTACAAGTTCAATAAAATATGCACTTTGATCTGCACTTACATAAAAAATAGAAAGATCTTAGAAGTATACCTTCAGATCCAAAATTTGGTTAGTGAGACTTTTTATCTTTTCCGATTGCATTTTGTTTTCTCTCAAAAGCTCTTTGTTTTCATCTTCTGCATCATGGATTTTCCTTTCACATATCTGTATAAATTGAATACGTACAGGTAAATGAAATTTGATTTATTATAAATATTTGACGATTGTTTTGATTGATGACATTGCAGGAAAGTTTCATGATTAAAACTTGTCAGACCTTAATTATTTAAAAACCCGCATTTATAAAGTAAATATAACGGAAAAGCAAACTTGGGTTATTCTTCACTTTGTTATAAATTTAAAATGCACTTCTCTAATTAAGACTAAGAGAATTGTTATTTGTGATTTAGTGATTTTCCTTTCAAAAAGGGCTTAAAAATTTTTACTCAAGAAAATATCTTACTTCAAGTTTCTTTATGTCAGCTGCTTGAAGCTGAATGACATTTTCAAGATCTGTAATTTCTTTTCTCAAGCTTTCTTCAGTCTGTTGTAAATCTTTTATTCTTCTTTCAAGATCTTTTTCTTCGTTGGGATGTTCAACTTCTGTTTTACTCTCATCTGACACGACCTTTGTTTCACTCTCATTTGACACATCGTCAGAGGTTCCTTCATTTGGCGTTGGCGTTTCTCCTTTTTCACCTTCCACCGTCTTTGTGGTTGCCTTTGATGTCTTTCTGTAGAAATTTGAAAGTAAAGTGATTAAATTATCTCTTATCTTGATAACGAACAAGTAATATCTGGAATTCCCTGTGCATTTAGTTGTTGTCATCCTTAAGTAGGTTTTAAGTTCATGATTTTGAATGTTAGTTATGAAAAAAATATTAACTTTTCACAAGAGGCCCAACGCCATATCGCTCATCTAAGTCATCTTAACCCTCTTGATTTTTAAAATAAAGATTTAAAAGGATCTTTACCCTCTCAGCTCAGACAATGACTTAGTGGGTCGTAATCTAATCTTAGAAATTCATATAAGGAAAATTAAATTTTCAAAGAAATATGTCATAGGTTTTTTTAACACGAGCCCCACTGGCCATTTGCTCACCTGAGCACATTGGCTAGGAAAAGGCAGAAATCAGTTAAAAAAAAGAAAGGTTAAATATAAAGGTGATTACAAATACCCCCTCCCCGCGGAAAAAAGGGAGTGGGCAAATTTATTCACATTTGAATCTACACTAACTGAGAAGGCTTTCATATTGCATTGACTGATCATGGCTTTAGAAGAATTTTTTAATACATATTTGATCTTCCATTATGGCCCAGCCCTATCCCCATGGAGTATGATTTGATCAAATTCAAATATACCTTATCTGAGGATACTTCTGAAATATTATGATTAATAAAGGATATGCTATTCTAAGATTTAATGATTTGTCCTATGCATTCTAGTGTAAAACTTTGATCACCAATGATTGCCCCTCCCTACCCCTCAAGGTCATGATTTGAAAATCTTGAATTTAAAATACCTGAGAATGCTTCAATAAACAAAATCATATATATATATAATATATATATATATATATATATATATATATATATATATATATATATATATATATATATATATATATATCGGCTATTGTGGCCCCACCCTAGCCCTCAGGGGTCATGATTTGAACAAATTTGAATTTACATAACTTTAGGATGATTCCAAATCAATATCACTATTCATGGCTTTGCTGTTCTGGAAAAGGGGATGTGTGACCCTACCTTGATCTATGTACCCCGTTGCTCATGAATTGAACACACAAGTCCTTGTTAATAAATAAAGACTTTCACGTTTATTCAATTTTGTAAACAGTTTTGTTTAATTTTAGATAAAAAAAGAAATACAAAACTGTTACAAAACGGCATTACAACTGTGTTCAGGTTACTTTTAAGTTACCCAGTTTGTACTATTACTGAATAATTTTTTTAATCAGATTGTTTCCTAAATGTGTATTAAAACATACATCAAAACTTATAATGTATTTACTTATCAACACATACATGCACATCCATTAAGTCTTCATACAAAAGATTATGCTTACTTTTTGGAGGTGCAGCTCCTGTTGAATTCCTCCCAATCAATTTTCCCCTCCACCAACTGGACAAGCAAGGAATTTCTATCTTTCTCTGCTGCCCCACTCATTTTGGTGAAGTGGGTCTTCTTGATCTCCCCTTTCGGTTTTTTTTTAAGTTCATTGGACTTCCACGAAGACACAAAATCTTCAATGAGTTTCCAACCCTCCTTAGAAGACATACATAATGCTAACATACAATGGTATACATTATGCAGTTTTGTTTTTTTTATCCCTAGTATCGATGCACATGTCTCCTTCCACATTTTTATTTTGGACGCCTTGGGTGTGGGCAGTTCTTCTTCTGTCAATTTCTTCAGAAGTTCTCTTCTGAAGAGAAATAGCATTTCTGATGCTGAGGTAGGTTTCCCCAATTCGTGACAAACATTGTGGTCGAAGCCAAGTTTAAGGGCCTCAGTGTCAGTCAGGTTTTTATACAGATTTATGTATATTCTCGGTGTCTTCAATAGCCCTTCATCAAATAGCTCCTGAAGAGCTATTCTTGAATGATTGCCACCAATAGTTTCGATTTCAGGTGAACCACTCTTGTACAATTCCTTCAGGTCAATATTTTCTTTGAAAACAATCCCAAAGAAAATAATATTGTGTTCTGGTCTCATTTTGAACGACTCTTTCAAAGCATCAACATGCTTTCTATCTATGTTCCTTAAGCATCTCGATGGATGTGGAGCCACAAGGTTCTTAACATGAACCTCAACGCAACGACCTGTAAAAGAAGTACAAAGCTGATAAATGCTCAGAAATAAATAAACAGAAACTTATTTCTATTAAATATGAAAAACTTCTACCTCTACATTCTGCACAGGATAAAGTCAGATCAAATATATAAAAATTTAACCAAAAAGGAAATTAATGTTTCATGAAGTCAATTTAATGTTGAGAATTTGATTATGCTCTACTAATTCATTTATCTAGGTCAAAGAAAGATGTTCCAGCAGTATTCTTTAAAGTTGATATTAATGAAAAGACTGATCACATATACTAATGAGCATGAGATATATAAACTATAAATAATTGTTAAGCTGTCAAATATATCCACTTCTTTGGCGTCACACTTTGAAAAAAAAAAATTACTCACATTTTTTACCCATATTGAAACTAATCAAACTAGTATTATTGTGAAAATGTTATCCATTTCCAATTGCTATAATATTGTGGTTAAGAAAAAATAATTTCTCTGAAATTTCGCAATTTCATTTTAATTCCTTTTTAAAATGTAATTGTCCAACATATCCTTTGTAGCTGTGAATTGTTTTTTTTTTTTTATTTATTTATTTATTATCCATAGCTTTTTATAAATATTCACAAACTATGTGTTTTATTTTCATTTATATTTTTTAGTAAAAAAAAAAAAAAAATAATAATAATAAAATGTCTATCTGACTTTTCTTTACAGATTTTATTATATATCTATTTTATGCATTTATTAACAGCAAATTTTTCGCAATTTCATTTCAATTTCTTTTTAAAATATAATTGTCCAACATGTCCTTTGTAGTTGTGACTTGTTTTTTGAATATACTATCCATAGATATTCACAAGCTATGTGTTTTCAGAGATATTTTTTGGTAAAAAAATCAAAATGTTTATCTGACTTTTCTTTGCATACTTTATTAGATATTCATATTATGCATTTATTAACAGCACATTTTTATTTTTAAAGCATCTTATTTGCAAATAAATCATTTTTTTTCATTTTCTATGTTAAAAAAAATTATCTTACTATGTGATTAAATATTAAGTTAACCTCCTTTACTTTTGAGGAAGGGGGGTGATACTTAAAATTAATACCTTACAATAAGTCATTTATAGATAGCTTTTAAATGACTTACTTTACAGTATGTGAAAGAAAATTCATTTTCACTTTCAAAAATTTTAAAAATTAAACGAATACAAATTTGTAGGATGGAAAGGCAGTATTACTACAAGAAAAGAGAGGCAGCGAAAAGAGCACCAACAAAGTTTTTAAGCGTCATTGTGGATGGCATGGATCAATGTAAGCAATTTATTTTAGGCTTTAGTTGTTCTTTTTTCATCAATAATATTTGAGAATCAATTTCAGTTATATAAAGAATTATTTATTATTTTAGGAATGACTCTAATTCTTGGCCAAATTATTCGAGTATAACCTGGTTTGGGTCAGTTTACGCTTTATAATCCGCGAAGCGGATTATAAAACAGCGTAAACTGACCCAAACCAGGTTATACTCGAATAATTTGGCCAAGAATTAGAGTCATTCCTTATAATTTAATTCTAAAATCATTAAACAACTGTGGGTGTAAAATTTCGTTGCTTTTTATTAGTTCAAATTTGCCGCTCAATAATACAACCCTAGTAACGGAAGTGATGGGTAGCAAGGGGAGGTAAAAACTGATACATAGTCCTAGCAGCCATGTTGTTTGTTTACATGTGGTAAGATCCAAGTTACTGTTTGAAGTTAAAGGTACATTTATTAAATCTGGAATTTTCCATGAATCCCGAGGACTGGAAATGAGAGGATTGCATGGATACAGACGATTCAGCTGGTTGTCAGGGGGGTGTGTCCCCATACCAAACCAGGTTATACAGAAATAATTTGTGTTCCTTTTTGGATATTAACCAATCAGAGGCAAGAATACAAACAAAATTAAATTATTAATATATATCTGCGTTTATCATTTTACATGTACATGACTGTATATAACCTAGGAATAAGTCTTGAGAATTAATAAGGTTTGATCTACATGTATTATAATGTGAAAGAATCATGCAAAGTGTAATATTCAAAGGACATAGACTCCCTTTAAGTTGTGTCCAGAAAAATCACAAGTTTGTCACGTACTTACAAGTACATGTAATATTGTCTTAAACGGGCCTTTTGTTCTAGTGCTATTTTTATTAGAATTTTAATGTTTCTTAAAATTTCTAAATGTAAGAGTATGATATATAGATATATGATTATAAAGTCTTATATTTTTGTCCAATATTTTCTCATAACAATTATAAAGCATAACTCGACTAAGAAATGCTAGCTAAGAACACTTTTGGATTATATAGATGAAAGCATTTTCACATATAATCAAACCTCTTTCCTCAGAGTATCGTTTCAAAAGAAAGCTCTTTTTTGCAACATATTTTCACCTCACAGTCCACCTTTTAAAAAAAAAAAAAAAATACGTTTAAAATTGGCAATTGAATTTCGACCTCATAATAATGAGTCATATAAAATGACAGTAAAGTTCGATCAAATTTGACCAATACAGTTGAACTTTGAACAAAATACCACGATACCTCGAATACCATTACAAATTGAAGTTATTTGAAAGCCCCAGCCACTCATTTTTCAAATTCTATAAATATTTTACACCAAATATATCGAATCCTTGGATTCTCGAAGTTTTTCTCATTCCCATTTTCTATGACATAATGAGGTTTTACTGTATTTACAAACATGAAGCCCTTTGAAATTGCTTTTTACAAATAATTTTTAGACATCTCTTGGAAATACTTATAAGTTATATATGTTGAATATTAATTTATAAATAAAAGACATGAAAAAAGTATTTTGTAAGAATATGCCCTATTCAAAGCATAACAATTTGGAAAATAATGTTAAAAATGCTAATAAGCAAAGTACATGTATCTGTTCAATGTTTAAGAAAACATGCAGTCATTTAAAAATACACTTATCGTCATCAATTCGATTCTTTTGAATTTCTCCGCTTTATTCTGTTTAAACTTGTCTTTCCTTTTTTATTTTCTTTTCGGGATAGTATTAAACTTTTTAGAAATGAAAAATATAGGTATATATAAAATCCCTGTTGATAACATTAAGATAGATATATTATATCTATCTTAATGTTATCAACAGGGATTTTGCTTAAAATATGTATATAAATTTTAAAAATACATTTACAGCCTGAGAAAACTAGGGAACTTTCAAAACGTACCTTCCTGAAATAATGACTCACAAATGTACACCGCATTATCACATTTATAAAAATACTTGCAAAAACACCCCAAAATTATGGACAAACTGATGCAGTTGAATATAGATAGGAAAAACTGCAATCCCGAGTAAGGGCAAGTGAGTTTACTGGAATAAAGCTTAGATAAAAAGAAGAAAGGACGTTGAGACCAAGCTTCAAACTTTCATTTTAATAAATAATTAAAAAAAACATAAAAAATATCTTTGATTAAAACAAGGCATATAATGTCTTTGATTAAAACAAGGTATATAATTCCTGAAAATATTTTTTAAAAATTTTCATTAATTTATTCTGTTTCAATTTATTTTCAAACTATTTTCTATTCTAAGTTTCATAATTATAGCTTCTTAAGCTTCATTCATGCTGTAGGTCTGAGATTATATGAGTGTATAGTGTAGAGAAGATGTCAAATGCAGTCTTATTAAGTGAAATCCATTCATCCTAATTGTCTGTATATGAAACAATATTTGCATTGCTGTTTGATTTGAGACTCATTTTTATCGAATAACTGATTTCTGAATTTCATTTCAGCGAAGAGTAACCTGCCACATTTTGTAGGAAGGACAGCAAAGGTACTTTATATATATATATATATATATATATATATATATATATATATATATATATATATATATAGTTATATATATATATATATATATATATATATATATATATATATATATATATATATATATATATATATATATATATATATTCGATATGCGATTTCTCTAGATTTCATTTTGACAAGCTAGCGCCTCTAATAAGTCAAGAAATATTTTTTTTTTATTACAGGCAGTAAATTCTGCTGACCAGTTAAAAACTCACATTTCTGGAGTAATTGCCCATGGTCAAAATGAATTTTTTACGTTTCTTGACATTGGGCAATATCCCCATGACTCCAACTTGACGATCAACATTATTCTCCAGATACTCTTCAAAATAAAAGATATAATGGTAACTATTCTTTTAATTTGTTTTATAATATTGGTCAGAGAACACTTTTATATAAATATATTGCCAAAGTTCATGAAAATTTAATATGAATTAGATAATATTTGTTGTTTTTTTTTTCCAGGGAGGAAAATTGCCACCCACATTTTATTTACAGGCAGATAACTGTTGGCGTGAAAACAAGAACAAATTTGTGCTTGCATTTTGTGAATACTTAGTGCATATAAAAGTCTTCAGGGAAGTAAGTACAATGTACAGGATTTTTTTTCTATGTTTATAAACAATTTGTACTTCAATTTCTAAATATTGCATATTAAATAAGACTTTAGTCTATAATCCATAACTATTGAACATTTTCATTTTTCTTTCTGGAATTTTGAGACCAATTTCAAACAATTCTGGTATACTTTATCAACATGATCAATGAAACAAAAATTATTGTGTATTTCATAGGGTCTGTACAATTTTTGAAAGAAATATTTTTTAACTTTCGACTTCAAGAAGAAAATATTAGAATAATATGAATAATAATTATTACTATTGTAATAATAATAATAATAATAATAATAATAATACATGTAGTAGTAGCAATAATAATAATAACTGGATGCGATCTCGTTGCGAGCAACGAGTGGGTCTTCAGACCGAGTTTTGATAAGAATTTGACTGAGACTTTCATTCAAATATAATGATATAAATAAATTGTTACGACGAACAGTTTCGTCTTAGTTAAGTATAACAAAATATTGATCGTTAAATAGTTATTGATTAAAGGCTTTCGGGCCCCCTCGGTCCCTTATATTTAGGGTCAGCCCTTTTTATTGCTATCTGTTTTAGTCTGTCGTCGTTCGTCGTCAATTGGTCGTAAACTTTTGAGCATTTGTACACTCTTCTCTGGAACCACTGAACCAATTTCAACCAATTATGGCATATGGCATCTATGGGTGAAGGGGGGTAAAAATTGTGAAATGCATGGCCCCTGCCCCCCTGGGATCTGAGGGGTGGGGCTAAAACCATCAAAATTAATTAATGCAATCTTTAAAAATCTTCTTCTTTACTCCAGGACATCGAGCAGTCAAACTGTTTGCATGATTGAAGTAAACATTGAGCCCTGTACCAAAATTGTGAAATTCATGGCCCAAGGGTCAGGGGTTCTGGTGCTAGGGCAGAGCTCTAATGATTATATAGTGAAAATGCATTAATTCCTTAAAAGTCTTATCCTCTGCTCCTAGGTATTTAGCCAATGAATTAAGTACATATTCATGACGAATAAGAGTGCCTCTTCCAAAATTGTGAATTTCTTGGCGCCTGGGCAGGGAATCTGGTGGTAGGGTGTTGGAGGCTCTAATGATTATATAGTAAAATGCATTAATTCTTTGAAAATCTCCTCTGCTCCTGGGTATAAGCTGATGAATTTAGTACAAAGTTATGATGTTCAAGAGTGCTTATTCCAAAATTGTGAATTTCATGACCCCTGGGTCAGGGGTTCTGGTGTCAGGGCGGGGCTCAAATGAATATATAAAGAAAATACATTAATTCTTTGAAAATCTTTTCTCTACTCCTAGGTATTAAGCCGATGAAGTAAGTACATGGTTAGGATGAGGAACAGTGCTTCTTCCAAAATTGTGAATTTCATGGACCTTGGGTCAGGGGTTCCATGTTGGGGGGGGGGGGAGGGGTTATTTATTATATACTGAAAATATTGATTGTACATGTATGTTTTCTACGTCCCATTCGAGAATTTTTCACTCATATAGAGACGTCACCATATACCGGTGAAGGGCTTCAAATTTTTACTCGGCGCTCAGGACCATTGAGCAGTAAGGGATCTTTATCGTGCCAACGCCTGCCCTGACATAGGGCTTCGATTTTTAAGGTCTCATCCAAAGGACCCGTAACTTTCACTTCAAAGTGCCGAGTGCATGGCGAAGGAACAGTTGCTACCCGTTTTTATCGACTTAGGTCTGTCGCGCCCGAGATTCGAACTCACGACCTCCCGGTCACGGAGCGAGCGCTCTACCGACTGAGCTACCGTGAACCGTATATACTGAAAATAAATAGATACTTTGAAAATTAATGCTGTGAAAATCCTCTGCTTCTGCATATTAAGCCGTTGAACTAAGTACATAGTTTTGATGAAAAAGATTGCCTCTTCCAAAATTGTGAATTTCATGGCCCCTGGGTCAGGGGTTCCTTGTGGTGAGGGGGACTTATTTGCATGTATTATATACTGAAAATAAATTAGTGCTTTGAAAATCTTCTCCTCTGCCCCTTGATGTTAATTAAACAAACTGAATACATAGTTATGATGAGAAAGGGTGCCTCTTCCAAAATTGTGAATTTCATTGTCCCTGGGTCGCGGTTCTTGCGCTTGGGTGGGGCTCTATTGATTAATTAGCAAAAATGCATAAATGTTTTGAAAATCTCCTCCTCTGCCCCTGAGTACTTAGCAAACAAATTAAATGCAATGATATTAATGTGAATGTATTAAAATATAAGTAAATGTGCCTTTTCTTTGCTTCTGGGTATCTATGAGGCACACTGAATAGACAATTATGATAAGTGAAGCAAACGAGAGTTACTCCCTTTTGCTAGATGTTGTTAATCAAGAAATCCTTGTATATAATTTAATTAACAGGTTTTTTGATTGAATGAGAATTCAAGAAAGAATGTTTTATATATATAGAAACAAATAAAAATGAATGTTTGGTTTAAATGAGCAATGCGTGCTCAAAGTCAGATTCATGCCTAGAAAGCATTATAAAAGATAAAAGCATTATAAAAATTATTTATGCATGCATATTTAGCGAAACTTGTAATTGTACACAGCATGTTTACAATGTGGTGATCTAAGTTATTGTCACTGTAGAAGATCCATGGTCAACAAGAGAGTGGATATAGTTGTTTTATACTTTATCAAAGTGAACAAAGATTCACAGAGAGCCAGGGAGACTTAATGTAATTAGTGACAAATGGCAAATAGCCACGTTGTATACTCAAGTCTGCGTGTACTAAATTGTAGCACTAGACAATTGACAAAAACATATCTGTATATATTGAATACCTTACACAATAGGCAAGTGTCGATTGTATTTGTATATTTTTCATTTATTATCATTCCTGTAAGACTTAGGAAAACCAAGTATGATCCCAAGGAGATCACTCGGGTCTAGCACTTTACAATAAGCAAGGGCATTTTAACCAGATTTTTTAAATTCTTGGGCAACATTTCTTCGTCTTTCAGTTAATTTTGTATTATACCTCAATGGATCCTTTACAGTGTTGTATTATACTCAGGTAACCGTTAAGGCCCTTGGGCCTCTTGTTTCTTAGTAACATCTTCAAGCTCTCTTGATTTTGAACACCTTTTCTTCAATAACTATTCAGAAACTCTTTGTTTCCGAGATATTTGCAACAAAAATATTTAAGGACCAATCCTTCAAATCCTTAATGGGGACATTCAGCAAAAAAAAAAAAAAAAAAAAAATGAAAGGTTAGATATTGTTCAATATATTTCTTCGATTTTTTTTTTTCATTATTGTTTTTTAAAATATCTCCCATTTTTGAGAAACAGAATGCCATATAATTAACATTCTGGCCTCTTATGACTCCTAATGATGTAACTTATTATGTAAATTTAATATACAGTTTTAAATTGTTGAGATAAACATTTTTGCTTCAGTAATGTATAACAAAATATTGATTGTTAAAGAGTTATTGATTGAGGACTTTGGCCCCTCTAGGCCCCTAATTTTAGGGGCCAGCCCCTTTTTTCTTGGTATCATTTTAAATACTTGGGGTTTTAAACACTTTTTGTTCAACAAGTATTCAGAATTTTTTTTCTCGTTTCCAAGATATTTGCAAAAGAAATGCTTCGGGACCGGTCCTTGAAATTCTTATTGGGGACATTCTGAAAGGTTACACATTGTTCAGAACATTTTTTATTTTTTGTTCAATTTTACTTTCAAAATATTTTCCTCTTTCGAGATATAAAGCGTCAAAGATTTAGCATACTGGCTCCTTGTGGCCCCCAATAATGTAACGTATGACATAAATATCATAATACGTATATAGTTGTACATTATTAAGACACACAATTCTGCTTCAGTAATGTTAAACAAAATATTGATTGTTAGAGATTCAAACAAAGATATACCTTCGCTGAAATTTTCAAATAAATCGATCGAGCAAACTCCTAGAAATCTTCTGCACAAATATTATAAAGAAAAAAAAACAAGAACATTAATAAACAATGAAATAATGGAAAGGTCTGCCGTTAGAGACGAAAGACCCTAATATAAATAAATTGATAAGTCAAAATAGGATTGATATATATGTATCAAAAAATCAATTACAGGTTCATCTATCGTTTTTGATGGTTGGCCACACGCATGAGGATATTGATGCTTGTTTCAGTAAAGTGGCCGATAAATTGCGGAGAAATGATGCCGAAACACTAGATGATCTTATTGAGCTACTTCCAAATGTCAAGGTCATCAACTTCATATATGACTTTCGGACGTGGATTCAAAACAGTATATGCGATTTGAGAAAACATACTCGTCCCCTTCATTTTAAGTTTAGAAGCAACGAGTCTCTAGTGGAAACATTTTATAAAGGAAAGTATGACTCTCCTTGGAAGAAACTTGAAGGAGGTATAATGGCTCGAAACAACCAGCAAAAAATTATCAGCATTCGAGGCAGTCCAAAACTGTCTCCAATTAACTTCGATGGAATTGGTTTAGAAAGAATATCAAGCCAGTTAAAGCATTGGAAATGTTTATTCAGTGATCAGATTAATCAGACCCAATATCATTGGTGGGAACGTTTTCTCAAGCTATGGAAGAAATGTGAAGAAAATTCTTCTGAACGTCGCAGGCTATTTTTTGCGAATGCACAATGGATTCTTCCAATGCTACCCAAACAGTTGAGTCATGATGAAAACGAAGAAGAGAACCTACTGCCAGACACAATACAGAACATGATGAATGATGAGCTTATTGAACCTGTTGTTTTGAGCAAGTAAAATAAGATATATGTTGTAAATGAAAAAAAGTATAGAATTTACCATCTAAATCATTTTTAATGATTTTTATAATGATAATGATTCACAAAAACGTTGTTGATTTTTCCCAAAGTAAACAAATACCTCCCCAAAGCTTCTATATATCCCTTATTCTACTTGTACTCTAGAATAATTTTCTTTATCTAAGTTTTTATAACTGTTTAAGAAAGAATTCATGTTTTGTTGTCACATGACAATGATAATTGTAGGAAATGAACTATCATTGCTTGTATATTTCCTCGATAATAAGAGAAATGTAAGCAGAGCATGGTAGGTATGTCAGACTGCTATTTGGAACTCACAGAGTTTCAAAACTGTAAAAAAAAAAAATCTAGCGAATATTTATAGCTTGTTATGTTATGTTTTTTAAGTCCACGTTGATGCATTTTATCGACTCAACCATTGCTTTTATATAAGCATATATGAAAGATATATATATATATATATATATATATATATATATATTCTATCTAGTGGTACTATTTGTCACTGTGTCTTTGATACCTTTCGTATTTTTCAATATATTTTTAAAATTTCCATTTTCCATTGCAGCTTCTAAAAAAATGATAGATTATCTAGCATTGTTAATTTGTTTAAGAAATGTTTTCATCATCATTGTAAGACGGTTGAAAACCACTCTGTATTATCTTGGTGAGTTCACCAATTCTAGTAGATTTATTTGTAAAAGCATTTTTAAGTGAATTTGATTTGTATTTTTGGTGGAACCACCAAGATCATTCGTGATAAATTCACCAATTTTTTGCCTATATGTGTGATTTAACCTGATTGCATGACAGGAAAGTGGTGGCTTCACCAACTTCTTCCTTATTATAATGCATTTAAGCTATTGGTTTGAAATATTTTTGGTGGTTCCACCAGCTTTGTTCAGTGCAATTTTTTCACAGAAGTTATGTTGCAATTAGGCTTCACTTTTGTGAATTCACATTCACAAGATTGTGGTTACACCAGCATCAGTTCAAAAATTGTTGCATTTTGCCTATCATTATTTACGGCGGATTCGTCAGCTCATTGCTTCAATTAGTTTATAAAATTAACTTTATAACTTTATTATGGGTTATAGTTGGTTTAATTGGTGAATTAACTAGCACTGTTTATTAGTTTAAGAAATGTTTTCATCGTCATTGTAAGATGTTTTAAAACGAATTTGTATCTTGGTGACTTCACCAATTCTAGTTGATTTATTTATAGAAGCATTTTCAAATGATTTTGCATATGTATTTTTGGTGGAACCACCAAGATCTTTCGTGACATTTTTCACTTCAGGGACGATATTTAATCATTCAAAATGGTGTATTCACCAATTTGTAGCCTCGATATATGATTTAACCTAATATGACAGGAAATTGGTGGCTTCACCAAGTTCTAATTAAGCAATTGGTTTAAAATATTTTTGGTGGTTCCACCAGCTTCGTTCAGTGCAATATTTTTATTTAGGCTTTACATGTTTTTGGTGGAGTACGTTTTTTTATTATTAATATTTACTCAACATTGTAGTTTCTTATAAATTGGTGGATTCACCAGCATTGTTTATTAGTTTAAGAAATGTATTCGTCGTCATTGAAAGATGTTTTTTAAAATCACTGTATAATCTTGGTGACACCACCAATTCTTGTACATCATTTACAGATTTTGTTGTTTTTGTATTTTTGGTGGAACCACCAAGATCGTTGTTGATATTTTTCATCTCAGATTTAAAATGGTGTATTCACAAATTTTTAGCCTGAATTTGTAATTCTATTAACTGCAAATCTGTTTTCACTGCAGAAAAGTGGTGGCCTCACCAATTTCTTGTTATGTCAAATAAGGAAATGGAATAAAAAAATATCTTCATTTCTGAAATTGCCTTATATTCATTTTTCATTTTGTACTGAAAAAAGAGGACACGAATAGAAAATCCTCTTTCTTAATGGAAACAGTTATATACATGCATGTGGTGGGTTTATCACGAAGTTGCGAATGCCTGAGAAAGAAATAGTTTAAACTTTTTTTAAAAAATTAAAATTCATTTAGAACTTAGAGTTAATATAATTAATGGTACTCCTGTTAAAAAAGAATTGTATTCAATATTTCACTCATTTTCAGGAAATATTTTATGAAGCATAGTGGTGATAGTTTATACTTCATACTGCATGCATTTATTTATATTTGCTAAACGACATCGCAACATGTGATACTTAAATCCGATTAGATTTTATTTTTCAAAGTTGAAAGAAGGGGGGGGGGGGCAACCTCCAAAACAATCCTGCGTACCAAGGGTCTGCGCTACATGTGTACCATCTATCTTTTATCTGATAGAATCTTCCGTACAAACCCGAAAGAAGTCTCAGCCATTATAGGTTATTGGAGATATCCCGAATTTTTAAATAACAAAACTATAGACCTATCAGGGATAGAATTTAACATTAATTTGTGTGCTATTAGTATTTTGTCTCAGGGTAGGCAAATCAATGAAGAAAATGTTAACGATAGGATAACCTGTGTAACCTTTCAGGGTAACCAATGAACTCGTCCATGGATGCATTGACGGCCGTTGTAAAACTTACCAGAGATTCCTACGCAAAGGAAAGCGCGAAATCTCTGTAGAGAAACTGTTGCTGCTGCCTAGTATTATTCCATTGTCATCAAATAAAACCCGATATTAAACACTTAATTTCTTTAAATATACAGCCATTTTCTAGATAAGCTTCATTTTTGTTTCTAGAAATGTTTCTGTTCACAAAAAAAATATATTTTCGTTTTTTAAACTGAGGAAATCGATGACCTAGCATAGTTTTAGATTACCCAAGCCCCTCTAGGGCTTGATTAAAATGTGTTTATTTGTCGTGTCATCATCACTTCCGGTCGAACATTATCTGTTTACATTTACATTTCCAAATATTTTTCTTTAAATTCTTTGCAAATTAGAAAAAAAACCGTTCACGGTGGCGCAGTCGGTAGAGCGCTCGCTCCGTAATCGGGAGGTCGTGAGTTCGAATCTCGACCGCGACTGACCTAAGTCGATAAAAATGGGTAACAACTGTCCCATCTGAGCCATGAGCTCGGCACTTTGAAAGTGAAAGTTGCGGGTCCTTTGGATCAGACCTTAAAAACCGAGGCCCCTTGTCACGACAGGCGTTGGCACGATAAAGATCCCTCACTGCTCAATGGCCCTGAGTGCCGAGTAAAGGTCAAAATTTGAAGTCCTTCACCCGGTATATGGTTTACGTCTCTATATGAGTGAAAAATTCTCGAATGGGATATAAAACAATATACAATCAGTCAAATTAGAGAAAGTTCACGTTCTCAGGAACTACCATGGAATGAGTAAGAATATTTCCATTTTGACGTAACTGAAGTCAAAAAATAGTGCAAAATTTTTTTCCCAAAAATTATCAGTAAATGACGCTAACGCGCTTAATGAAATATACCGATGTGAAGCGTCGTAGTTCATGAATTCTCAAAAATTAATTTCATTTCTTAAAAAAATCACTTAGGTGTAACACAATCGTATCCAGTAGCGAGTTCACGTTTGGCTGTTTGGCAAGTACAGGGTGTTCAAAAGATAGCATCTTAATCATTTGCTTTGTTTTGGGTTTTTTTTTTTTTTTTTTTTTTTTTTTGGTTTTTTTTTGGTTTTTTTTTTGGTTTTTGTTATTTTTTTTTTTTTGGTTTTTGTTTTTGTTTGTTTGTTTGTTTTTTTTTTTTTTTTTGAAATATTTAAAATACAGAAGAACTTGAAAATGAAATTTATGACTAAATCAAAGCTCTTTATGCAAAATAGATAGGACAGAAACTTATATAGTATATTTTCGATAGAAAAACAGAAAACGTTCCAAATGAATCATGGATACAACGAACAGTTCTCAAGCTCAAAGTCCATTGAAACAATGCAAATCGAGAGCAGAACAAACACAGACCACCAAAAACATCATAGGTGCTTCGGAGGAGTAAGCATCCCATGTAAATCGGTCACACCCGCCGTGTGCTTCTTGTCATAATCGGGAAAAAAGGAAAAATCGGTCGACAATTCAGTGTGTAAATAATGGCCTAACAATTAGTAGGATAACGTCAGTAAGCATTTTACTTAATGATACGTTGTATTTGCTGACTTTCTAAGGACATTGTATTGACCATAAATCTTGCCAAATGATGACTTTAAATGAGACTGGTGATATCCTGGTTTCACGATCCTGTTTGTCAATAGCTTACCTCGTTTCAGAAATTGTTCATAAGTAGACCATGCTCTTGCGTATCAAATTAATTGGGAGACAAAACCCATAAGCAGGTGATAAGGGCACATGTATATTGCTACATAAGAAAGGGAAGTTAACAATTGAAAAATTGAAGTCATCACGTTTATCATAAATGTCTGCAATTAGGCTAACATTAGCGTCTTTTTTATAGTAAAATATCTAAATATGAATCAGATGTGTCAGATTCTGTTGTATCTTTTATTTCAAGCTCACTGGGATATATCGAGTCAACATATGGAATAAAGCAACTATTGTTAATTGATAGTACGTCGTCGATATATCTAATTGTCGAGTTGAAGGCTACACCAAGTGTTATCTTCTTTTCATGTAGAAGATTTCGAATTAATTTTGCTTCATATGAATACAAAAATAGGTCTGCTAATAATCGGGCGCAATTGGTAACCTTGGAATTTCCAACAGATTGTTGGAAGACCTCATCTCTAAAATCTACATAGATATTGCCAATCAGAAACTCAAGCATCTTTTTACTATTCACTTCAGAGTACTTGTGTGTACAATCAGAATGAGATGCTCAGAAGGACTTGGATATAAAGGGATCTACTAGGCATAAACAAAATGAATCGTATATAAAAACTCAAAACGTTAATTCAGGAAACTGAACAAACTTACAGAAAAAGATTGGAATTATACAGTGTTTGGGGAAATTGACAAAGCCGCCGAAACGACATAGGAACTTTCTACAGAACAGTATAGAAAGTAAAAAAAACGATCGGGTACAGCTTGTCCTCCCAAATTAAAATATAAAGAGAACACTGCTGAGAAGCTCACTGACATGTACAAATTATGAAGAGAATACTATTCTGATCTTGCTAACGAAAAGCACCCTCCAAATAAATCCTATGAAGATTTCAAACAAAATATAGATAATAACTAATCATTTATGTAATGTAATATTATTTCTATATGTTTCAGGTATCAGTCATCCTTAGTTAATTAAAGAGTTACTCATTGGATGATGGTTATCATTTATGACTGATACCAGTTCTACACAATTTGACAATTTTGGTGTAAAAGACGATCTATACTCCCCAACATGCCAACGTTAGAGTGCCCTGTATTTGGATGTGAGTGGCAGTCTCAGGACCTGGATGCAGCTTTTGCCGCAGCGATGACGGCAGCCCTCCAGATCCACGATAGAACTGTTCACCAGCCACAGGCCCAGCCAGCAGCTGCCGCAGCTCCCAAACTGAAGTTGGACCCACCCACCATAGCTGCTGGATGTGACCCAGACCAGTGGTCAGCGTTCACTCGACAATGAGAGATGTACAAGGTGGGTATGGCCATTGCCCAAAACGTCATACCCACTGCTCTGTTCTACTGCTGTGACTCAGACCTTCGGACCGACGTCATGCGTGACCAACGAGGTAACATCACAGACATGCCAGAGGCAGACCTGATGAATGTCATTAAACGGCTTGCTGTGAAGGATGAGAGCACATTGGTACAACGCATTAAACTCAGTAAGATGACACAAGCACCTGGTACCAGCATCAGAACGTTTTTAGCCAGTCTCCGAGGTCAGGCGTCTCTCTGTCAGTACAAGGCCACATGCAAGGAGGAAGGGTGTAACCACATTTACGACTACAGTGATGAGATCATAAAGGACAATCTGGTTAGAGGAATTGCAGACCCTGAAATTTTGTCTGACCTGCTTGGTGATCCTAAGACAGACAGAACCTTGGAAGAGACTGTTTCCTTCATAGCACAGAAGGAACAAGGCAAAGTTACACGGAGTGCAGTTGGAGATTCAGCCGGTGCGGTGTCGACAACGACCAATAGCCAAAAATCAGTACAAGGACCTGGAGGCAAGTGATGGGCATGTGGTGGACCTGCCCACGGACAAAGAAACGATCGTCGAGCCAGACAAAGAAGTTGCGAGGCCTGGACATCTACATGTGCCAAGTGTAAAGTTAAGGGTCATTATACCAAGTCATGCAGCAAGTGTTCAACGTGTGGTGCCTGGGGACATCGTGATTCATCGTCAAGGGCTTGTACACAGGGACGAGGACAGAAACTCCGCAATCAGGGACCATCACAGGAACCGACGAAAGATGCTGACGACAAGGTTGGTTATGTCTACGACCAGCTATGTACCACATCAGAACAATATCAGAATACAGCACGTCTTGAACATCACATCTTCGAAGGAAAATGGATAGCTAGGCCGTCCAAACCTCATCCGATGCTACTGGTTAATATGACACCTTTGGCCGAGGACCATGCGTCATTTGGACATCCCATCAAAGATGTTACAAGGCTCAAAACGATACAACTGACCATGGTAGCTGACACCGGATGCCAGAGTACGATAATCCCATTGCAGACAGCCAACAACCTGGGAATTACCAGAAAGGACCTAATTCCAGTAAAGCTCGTTATGCGAGGTGCCATCAAAGAAAACCTTGGGGTTATTGGAGCGGTTGCAGTTGATGTGAGGGTCAGAGATGGTTCCAAATCTACACGCACATTATGTTATGTATCTGATGTCATGGAAAAAGCTTTCATCTGCAGGGAGGCACTGGTTTCTCTTGGAATAATTCATGCAGACTTCCCAAACCATCCCGTAGACACATCAGAGAGTTTTGCTTCTGTAGAAGATGAGACTACCTGCTCCTGTCCCAGACGTCAGCCTAATCCACCTCCACTACCAACAACACTACCACCAGGCTTGGACGCTACTGAAGAAAATGTGGATGCATTAAAGGAATTGCTACTTGATTACTACAGTGCTACAACTTTTAACGTATGTGAACATCAACCTTTACCGCTGATGAACTGTGAGCCCCTAAAGCTTCACATAGATCCTGATGCCAGACCAGTTGCTGTTCACAAGCCAGCACTGGTACCCATCCATTGGCAGGATAAAGTCTATGCTGACCTGGAGAGAGACGTAAGGATTGGAGTCTTGGAGAAAGTTAGCCAGAATACCCCTACAACATAGTGTTCCAGGATGGTAGTTACAGGTAAAGCTGATGGTACGCCCAGAAGGACGGTAGATCTTCAACCACAAAACCGTCACTCCGTACGCCAGACCCATCATGTACCGAGTCCGTTTCATCTAGCAGAGAGGGTACCTCAAGGTATGAAGAAGACCGTTACTGACGCTTGGAATGGATACCACTCTGTACCTATTCGAGAGGAGGACCGTCACTTTACCACTTTTATCACACCATGGGGACGGTACAGATACAAGGTAGCTCCACAGGGATTTATGGCCAGCGGAGATGCTTACAACCAACGATTTGATGCTGTCATTACGGACTTCAAGAACAAGGTCAAATGCGTGGATGACACTTGTATGTGGGCAGATTCTGTTAAAGCAGCATTCTTCCAGACGTGCGAATGGTTAGACCTCTGTGCTCGGAATGGTATTACCCTCAACCCGAAGAAGTTCCAGTTTGCTCAAGATATTGTAGATTTTGCTGGACTCACAATTACTCCTACAAATATACGACCAAGCACAAAGTTCCTAGATGCAATCAGCAACTTTCCCACACCATCCGACATTACCGGTGCAAGAGCATGGTTTGGATTGGTCAACCAAGGTGCCTACGCGTTTGCCATGACTAAACAGATGAAACCGTTCCGAGCTCTATTGAAACCATCTACACCGTTCCATTGGACGGATGAGCTAGATGGACTATTTACAAAGTCCAAAGAGGTCATTATCCAGGGGATGAAGGAAGGTGTTCGTCTGTTTGACCCAGCACGCATGACCTGTCTAGCCACAGACTGGTCCATTGATGGTATTGGCTTCTTCATGATGCAGAAGTATTGCAGCTGTGCCAGTAAGACCCCAGCATGCTGTAATGACGGATGGAAGCTTTGTTTGGTCGGCAGTAGATTCACCCACCCAGCAGAAAGTAGATACGCTCCAATCGAAGGCGAAGCCTTGGCTGTTGTGTACGCACTCCACCAGACAAGATACTATGTGCTCGGATGCGAAGATCTCATTGTCGCCACTGACCATAAACCACTACTCCAGATATTGAACGACCGATCACTCACTGAAATAGATAACAGGCGTCTCCTTAACCTGAAAGAAAAGACCCTTGGATACAAGTTTACGGTGGTTCATGTACCTGGGAAGAAGAACCTTGGTCCGGATGCAGCTTCCAGACATCCAGCTTGCCCCCCAGATCGACTGGTATTACCTGGTGATGCCACAGTAGACAAGTCCCTTGACAGTTGCTCTGCCAGTTGTCGTGATACACCCACCAGTTTCGGCCTATCTACTGAGGATCGAGATCAAGCTGATGATACCTCCACAGTTGCTGCCGCTACAACTGCATTAAATGCCAACATCATGGTTGTAACTTGGGATATGGTACGTGAAGCCACAGCATCAGATCCTACGTATATTAGCCTGCTTCAGCAGATAGAAGAAGGGTTCCCAGAGGATTATAGGGATTTGCCACTGGAGTTGCGCCCATTTCATCGTTTTTCTGGCAGTCTATGCTCTGTTGATGGTGTGGTTCTCTTGGGACAGCGTATAGTCATTCCACCTGCCTTACGTAAACCAGTACTCAATGCACTTCATGCAGCACACCAAGGAGTCTCGTCGATGCGTGCCAGAGCCATGGACTCGGTGTATTGGCCAGATATCACGGTGGATATTGCCAGGACGAGGGACCAGTGTGGACATTGTCACCAAATGGCTAAGTCAAACCCCATGCAGCCACCTACTGATATAGTTCCTCCTGAATATCCTTTCCAGAAGATCTGCAGCGACTACTTCACCTACAACAGTAAGGATTATGTTGTCGTTGTGGACAGGTACTCCAACTGGCCCATGGTATACAGATCGGAGTCTGGAGCGGATGGACTGGTGAAGCGCTTTCGTGAGACGTTTGTCACATTTGGTATCCCAGAGGAATTAACATCAGATGGAGGTCCTCAGTATACAGCTGGAAAGACACAGGAATTCCTGAAAGCCTGGGGAGTCAGACATAGAATCTCATCAGTTGCAAATCCACATGCCAACTGCAGAGCTGAAGTTGCAGTGAAGATGGTAAAACGTATGCTTGCGGACAACATCACAGCCAATGGTTCCTTAGACGTGGATAAGTTTCAGAGGGCTTTACTTATATACAGGAACTCCATTGATCCAGAGACGAAGGCATCCCCAGCCTTGATCCTGTTTGGTCGTCCGATCAGAGATGCCGTACCAATCGTAATGGGTAGATATTCGCCTCATGATACATGGAAGGAACTGATGTCGAGTAGAGAGTTAGCTCTTGCCAAACGCCACTCAAGAGAGCATGAAAGATGGAATGAGCATACCCATCAGCTACCACCACTGCAGGTTGGAGACCATGTGTATATCCAAAACTTAATGGGCAACCACCCAAGGAGATGGGAACGCACTGGAGTTGTTGTTGAGGTCCGCCAATACCACCAGTATGTGGTACGTGTAGATGGCACAGGAAGGGTTACGCTAAGAAATCGCCAGCATCTGAGGAAATTCACCCCGTTTAACAGCAATTGAAACGATGCCGAAAATGCCACAGCCTTCAGAAAAGACTGTTACAGATGGTTCATCCTCGACTCAGAAAACATTGACTCTAAATCCATTGAAATGTAGCACACCACAACCTTCGCATGTGACTCCCAGGGAGGATGGCCCTTCTGTTCCACCACCTGTTAACCATGGTTCACCTGCTACATCTGGAGAGGTCTCACCTGCAGTCGTGACCCCAAAATCAACCGCTAAGTCGCGTTTATCGCCAAGACGACTTTTGACGGACAAGGACGCAGTCGCTCCTCCGACAGAACATGAAGACAAACCGAAGGTCACACGTTTACCCCGCGCTCTGGCTCGTCTTCAGCCGCACAATGCACCTGGAAAGAAAGAGTTGTTGACGCCTGGAAGACCACGCCGCAATACTAGACAGGATTCCATGGATTCTGCAGAGAATAACTGATTATTGGACAGTTCAATTGATCTTTAATTACTAATGACTAAAGTACAGTTGTGATATGAAACATTCCGTAATTTGATATTTGATTTATAGACCTTTTAAGTTTTATTAATGCCTAAAAAACTTGTCCCCGGGGGAGGAGATAACTAATCATTTATGTAATGTAATATTATTTCTATATGTTTCAGGTATCAGTCATCCTTAGTTAATTAAAGAGTTACTCATTGGATGATGGTTATCATTTAGATAAAACTTTACAGACCAACGATATTGATTTAAAGAGATGCGATCGGATATTCACAGATGGAGACGTTATCTCTGTGTTGGAGATCAAACAACAAACAGAACAACTCACCAAAGAAAAAGCTCCTAGAACAGATTTTTTCACAAACGAACACACTTTTATACAATAGTCATAGTGTAGTCGAATAAATGGGCTTATTTGTTATAATTAGAGAAAAACACGTTCCTGAGATGTTTAAAGTAGGAAAAATTATATCTATCTATAAAGGTAGAGACAAAGATAAGTGTAACCCTTCTAATTAAATGGGTATCACATCGACATCTGTGGTCAGTAAATTATTTGAGTAAAGAATTCTGTCAAAAACTGAAGATGGTTTATTTAACAGTGGTAAATCATTTCCACACAATTTACAATTTAGGTTTAGAAATGATTACGATGTTATTTCAGCATGTTAAATTTTAAAAGAAGTTATTAGCTACAATATAAACAGGGGTTCTCCAGTTTTCTGTGCATTTTTAAATAAAGAAAAAGGATTTGACAGAAAACGGCATCATGGTTTCTTATTCAAGTTGTATAATCTTGATATTGATTCTAGATTTTGGTAAATTTTGATGTACTGATAAAATGAAAAGAAGTGTTTTGTATCATTTTGTCGTGTTAACTCAAATCTGTTCAAAATATCTCAGGGTTTAGGAAAATAGATAGAATATCCTTCTTACAAAAGTTGCATAAGTCAGATGTCTTCAAATTTTTAGGTATTGACCAACGGGAAGAATTCTATGAAGAAATAGGTATTGAAGCCACTGTAAAAAAGAATTATTTGTAGTATTTAAAGACACTTGAAAAGATCACCCTGTTTACAATGTTACAACGCCAAATATAATAACAACGCATATGTAATATGTACTGGAATTTTCATAATTTGTGTTATTACATTTTGCGTCGAGATAAAAGCAGAATGTAATCCGCAAAATGTAAAAACAGACTTTTTAGGATTATTATTTTTGTTTTATTACATGTTGATTTCGACTCAAAATGTAATGACGCACTTCTTGATTGTTATATTTTGCTTTATTTAACTTTTGCGTTGAGGACAATCCAATATGTAATAAACAAAATGTAATAAAACAAAATTCAATTATTTTTCATGCATTTAACGCAAAACATCACAAAATTGATTTAAACATATCTTAAATATATATTTTAAAATAATTTTAAAATATTTTAAAAATATGAATTGGAATTTGTGCTGAAGTGGTTCGGTCTGTTGAAGGTATGAAACAATTTAAGGTTCTTCACAGGTATTCCAAAAACTCGAAAATGAGATAATATGTGTCTTCAGACAATAATACGAAACACATAATTTAATCGAATCGTGAAATTTAACTTGCGATTTTCACCATAAAAAATTTCCAACGGCCGAGAGCGGTAGCTAATAATATCTTCGTCGGTTGGAGCCAGCTGCGTGATTATAAAGCTTGTTGGATGTTGCAACTTGTCACGTACATTCAATATTGTCCACATTTACCTCGTTATAATTCGATAAAACCATATTAATCTGCTAAAATATATAGTTTATTAAATTTTAAACAAATTAAATTTATAAATATTTCTTTAATCTGTATATTTTGTCAGCGTAATCTTTCTTTGCTGTTGAAGCGTATCGAAGGCCTGGAACTTTAATTGATGTGTTATGTCCCTTTCAAATAAAATGTGCATATTGGTTCATTATAAAAACTAGATGAAATCCCGCGCAAGCGCGGGAAATTGAATTTATACCACTACCGACAGAAAATATATTGTAGTTTCTACTGACAGCCTTCAGCTAGGCTTATATCAGGAAAAAAATCCCGCATGCAGTAGATGTACATCCCCCCTTTTCTGTAAAAACTCGAAATATAACAATTTCATTAATTGACGTTTATTGTGAAACCTGTTATACTATGTTATTGATAATGTACTTCTGATGCTCTTATTTCATTTTCGTCAAGGATAAAGCAGCGAATATGTAGTCAGTACATTTTACTGATAAATTTATTTGGGAGGGGGGGATTAACCGGTACTTGGGTCTTGGTTTATAAACATGTATGTACTTTATTGATATGTAAATAATGTTACAGTACTTTACTTTTTTACATATGAATAAGGTACATACATTTTTATAAACCAAGACCCAAGTACCTGTGTAAAAATTAGCTTTTAACGCCCTATGAATAGGCCGAGTATTTTATACAAAAGAGTGTATTCAGAAGAAAAAACTGAAATGTATTGATTAAAGCACAACATTTTACAGCTTTAATTGTATTTGAACAATACCTTATGCATAATTTTCTCTTTTCATGTAAGCAAGTGTATTACGAAGTACAAATTGTACTTCGGGTTCGTTGCCACAATGCTCTCAGTGAGATTATACACAAATTTTACCGATAAATTTATTAGGAAAACCTACTACATATATGTAATAGTCTTTCGATATATAAATATATTCACAACTTATAGTGTTATCAATGATTTACCATTATTTCAATGACTATTCATACAAAGGCTTTTTTAATGTTCACGCAACGTTTTTCATTTTAACATCGAGCTCGATGCTTTATGATGTTCTAGAAGCTTCCGTCAATATTGAGATCGGTGATGACGAAAATAATTTGCACATTTCCCTTTTTAATCGGTTACCACAACTTATTTCTTTTATATCATTGAAATCAAGTTTTGATTGAATAATTCAGTGATGACTTTTTATGAAATAAATAAACGATTGCTTGTTGTCAGTTTCATTAAAAATTGCCAGTAACTTAGATCCGCCAACCGGAAACGCCACCTTACTCACGTTTTTTGCTATTTCATGGCTGTATATAGAAAATGAAAGTAGACTTTTAATTTAATGTACGATACTTACTATGCGAGTGAAATCTAAATATAGTTTACGGACATCATCTTGTATCTAGTTTATTCTTAGAGGAGTAAGTAGGAACTCTGGTGCAGCCGTTTCAGAGTTTATTTGCAAAATTTATTAATTTATAAGTATAGATAACTTGGGCGCCCATGACGGGTCGGACTTTTCTCCTATATTCCTTCCCATTAATTGGTATAATTCATTAATTTTAAAATACTAGAGATGTTTTTACACAAGTATTTAGAACGCATAGATCAATGTGTATTCACGTTTTGAAATAAAGTTAAACACTATTTTTTTTTTTAATTTTCACTTGCAATCGTTTATTGATGCTTTGAGGAGCATTTGGAGAATTTTAACCAATTACAATCGCCCGTAAAGTAGTGATTTCGTACTATCTTTCCACGTTGGCGATTACTACGAAATGAGCTCAACACTCGCAATATTTCCCATTTTCCACATTAATTAAAATTAATAAGATATATCATAGCAATCTTGGGAATCAGTTACTCTTCACTCCATACAATGTATAGGTGGAAACTTGCTTTACAGACAGACAAACCTATGGCAATGGTGTAAACGTTACGGCTTTCACGGACGTTACTAAATTTAAATTTATCTTTTCTCTAACTTTGTTTCTAACATTTTTCTTGAATACTTACAAACATTAACTTAACTTTGATTTACATGTCTAATTATAAATAAGTCTGTATTATCTGTCTGATTACAAACAACCTAAATTACCAAAAATAATCGTGGATCCATTAAAGGGTCTTGATATGCATGTACGACGTGCATGTGTACATCGGATAGCAAATAAGAAGTGTATGTGTGTGTGTGTGTGCCTGGCTTAAGGATGCTTACTTCGTACTTTGATCATTGTATTTTTATGCGCTTGCAAAAAATATCCATTTTAAAGGCCATTATTGAAGAGAGACACGTGATTTGTAAAACACTATAAAGAATTAGAATATACGTATTATTTAATTCATAAATTTAATTATAAATATAAATTAATAAAATTAAATGAAAATTACAAGGCTTATTAAAAGAGCTCAGAAAAAAGACTTTGTTAATGCTTTAATATTTTATTTTTTTTAAATGTTCAATGAATGGGTTTATTTACTAACAAACCTGCACGAAAGGAGGGGACAGGGTATACACACTAAGGTTTTAACACTATTGGCAACCTTACGTAGGATTTGGAACAGATGCTTACACCTGTCCGTACAAATAAAAAGATTTATTTTTCTAAATTTCATGAATATACCTATCATAAAGCAAAAGCAAATTGATGCACTGATCAACAAAATACACCCCCTCTACACGTAATTTGTAACACCTATGATATGAATATTTACAGGTTTTCAACTGCTAATGAAATCAAGATATGATAGAATCAGTTCTAATGGAAGAAATAGTATTTGTTTATTTTTCCTTTTGTTATACTCAAAATGAAAATTATTCTCGAACTTACTGGGCAAAAAGTGTGTTATTAAGTTTTGCGTTACTGCATTTTGCTTAATCTTGACCCAAAATGTAACACGTAAAATGTAATGATCCAAAAATTGTGCTAAAACGTTGACACAAAAAGTAATAATTCTTGTTAAAAAGGACAATATCTGAAAACAAAAAAAAAATGTTCTAAATGGACAAAGAAGAAGGTACGGTTTTAGCTTTATTGTGCCCCAAAAATTTGATGTTTTCAAAAAGTTTTGAAATTGGCTTAAATATTAGTTGGGTATATGACTGTGATAAATGAGGAAAATGTATGGCATGAAGGAGTACCATTCTGGAAATATGATGTCATTAATTTGATGCATTTCTCTATTTTAAACAGAAAAGGCATCAAAATGAACCATTTCAAGGGTTATTTTCTTTAAGAAAATAGCGTCCACAGCCGTCGCCCACTTTAATTTTCGGATATGGTGTGTAAAATTCTTTGAAAAATCATATATCGTAAAATTTTTGTGGGCGATACCTGTGGACAATATTATCTGAAAGAAAATTCCATTGAGAATTGGTGTCTTCTGCAACTTTTTAAGAAAATACGGGAAAATGCACACCTTTATGACGTCACAATTAGCATTTAGGTCATGTGAGAAAAATGATTTATATGATCTCTCTGCATGGAATTTCAATGATTCAGAAACCATGAGTTCTAATTTTTACATCACTTTAATTTTTAAGAAAAACACAGCGCAAGATTTGTATTGAAACTGTGCCTTACATGTATTCTTAGATAACAAGATAATAAATAAACATCATTAAAACAGCAATGTTAACAATGTTTAATTTCTTACTATTTTAAGAAAATATACAACATCATAGGTTTATTTAAAGTGATACAGAGGAAACTCGGACTATGTTTTTTTTTTCAATTTTATGACAATATTATTCTGCAAGTTAAGATTCTACGTATATTTCCACATCATTTTGCAATCATTAGGTGTGTTATAGCTCACGCATTTGGCCAGATAAGTAAATTGCATGCAAAAAGGAATATAAAAACACAAATAAAACCAACGGAATTTATTTCAAAGTGAGGTATATTTATTTCAATTCGTGTAAAACTAGTACGATAATGTTAATATCTTAACAAATATAAATTGAATTTAAAGATTTATCTATTTGTGCATATCTATATTCTTTTTCTACCTTGTAGTCCCTAACAGTTCTGCATACAAATTGAAACGCTACATTTTTAAATTCACAAAATAAATAGAGGATATTCATTTTTGTTTTATTTTTTGATATGGATTTTTTTTTTTCGGATGGAAAAGTATTTTTAAAAAATAATTTCCCGGGTACAAAGCAGAAGAATAATCAATAAAAAAAATCCTGTATCACAAGTAAAATAAATTACATATCCAACTGTAGAAAAAAGTATTTTCTGTTAATTTCAATTTTTTTCCCTTTTTTTCCCTTATGACCAAGTTTAGCTTAAAATATTGAGAAGAGAATATCATTAATGAGTTACATTGATTTCTTATCAAAGAAACTGTATTACTTTCACACTTATCTCAAAGTTAAACATTAATGTTATACCATGTGTATGGAGATAACGAACAGTATTCAAGCTCAAAAGTCCATTAAACAATACAAATTTTGGAGCAGAGCAAACAATCAGAGGTGGGATCAGATGCCATGTTAAATAATTTTGTCATAAAAAATTAATACATGTCAATGGATGAGAATTACTGCGCAGCATATTGATTCATTATGAAATGCTCTTATCTAGAGATATTAAGTGTTCATCATTAAATCAAATCATTTCCTTGTGAATGGCAGTTTTAAGAGAGTATCAGGGCCTTATTTTTAATCAGATTCAATAAGGACGAATTACTTATTAGAATATTTGATTTAGGACATGTTAGGACAAGGTACTGCTGTATTATTTTTTGTCACACTATTGTTTTTCTACACGCAGACATTCAAGACAAAGTACTACACTTCAGAAAAATATTTAGCAGTCTTCATTTGGAATGAGTTCTCTAAGATATTGATATTTGATAGGACACTAGTAGTATTAATCTTGGATACTTAGTAGCAATCCTTTTCTGCAATATAACAATACCTCAACAGGTACTTAGCCCTTTAGGCTTCACAGGATTTGATCACGTGACCAACCAAATTCATTTCGCATTGAAATGTTTAACATTTTTGTTTATTTCTTAAGTTAAATTCGATTTGCTTTGTACGTTTGGTTATTGAATTTACAGTATCTAATCTGATTGAAATATTTATATTTCTGGTCTCACACACTATTTTTGCATAAACGAACGGAATGTGCACACCTCAGTATGACATCAATACCTTACCATTCAATCAGACTAGGATGTCAATGCAGTATTTAGTGTTTGATATCTCGTCACATGTATTTTAGCTGTTACCTTGAGTCAAAGCGCATTTGGCGCTCTTATATCTGTGTGTGACTCGTTGATTCGCAACAAGTTATTAATTATTGCCCTATTGATATTACGTAAACATTCTAGAAATTAACTTTATTTATTGTCTGATTATTATTTTATTGAAATGATTTCGATAGTTTTGTATATTCAAATGTAATACACTGTACTTCGTTCCGCTTTTGCTAGAAATGTGGAGAGTCAATAAAAAACAGACCCATGATAGAGCTAATGCGGTGGCTTCGCTGAAAAGGAGAAATGGAGCGGAAACTTCAAAGTGCACGTAAATAGACATCAAAGACTTAAGGATCGAAGGAATGAGAAGAGGGGAAAAATCTACAGGAGCCATAGCAGGGACAGAGAAAGATTAGGATGCAAGAACTAACAATTATACCAAGTATTATACCCGTGTATGATTTAGGATATTTACAGTGAAACCTATGAAAAATCCTAAAAGTGAACTTTTTTGATACTAGGAATTTGTAGTTTGTATTTTCTTACAGAATATTTATCAATTGAAAAGGATACGTTTAATGAATTTGCAGTTAAAGATTTTGAACATTATTTAAACCATTTGAAATTACGTTGGTACAATGTATCTTTGAGGTATTTATACATGTAGTATCTTTGACCCAACAGGATTTCACTAGTGGGCCAACAAAATAACTACCTTAAATCCAATGTATGTACAATGTTGGGTCTATGCATATTGGGTCAATGCAATGCCAACATAACTACCTTAAGTCCTAAGTAAGTCCGATATTGGACCAACGTCGATGAAATCACAAAACAATGTTGAGTCGATGCAATGCCAATATATTGGTCCGACAAAGGCCGGCTTTGCACAGAAGTGTTGATCCAACATTGGCATTCATCGTTGGGCAAACAAAATGAGCTTTGTTGGCCTAACGTTGGGCAAACATATTGATGCTTACTGGGACGTGTGCTCTACGGGAGGAGACAGTCGTAATTCATCTTTATTTAAAATCGCATGTGTCGTACCCCCCCCCTTTTCCCGGTCCAAATTTTCCAAAATATTTTGATAAGAAAATGGAATACGAATTTTTACTTCTAACTGTACTGCGTATTGTGAGCTTTGAATAGCTATGTCCCCGGGCCCGCATATTTTTAGATTCAACAGCCTATCTTAATACAGCAAACAAATAAATATAGTTTATTGATATTTCAAATGCATCTACATTGCAGTTTATACACATTCGATGATGTACATAGAAGCTACTAAATGATTAAATACCCTCTTTCCTTATTTAAAGTTTATAAAAACATTTCTTGATATAAATTATATGACTGTTTTATATGAAAATTGCATTGCTTATCATAGTAAATTAGATCATAGTTCAAAAGGTGGGAGTGGGTATCGTATTTAAATTACTTATTTATTCTTTTCTGCAAACTTGCTTAGTAATACAAAACAAACTGTGCGTATCTTGGAAGCTAGGGATTTATACTCTGAAATGGATTATTTTATGAATTAAATGTAATTTTTCTTTTAGGTGAGAATTTGTTTAGCATTATTACGGCGCATATAACTCCCTCCTTCTTTATTTTTATGCAACATCAAACTAGCTAATCAGATTTTTACACTGACCAGAAATGCTAGGAATGACATTTCATTGATATTTATATATAGATTAGATGAACCATAAAAGTTCATTGTTTATATGACAATTTGTATTCCATTCACAACAAAACCAAAATAGTTGTGTGGTAATCATCTTAAGAATGAAGGAAACCAACGACAAATGATCTGAGTTATGTTTGTAAGATATTTGAATTTCTCGGCTTGGCTTACATTTTATTAAATGAAAATGGATATGTAAATCCACTAATGATCTCCTTTAAATTATCATGATCAATGAGATTTAAAAAAAAACACAAATAAAAAAGAATCTACGAACAATAAAGTAACAAAAACTAAATATCATAGATTGAAAATTATGAATTGATAGTAAATAGTAAAGAAGGAATTTTGACATGTTTTATACAATATAGAGAAACAAATTTCTTTTGCCATTTTTAATATTTCTTTTACTAGATGATACGAATTATTAAAAAAAAAACTGAAAGAAAATAAATCAATGCTAAGTCAATGAAATAAAATATTGCGATAAGTGAACTATCTCAAAAAATCTACAAACAATGCAAATCTGAGACGAGGGCATAAAACAAGAACCCTTGTAAAATTCAGAGATGGAATTAGGTGTGTGGAAGGAATCAGCATCCCCTGTCAACTGGTCACACTCGATTTGAGAACAAATAGAAAATGAAATCGTTGATGTTTTAGATACCAAAATATATATCAATGGAGAAGGTCTGCTTTATGGAAAATGTTCTAAAAGTCTCTTATGTGTTGTTTTTGTCTCATTTTTTTTTTTTTTTTTTTGTTAAAATTCTAACTTCAGGATATTTTTCTAAATATTATATATATAGTTTTGTGAACGTGAATTCTGAAATAAAAGACAATGACAATCTACGTATTCTTCTTCTTTTTTCTATTAACCAAACGTGAGGTGAATGACATTAATTAAACACCATCAAAGTGAACCTGTTTTGTGACCTTCATTGTCGAGACAAATATGCATTTCAAATGATTATACCTATCAAAGATTATGAGTTATTTAATAATTACAAAACATAAAGATAATTAATTCTAATGATCACATGCTAACCACAGCAGACTAAGTCTCCTTTCAACAGATTTTTTTTATCCAATCAAGAACAAGCACAGTACTGTAGGACAAAATATGCAAATTAGTGTTAGAGGTATAAATGGGACTCAGAAAAAAGAACAATACATCATCGCTGAATAGCTTAAAACAATTAACAGCTATACGTTCTCAGTCAAAATGGAAAATAATGCCCACTCTTTTGAGCAACTACTGCTGAAAGTTGTTGATGACGGGGATATAAAGAATATAATGAAGTTGTTGCGTTTTGGAATCAGTACAAATATTTGTGACAACAATGGTGATCCTCTGCTGTTTATTCCCATAGTTAATGGAAACGTTGAAATGTTAGATGTCCTGTTGACGTGTGGTATGTAAAAGAAAAGAAAATTTAAAAATGATTTTCTCCCTTTGCAAGTTCATTTCATTATTCTAATCATATAAATTCATTTGTATATCTATATTACAGGTAATTGTGACTTAAACAAATCAAGTCAGGAATACAGAACACCTTTGATGCTAGCTGTAGAGATGGATGACATTAGAATGATAAGGCATCTTATCAAAGCAGGTAAAAAAAATCTATAGAAATCTCCATAGAGATAGAAAAATGTCACAGTAAGACTCCGAATTCTATGATATGCAATATTTGTTTCTTTCA
The DNA here is from genome assembly GCF_033153115.1 of Saccostrea echinata. Lineage (NCBI taxonomy): Eukaryota > Metazoa > Mollusca > Bivalvia > Ostreida > Ostreidae > Saccostrea > Saccostrea echinata. Next base: position 771,788 of record NW_026889792.1, read on the forward strand.
TTAACAGGAGCTAATGTGAACACTACTGACAATTTGGGGAAAACTGCATTACTACTTGCTTTGGAGGAGGGGAAATTTGAAATTGCAGAATATTTAATCAAACACGGTAGTGACGTTAATAGTGTTGATGACCTGGGCCAGTCAGCCTTATTTCACATCACTAGTGGCGAACGACGGGACTGCACCAGAATCATCAGGATCCTTCTACAATGTGGTAGGAATTTTTATTGTCATACTAACACAAATCACGCATTAAATAATTAGGTTTTTTACAGACATTCTGAATGTTTAGAGTACATTTTCTATTTTTTTTTCAGATTACAAGATCAAAGAAAATATTGATCAGATATCAAGAGAAGAAATTGCTACGTATCAAAAACAACAAGAAAAGAGAATACCTACCCTAGTAAGAAAAATAAGCCTAAAAATGAAAAGATTACCCAGTTTTAGACAGAGTTCCCGGATTACCAAATTCTCTTGAAAGAATAAAAACTAGTGTTTGGATTTTCTGTTCCAATGGGAGTTATTCCACAGCCTTCCCCCTCACAGCTGGGAAGACAACATTACTTTGTAGACCTTGTTGTTTCGATTTCGAGAATAAGAATCTATGAGAAAGGGGAAACAAGTAATGTTGAAATACCACTGATGTGTTTCGGTGTTCTAGAAAACAATCAATTGACAAATAGAACAAACTCGAGTGTCATTGTAGACAATGAACATACAAACGTTCCTAGATGAACTTTTACTGAAACAGAGTCAGGATAAACAAAAATATTCAGATCCAGGCAATATGACAGACTTTAAAAAAGTTATGAACAATGTCAAAACATTAATCATATTCCACATTAACAGCTGAAAAATAAAAGCAATTACGGAACACGTACATTTCTGTTATTCTTCTTTTTTTTTTTTTTCTTTTTTTTTTTTAAAAATGTTATTCCCTTTGTTAGGGATGAAAAATAAAAAAAAAAAACATCTTCAGATCTTGGTGCACTAACTTTGCACCAACGAGCGAAGTTTGAAGGATTAATATGTGTGTAAGAAAATGAAAGCTTAAATATTCTCAAATAATGATCAACTAAGTCAATAAACGGCCATAACATGATAGCAGAATGCTCGACAATAACGCTATCTATTTAAAAATTTCTATTTTCAATGAAATCATTAATAAAAGCGTTAACATTAATCTGAAAACATTAATAAGTCTTATGGAAAGTTAAAGTGCACTGACGTGTTCTAACAGTACACTTTTCAGAAACAATAACTCTGCATTTTGACATTCATAATGATTAATAATGGTTTAGATGTACACTGTACATGGCATCACCTACAAGTGGAATATAGGGCATGATACTACAGAGTACAAAGTTAATGGCATTGATGTTTTCCATCTAGTTCTTTAAAATGTTGAAAAAAAACTTATAAGCGAAAAAAAAATTGTTTTCCATAACTAATTTAAAAAAAAAGAGACTTTGGCCTCAATCAATTGAATTATCGACCTCAACTTTTGATCTTTAATATGTACAAACTATTCAGTACAAAAGTATTCATCGACAAAGTTTTAATTGTGAATATATATCTATATGTTTATATACAATATAAATCTTATACATTTAGCATTCTTGATTTCTCGATTTAGTGAAAAGTATTAAAACATCTAATTATATGAAATAATATCAAAGTTTATGTGAAAATGAATCACGTGGCAATAACAATGAATGGACAGTAAAACGATCCAAACAGATCACTGCGCATGCTGTCTACGATTTGTAAGTAATTGTCCTCAGAGTATTCAAGTAATCTAGCTTTTCAAGTTCTTGGTATTTCAATTCACTGATGAATGAATCACTGAATTTATAACATATTATATCAAATGGTACATTTTTTTTATAATAATAATATAGCACTTTTTTCTTACTCGTAATTCAAAAGCACAATTTTCGATGTCTAAAAAATATGAAAGCCCAGATTAAGTAACAGTTTTTAGCAGTAATCTAATATGACAAGTACAGTCTTCTTATGTAATGGAAAAGGCAGATATAATGCTCAGTATTCCTTTCTTCTGACACAAACATTTATATGCACATGACCCATAGCCCCTGACTGTGCTTCATTAATACACGTCCTGACTGTTTTCATAATTTATTCCTAAAGCTACAAAAAAACACGTATTTTTTTGGTATTAATGCATGTAAAATTAGTGCAGGTTTTAAAAGAAAACATACTCTAGTTATGTCACAATGTGTTTGGAACATAAAAGCACCTTTATTTATGCCCTTAAAATTTCCTTTGAGATGTATTAATTTTAAATTTCCTATCGTATTGAATAAAATCAGTGTTTTCATAGATCGCATTTAATGATCCTGAAGAAAAGATTTTTCATACGAATATAAAGATAAAAAATATATCTGTATAAACAATATTTTTTGAAATATCTTTTTTAAAATAATTGTTGAAAAAACATATCATTTTAATCGTTTTCAAATAAAATAATGAATAGTTTAAACGTCCGACCTTTATCACAGGATGTTACTGATCATCGAGGATTTCAGCTAGACTTGCTCCAGTTTCTGTGATTTAGTGCTCTCTTTAATACTTTTTGATAATTTCAAACATCTATGTTTGGTAGCATTTATCTACGATAGAGAACAGAGGAAACACAATACAAAATTAAACAAAGAATTGAAAAAAAAAAACTATAAATAAAAAAAAATTAGAGACTTGAGCAAGTCTATGTTTCAGCAAATGCTTCTCTATATGCACTCTACATTGTAACTTCTTTCATTACCACTGTGTTGTCCTTGGACCCAACATCATACAGTTAGACTAACCTCTTCTGGAACAGCTCCATTGTAAATGTTCACAAATCATAGCGAGTTACCAGTAATGATCAAATCTATAAGACATTTGCAGGTTTTGAATAGTTTTGTACAGACTAAAATTTAACATTGAACGATACCTATGATTTACGAAGAACTCTTTCGTCTCATACTTAGAGATGAATGAATGAAATTCGAAGGTAAAGAACACTGATCAAAGACACATTTTTCAATACGAACTGTGAACACAGCAAGACTGGACTTCTGAAAACAGAGGCGTGATTAGGTACCAAGGAAAAGTAAGCATCACTTATCGGCCGGTCAGACCCGTTCCCACAACCTCTATGTTCCTTGTTATCATCAGGTTAACAGAAAATTTAATAACCATTCTGTGTCAAGAATTTTCTTTTGGCATACATATAAAACAACGTTGCTCACTGAGAAATCACAAATTTTCGTTTACTTTTCTATTACTTTTCCCTGTTTTCATGATATTAAGAGACCCATTGAGTCATGTCTTCTATGAAACATTAAAATCACAAAACATAGTATCTTGTACATCATGTCTATGAAATATATGGAGATAACGAACAGCATTCAAGCTCAAAAGTCCATTAATCAATACAAAATAGGAGCAGAGCAAACACGGACCTCCAAACATCAGAGGTGGGATCAGGTGCCATGGAGGAGTGAGCATCCCCTGCCGACCGGTCACACCCGCCGTGTGCTCCTTGTCATGATCGGGAAACAACGGAAAAATCCGTCGACAATTCAGTGTGTAAATAATGGCCTAACAATTAGTGTGAAAAACGTCAATCAGCATTTGACTCAATGATAAATTGTATTTGCTGACAAGGTCATTGTATCGACCATAGAACTTACGAAATGATGACTTTAAACGAGACAGCTGATATTCTTGTTTCATCAACTTATTTGTCAATAATTTACCTCGTTTTAGAAATTGTACATGCGTAGAGCATGCTCTTGCATATCGAATCAACTGAGAGATATATACCCCGTATGCAGGTGATGAAGGTATATTGCTGCATAAGTAAGGGAAGTTGACGATTGAAAAGTTAAAGTCATCACGTTTATCATAAAGCTTGGTTGTTAGATTACCATTAACGTCTTTTTCAAGTAAAATATCCAAATATGAAACAGATGTGTCAGACTCTGTGGTATCTTTTATCTCAAGTTCACAAGGATATATCGTATCGACATAAGAATGAAAATAGCCATTGTTAATTGACAATACGTCATCGATATATCTAAATGTCGAGTTGAAGGCCACAGCAAGTGTTTTCTTCTTGTCACGTACAAGATTTTGGACAAATTCTGCTTCATATGAATACAAAAAAAGGTCTGCTAATAGCGGGGCGCAATTGGTACCCATGGGAATTCCAATGGATTGTTGGAAGACCTGGTCTCCAAAAACCACATTGTTGGAAGACCTGGTCTCCAAAAACTACATAGATATTGTCAATCAGAAACTCAAGCATCTTTTTAATGTCAACTTCAGAGTACTTGTGTGAACAATCAGAATATTTTTTAACAAAATAATTTTGCAAATGACCAATGACAAGGTAAGTATATTTACGAGTTCCATTTTTATTGAAAAAGCAGCTGTCAATGATATCAAACACGAAAATAATTTTCCTTGACTCAGTATATTTTCCACAAACGACGAAAACTTGCTCCCACGAAATAATTTTACATAATTTTGCATTATTTATTAAACCTTTTTCATATCTTAGTTTCTTATGTAGTATGTCAAAAATGTTTGGAATAGTACAGCACTCTACTTGAGTCTATGTGTAGAATACACATAGTCTATATACATGTACATAGTCTACTTACAATTAAGAAAGAAAGCTAAGTAAAGATCCAAACTATTTTGTTCTCGACAAAAATACTAAATTGTACTCTTAATAAATCATATTCAATAAAAAATTAAAACAAATAGAAAACGATAACGGTTATTGTGCTGTATTTCTTTGCTTTTTATGAAAGAGGACACACAATGAAACATTTTGACAGGTTCATACAGGTAAGAACCATAATCAAAAAGACAGAAGCCGAAGGAGTATAGTCTGCAGCATGCCATTGAAAATTTCACATTGCTTAAAAGACTTCTTAATGTCAAAATTTAAAATTGGTGTATGAAATCAACTAAGTTCGAAGTCAATTAAAAACTACATGCATTTTGTTTAAACATTATCATTAATCCCCATCTTACAATTATGTAATAAGTTTCTTCTCCTATAAAAAATATAATTTAAAATCTGCTTTCCTTTTTTGTTAAATAGCTTTAAGGAGTGTTTTAAACCAGGATGTTTGAGTGAAGACATTATCAAAACTTTCTCTGGAAATTCCATTTTACAAAAAGAAAACCCACGCATCTTATCAAATTGACAGCTTAACACGTGCTTTTAAAATTCATAATTTGTATGGCTACCGTACTTTTAAAGTGCATCGCTCTGTCCTTCAATAGATAACTCTTTAATTTTAAAAGTTGAGTTTTCTGCAAGTACGAGAAAAATAGTAATCATATTTACATCGTGTGTGGCAATTTGCTTGTGAGATTGTGTCTTTTACGCCCTTTCCTTCAAAATCCATTTTTTCAAGAAGAAATGATTATCGCTGTAATTCTATATATTAATATCAGTTCTTTATTCTAAAAATATAATTGACATTTCTTCTGTAGGCTTTGATAAAAACAAATATACACATTCACATAAATATACACATTCAATACTCCTTGATTAATTGATCTTTTACTGAATATTGAAGTAAATAGCAAACAAACAGTTAAACTCAGTTTAAGAAGAAAAAATACTTCAGCTTTTCCATCATCAATTTTCCTTACTTATGTAGCTATATTCTGTTATCGCCAGCCTTTATGGTGTCTATGTCTCTTTCCTGTGTCAGTATGCAGTAACGGATATTGAGCACAATCATTTATAAAACCTATATAGGCTATAGGCTAAAAAAATTATATTAAAGAACAGTTTGGTTTAAAGTCATCATTTTACATGTACACATTCTATGATTGCTTTAATGACCTTTCTGAAACACTAGTACAGCCTAAAGTTGAGTCGAATTTTGACAGAACTTGATCACTATTTATTGTCTTACCTTTTTTATTTATTATTTTCCTACATCACACATATTTTCAAAACTTTTTCCAAAACTTATTTTCCTTCTGTCTGAAGGAAGTCCATGGATAGAGAATTATACTTGACAACAAAAAAGTTCTCTCTTAAAATGATGTTAATTTAGAGTTAAATCTCTAATTTACTCCCCTTCAAAACCATCATTTCTAATATCGCAATGCATTATATATGTATTATCTCAGAACAGTGCAATGAAGAAACAGAGAAATTAGGAATACACAATTCTTTAATTTGGTGTTTATGGGCACGGCTGTATATGCAAACAAAACGGATGGGCCGCCAACATGTCAAAGGGCTGGCCCCAACAAACAACAAAAGCAACATCAAAAGCATATTCAATATCAAATGTTCACATTTTCAGTACACAACTTATTTACAAAACATCGACCAAGTTACAAAAACATATTTCCACATTCACAGTTCAAAGTTCAAAATGATATTAAAGAGTTGACCCTGGGAGTTGCAGAGGTCAAGTAACTCATGACCTTGACCCTGGGAGGTGCAGAGATCAAGGACTTGTACATTTTCACATTTCATCATAAAGTTTGACAGTGCCGCTCATAATCGCCACAAGTTTCCTACTATAAGTGTAAGCATTTGCAATGATGGTAGAAAACTCCGCCACCAAAAGTGGGGGTAGAGCGACGCTAGGGTATTATTAAGCCGTGCCCGTAATGACTACTCAGGGAAGTATGCAATGTTGCGACCCCTTATAGCTTCCAGACCCCCTTGTAATGTGTTTAATAAAATTGAATTACCTAATTTGGATAGATGGACCCCATCACTGTTTAACATTTTGGGTTGTGCTGTAATATCAGGGTATGAAATGACAGCCCCCCTTCAGACTTAACTAAAGTGCTTGCAAAGGAATAAAGGCGTCGACGAGCATTCTCCATTTTTTCACTATTATGGGAATACGGCCATTTTATTCGTGGTAAAATACAAGACCAAAGCCTAACTCCATGATTTGTATCCTTAACTTGCATATAGAAGTACGGCCTAAATCGTTTCCACCACAATGTAGAAGGATGGCTCTCGGTTGTGAACCAAATCTATTCAAGTATTTTAATTTGTAAATAACTTGCATGAGTGTTAGACCACAGTAGCCCTGCCACCATAATGATATATATACCCTATCAAGATTCAAACTGCAACCACCAGGTCTAAGTATAGCTTCTGTTTGTGCCCTTTTATGATTGAGGAGCCCACCAACCAAATGATTTGGGTATCTACAATATAAATAATCTATGAAAAATTAAAACTTTGTATACGAATATATGATTTGTAAGAGCTAGATCTCCATCTACCAGACTTTTGAATGACATCAGATGAAAACTCCTTAAGAGCGAGCTCTGTACTCACTCCAATTCGAAAGGAATGCGTTTTGTACTTGCTTGGTAAGTTAAGGTGTTTAATTGTTTTTGACAAAATAGCAGTAAATTGGTATCTAGTTAATGCAGATGAATCAAAGTGGCAAAAAAGTGGACCTGAACCATTTGGACGGAGACTAATGAAAACATCTATGTGACGAAATGGGCATGTCATGTCTCTCACCCTAGGAATGTTGAGTACTGTCCCCTTGCCCATCTGGTCAGTCTTGGAATATGTAATGGTTATGTTTCTTGAGCCCTCTGCTCTGTCTAATTTAACATCATCCCTTTGAATAACCCTTGCTGGTAAACTTGGATGGATCACTAACTCGCCTACTCTAAACAGCCCGTGAAAAGCTAATGAAAATGCTGCTGAAAACAAAGCTGACTCATAAACATTTCTACAAATACAAAGCAAAACCTGGAATATTTTTGTTAAATATGTTTTGTTATTGGTAGCCTGCTATCTGCAGTATGCTTTACACGTCTCATGCCTTCCAAGAGTTTGACAATCAAAAATTCAGAGGTGGGGTCATGAAGACCCTGCAATTAGCATTGAAATGATAATGCCGCGATGTATGAACATGTAGTGGAATAGGCCAAACCTTTGATAGATAAATGTAAAATAAATTGAACTATTAAAGCTAGGTTTCGTGGCCAGTTTTAGACAAAGTATGATACTGTTATTATTTTTTTAATTGATTTTTTTTTTTATAAAATCTGATCACAATTTTGGTGGAAATTTGTTCAACAAAATAGAGATCTTCATGGTTGGATATCTTTACCTTATTTCAATGTTTTGGCAAGGGGATACACTTGTCTTGGATTATCCACGTCAAGTGCAGGTTGGAAGCTTCTTTTCATTTTTCTAAAATAGTTGTCTTGTATATTTTATCATTATATAATAATATTTATTATTTTTGTTATTGCAATATGTATGATACTGAATGGATTGTCAATTGTATTTTGTTTTACGTCATATATATATATATATATATATATATATATATATATATATATATATATATATATATATATATATATATATAGATGTTACCATATACCGATAAAGGGCTACAAATTTAGACTTTACTCGGCACTCAGCTCCATTAAGCGGTGAGGAATCTCTATCTTGCCAACGTTTTCCGTGATACGGGGTCTCGGTTTTAAAAGTCTCATCCGAAAGAGTCGCAACTTTCACTTCAAAGTGCCAAGCACTTGGCGAACGGACGCTTGCTACCTATTTTCCATTGACTAAGGGCGGTCGCGACCGGGGTTTGAACCCTTCCTATCACGGAACGAGCTCTACCAACTGAGCTACAGTGACGGTCAATTCTGAATTGATATTGCTCAAAGAAAAAAACAAATCATAAATGTTTTCATGCTGCAAGATTTAAAGCCTTTAAAACGTTTCCTTTGAAAACATTCAAAAGTAATTCTTAATGTTGATCTAATCAAAAGCAATTATTTACATTTCCTTATGACAATGATCTAAAACAGTAATGACCTTTATCAATGCATGTCTGTCTTAAATTTCTCTTTCAATACAGGTACATTAGAATATTTACCACAATATACAAAGGAGAACATTGTTTAAGGTTTAGTTGTTCCAGATAATCAAAATCAGGTTATAGTACATGCATGTTTTCTTATGTTAAATCATCACAGAATGTCATCACATTAAAGAAATTTTTACCATCAATCATATTAAAGACGAAAGTATTTGTTTGGTACTTATATATATTCATTTAACCTTGTTAAGAAACCTCTAAACATTTTATGAAAAGGATTATATTACTTCTTCATGGAATTAAGATCTGCATCTTTAATGTATGGACGTGCAATGGAAAAGTACTGAATTTGAATGTATTTCATTAATTATTATTAACTGATTATCTACATCTACATTTCCCACAAGGAACGACATGTTATTTTATTTTATTTTTTTTGAATTTAACTTGTCTCAACTGCTTTGAATTTTAAGTCTATGCTCTCATGAGGCAGAACCTGATGATTGAGTCTGTAGCCACAGTTGACACTTCCTCTACATTAAACAGTGCAATTGAGTCTTAAAAAATTTTTAAAGACAGTTTATTAGTTGTAAAGAATAAAATATTTTCTTAGGTTTTTCTAATTTTTTTCTATCGTTAGGCTACTAAGTTTTGTTTCATAAAAGAATATCAGACGGTAAGACAAATATAGCAAACCCAATTTCACTGATTTTACCTTTATTTGTATGCGTGATTGTATTTTACATAATATACTAAGAATCGACATTTTTTTTCCAAAAAATATTCATTCATTATAATTTATTGGAATAGAACCTGTTTTGGACATAATGAATTTTCATTAATGCATCATACGAAGGTACATGGTATATCCTAACAAAATTTAGCAAGTACTTTCGGTCGTAACTAAATATAGACCTTTTGAGCATTAGTTGAGTGAATCAGTTTGATTTTATTTGTAAGAGTTGCATAAATCAAAGACCATAATTTATGCTTATTAGTTTTGATTGTTTTCAGTCATTTACATTGCAAAAATACCAAATGCTAGTGCCCTTTTGTGCACCTGTGAAAGGATTATATGCTAGTATCTTGAAATACAACAATCGCAGCTTTAGCAACGTTCCTTAAAATACATAAATTAATTCTAATGTATTGCACTACAGATTATATTACAGCATGTTTATCACATTACCTAGATTTACCAACTTATAATGAATATGGTAATTGCTACAAGAAATTTTACGCCATCAAGATAACGTTTACTAAATCAAGATGAAGCGCTCATATTGCGCATGACCAGTCTATTGGGGATCCTTACACCTCCTTATCACATGACACTCCTCTGATGTTTCCATTTTTGCTCTAATCTCTCTTGTAAATGTTTAATGGCTCATTTGAGTTTGATTTCTATTCGTCTTTTCATTTCTAAATTCAATTTGCAGACGTCATATTTTGGGCTGTTTTATATATATATATATATATATATATATATATATATATATATATATATATATATATATATATATATATATATATATATATATATATATATATATATATATATATATATATATGTTTGAACAGTAAGAATGTATGTGTTTGTTAAAGGTGTAGGCATTGATTAAAACTTCATTTTTCGATCTATCGTTTACTTTAAATAATTTTCTATGAAAAGCATTCTTTAATTTTAGTCATAATTTTTCCAGTGCGTTTGGCGATCGCCTTTTCAATTTTTCATGAATGAAAATTATACAGTTATCCATTCAAAAAAGAATAAAAAAAAAAAAAAAAAAAAAACAGGGGAGATGAATGACAAGGATTTGAGTGCAAATGCACAAATATTATTGCGCACATAAATGAAAGCGAAATTAATTGTGCGTTCTTAATTCAAATTTGAATTAAAAAAATAAACAATTTTTCATAGTTAACAGGTATGAAAAGTATCTATATAACGTAGCAAACATTTAAATTTACATGGCGTTACAGTGCAGAAACAACAAACATATTCCTTGAAATATTGTTTGTTTTCTTAGGTCTTTGAAATGTTTGTTATATGATATTTTACGTTTTGAAAATTGCGTTTACAAATCGCTGGTTGTGTTACTTGGTTAGCATCTCAAAACATAAAAAAGTGTTTGTTTTTGTTTTTTATTAAAGCCATTGATAGCTAACTAACAACTAAACTTCATCATTAACGTGATTTCTTCTTGTATTTTTTTTAATCCTCAATTTCTTTATGTATGTAACAATATACTATTATCACCTGTATATTGGGTTTATGCCTTCCATTTTATTTAATTGAGGCACAAGAACAATGTTCTAAGTACGAACCATTTCTGAATCGAGAAAAGCTACGATACTGACAAACAAGTTGATGATAGTATAATACAAGGGTCTCTACTTTCAAATAAAATTCAAATACGTATTTTGATTCAAAATTTAAGTAAAAACAGTATTCTAAGAAAAATTGCGATAAAAAGACTCCGCATTTTTCACACCTGCCCTACAAGCACATTTATTTCTGCACCGAATTTATTCTTAAAAGCACTACGAACTGTTTACATTCCTAATATTATTAGGTATGTGTCAGTACACATATGAATATTAATTGCTTAATCAGTAAAATTTCAATAAAATTTCTACGTTTATTATATCAGGAGTTGATGCTGCTCAACTTTGAGAATTTAATTTTAGTGTACATTAAAGACGTACATTTTACATTGTTGTTTTGAATTATAACCCTGACCCAATCCTTTATAAAGGACAGAGTTTAATGTCACGTTCTTAAAACCTTTGGTTGTGCTTTTAATGGTGTTCAAGTACATTGATATTACTCATGTGTCGTGTTCTTTAAAACTGATTCAAAATTTATGGAAATAAACTTTTGTTAGAATAAAATGTAGGCTATTTTAGCAAATTAAGCATAAATTGAACAAAATGTCGTCATACATACAAAATGAAACCTCCGAGTAGAATTTGAAGAAATATATATTATTGCGTCTTAATAATTGACGTTTATTTTTACAATGTATTTTAAATTAGACAAGTGCCATTCTACATGTATATACATGTACATTAAAATGAAGGGTTTATGTAATACAAACTGGTGTCAATGCGTACACACACAATCAAAAATTCTCTTTGCTCTTCCTTATAATTTCTTCAAATGGAAAAGAAAATGAATAAACACTTTGTCATGTTTATTAAAATCTTCACTTGCAATGTCAGCTTAAAAACTTATTTATTTCACAATGATTTTACTTAAATTCATGAATTTTACTCAGATAACATTTGACAATTTTCAGTGCAGGCAAATACGAGTTGTCTTTTTTTCTGACTGCACCTAGAATGTACGAGGTTAATTTTGACCAAATAGTCATCACGTAGTATTTTTTGACACACACATGAGAACAATGTGCCTCTGTACTGAATAATTTTGTAATTTGGTTTGTTTAACTAAAACATATTACTCAAGAGATGCAAATTAGCTTTCATACTTCATAATGTACCCTAGTTACATTTTTATGATCTTTCTAACCCTCGTGACAACATTGTACCAGCAGGGTCATTGGACCACAAGTGTCTACCTCAATCTGTCTCTGTCTATCTGTCTTGGTACATAATTCCACAAAGAGTTGTCATCATCTGTCATTGTCTATGGTTATGTAGTTAACTATGTCTGGGTGTAACAAAGTATTCAGGGCTTTCGCATCCTTTGATTGTGCACAGCTGTGTGACTTTATTTATGCTATGTTCGATGGTTTCATTCGATCAACAAGGAAGCAGGATATTAATGTAGGACATTTCATGTAAAAATATTAATCTTTATCTTTGTAGATTAAATTTTCTATAAATAATCATTAAATTAGTCTCATTTTTTTTCTTTTGCATGGATCAGAATATAACTCATTAAACTTTAGATTCCTTAACTTTTTTTCGTTGAGGGCAGATGATTATGTGTGACTTTAATGATTTTTTTTTCATCCCCCTACAAAATACATATCTAAATAGTTGTCCAAAGATATTTTTATCAAATGGTAAACAAAACACGTTTCCGAGGATCTATGTTTGTATACTTTTATAAGGATAACAACTGTGAAAAAATAAATCTCTTTGGGTTTCGATTTTGAGAATTGATGAGAAGAATGACACTAAGAATGTCATAAAATACATATCTCCGAAAAACTCCGGTGCATGGACATGTAGAAATGTTTATCATTGTGTTTGGTATAAGAACAAACTTCAATATAATTTTCAAATTTGTTTTCGAAAACCGTTCTACTATATGACAACAGATCACTAAACATTTATTCATCCTAGTCTTTTTTCAGGAATTGCAAACACAATTTAGTTACTGTAATCTCTAAATAACTTATAATTACGAGTACCGAACAACACTGATGCTAGCTCATGAAATAGATGGCATACAAATTAAAAGGCATTTAGTCAGAGTAGGTACATAAGCAATAATTATAAATACAATCATTAAATATATATTATGTATTACGAAAATATAAAGTAGATAATATGTATTTTTGATAACATTGACAAACTGCGACAGTAGCTTGTATAATGCAACAGACAATCAGAAAAACTTTGCTATTGAATTTGGAGGGGGATTTAAGTAGCAGAGTCCAAGAAGACAATGATTAAAATAGTGTCGACGACCAAGATCAATCTGCCCTACTTTACATCACAAGTAGTGAAAGAAGAGTCCGTACTAGAATTATTCGTACGTAATACATTGGATAGGTTCCTATTGAAAAAAACCCTTCAAATTAGCATTCTTATTTTGTAAACACAATATGTCAATAATAAAGTATGGAACATTTAACTATTTTTTAAAGATAAAGTATATTAATTATCAATTTACAGAGAAAAAGATACCAGATGGGGAAATATATTCTATCAAAAGGAAGGAACAAAAATGCTCCAAATGTTGGGAAAAAATTAAGTACGAATGGAAATAGGTTTAAAAATATTCTCAGGTCAGAAAAGAACCTCAAGATTCTATAGCTAGTGAAATGCCTTAAACCAGGTGGTTAAATTAGATTTCCCATATCTATCAGAGTATAAGCATAGTATTATATCCTTCCTAGTGACATAAAGTTTTCTATATGGGACGTCAAATTGAATAAAACCTCTTTTTTAAAAAATCTATAAATAAAGCCAGAATACAAAATACAGAGGGCTTTGCAAGAGTATTCATTTAGTGCCAGTTGGTACGATAGACAAAGCCATTCCACGACAAGTTAAACTTTTTTACGCATGCATTCGTGTGAGGTAATTTCTCTTTAAGTTTAGCAATGTTAAATTCAACAACCTTTTCAAAATGTATTCCTTTAATTTAACAGATTGTGAAACTCATTGCATGATTTGTATAAATATTTTTTCTCCAAAGATGTTCCACTATATCTTAGCAACAGTCCAACAAAGTTACTGCTCAACTTAAGACGGCTGGGTGGTTGTGGCCATTTTCGAACTATATTGATCTCCTTTAGAAGAAGAGCTCCATATAAAGATATACAAAAATGATAAAATTTAAAAACTAAAATGTATGAAATTTTTGTTTGCCAAATGATAGTTAACAGCTTAAGATATCATATTAAAAAAATTAAGTCATATCTGATGGTTAATTTGTTGACCCCCCAGCCTCCTTAATACAACTAGGTTTTGAAATGGAGTCACTGTGTATTCTTGTCATATATAATTACTTATGAAACTAATTACGTGGAACATGTATTTGTGGACAATACATATATTTTTTTTTTTTTTTTAGAAAATGCGACCTGAAGTTAGAAGGTGTCTTTCTAAAGCCTCTACTAGATCCATAGAAGTTATCAAATTTCCTTTGGTGGTAAATTACATAATTTTGAATTTTAAATGTGCATTAATTCTGATAAAAAAACGTCTTTAATACAGACATAAAGAGTTCGTAATCTCTGAAAGAATTCATATACATAAATGTCAGCATTTTATAGTACTGCATTCTAATTTAAAGAAACTTATTTTAATTTTAATTCAAACAAGTGTTCATTATTCCTTTCATCTTGCTTAAACATAAGAAAACAAATGGCCTACAGCATTCTTATGAACTTAAGATGCATTTGATTTTTTTTCATTAATACAACGAAGTTAATATATACTGTGATTGTTAATTGGTTTGTGCAAATTAAATGCGTTAAAATGCTATAATGATACATATATATTTTTACATTGTCTCGTATTACCAAAGAAGAATTGTAGAGTACGTGCACTTTCATCAAAGTTGACGTGAACACATCACAAACTGAGGAGTTCTCTCCGTATACATGTCATTTTTTTGCATGATTCATATACAATTTCATTTTTTTGTTTATTTTGAAATTTGAATTATTAATTAATTATAAGTACGATAATAAATTGTCTCTAGTACAGATCCCATAGAAACCATGCTAAAGTAAATCCATCGACCCTTTCTTGCTTTTTTATGACACCACAAATAACTTTCTATATGATTTTCTAATCTTAATGTTATAAAATAGCTTTTATTTCTTCTCTTTGCCCCTTTCTGATATATATCACTTGTTTTGCTTTGTTACATAGCATTTTTCTTTCGAAATGTGTGTTAAGTGATAGTTTTATTTGAATAATAGTTAATGGAGTAACCTTTATCCTTAAATCCTGAAAAAAAAACAATATTTTGAAAAGTATTGTGTATGAATATTGGTATTTCTATAGAACAGTTTTCAAACTCGATATTTTGTTTTCTTTTGTACGAAACAATATTTATACACATACAGATGCAATAGGGTTCTCAAGGTATGAGCAGATCTTACTTTCAAAAGACGGGTTAAGAATTTGCTACACATATCGTGTTAATCTGTCAAACCATTTTAACATGTGATTTTATCACCTATCATTATTAGTTAATAATAAAAAATAATTTCAATTAATGTAAATGAGACATATTTCTATATCTAATTTGACTCATATGCGTTTTAATTTGTTGCTATCATTAGTACTTATCGTAAGTTATGTCACTTTTTATAGCTATCAGCTTTATAATATTTTAATTGAAATTGACTCATGGATCAATTCATATGAAAATCAAAAAGTTATCATAAAATTAATTAACTTATTTTGAGTTACAACCACCAGGAAATCAAAATGATGCATAAACTATACCTGAATCAAAAATGGGTAAAAAAAAAAAAGTAAGAAATAAAAATGAAATGTCTTGAGTTTGATCCAATGCCTTTTTTTATGATTTAATTCTAAGGGTATTCAAATGCCATCTACATTCAATATTTTTACGTAAAATTTAGAAGATTTCCAAAAGTGTTAACATGAGTTTTTTGTTATTAGACATATACCATCCGGTGAGGGCCCACAGCAGACAGAAGTTTGAGAGGTTTTATCTGTGACTTCATTAGTGATATATACATATATATATAAATATTAACTAAAAGGTTTTTGATTAATATTCCAAATTTTTAAGATTTTGATTGAAAATGATTATGTGTTTTGGTTAATGAAGTATTTTAGTTTCCATTCAGTCGTTTTAATGATTACATTGTAAGTATTTATTCTTTAACTCTTCTTGAACAAAGTAACAATTGATTTTAGTAGATGAAAATTAATTCTATACAAAAGAATGGAGTGATGTAATTCCGTTAGGTCAGAACACATTCGAAGTTCGATTGCATTCTGATACCAAAACGTTGCTCTAGACGTATTCTAAGCACCTTTATCCATCAAATATTTTTGTGGAACATTACACAAATAAACACAACTTATCTGCTAAAGGAAATGGAAATGTATATAACTGCGTCATTGGATCTTAAAGATGGAAGCAAATTACAACCTAAAATCTTTTTTATTTATTCTTTTTTTATGATGATAACCTTGATTCAATAAATTTGAAAAAAAAAACGGAGAAAAGAAAAGAAAATGTTGATATATTATTGTTATTATTCCCCAGACAAAAATGTCCAGTTGAAAGTCAACTAGAAGTCAAGTGAATACTAGAAAACAATTGACCAATAGATTGAATACTTTTCTGAAAAGTCTTCTTTTTTGCATGTAATGATCAGTTAACCGTCATTTGGCTGCATTTTATCGACTTGACCATTAGTTGAATGTTGATACGAGGGTCGTTCAATAAGTAATGCAAAGTGTGGTCTAAAAATAAGAAGAGCACAAGAAGCAGTTTCTTTATATTATTAATCCATAAAAAAAATCCCCTGTTAAACTCTACACACCTCAGCATACTCCTTTTTTAAGGATGGTCAAAGGACACTAAGGAATTGCACTCTCCATGACCTAACGTACATTATAAATTCTTCCTTTGATTGTTTTCTTGAGTTTTTGGAATTTAAAGATTCTCACAATGACTGAGATCTTGCAAAAACGGAGGATGGTTAAGCTCTGTAAACGTTCTTTGTTTCAAAATTTTCTTTACACCTTCATGCTTATTGTCAGCAGAGTTGTCAGGCACCAAAACATCAGCTAGGGAACAGGTATTCGGACTTCCCTCACAGAAAAGCTACTGAACTTTCCTTAATGTAATTTTAACATGAAACTACAATTGATGGTCCTTTTTTCGGGTGTAGGTTCCTGATTTGTCGGACCTCTTGCCTAAAGAGAAAACCTGTATAAGACTCCCATGTATAGGGATCTTTGGCTTCTTTTTGCAATAATAAGACAACAGCTTTCTCTCCGATTCCTCTTTTTTATTGTTATTCCTTTTTGACTATTAAAAATTGCACCAATGTTTTGACACCCATCACCCAGTGTTATCATATCTTCTTTTGTATAAATTAATTTTTGATAGACCACTGGCACATTAACGAATGTTTTCTCTTGGGCATTTTTTTTTATGGAAAAAAGGCACCCATCTGATGTAAAATTATTTTTAGATTTTTTTCCTTCGTCGGAACTCTATAAACTTTGATAATGAAATGTTTTTGGTCCAACCAACGTCTTTCGCGGTAAATCTGACAATTCCAGGCATCAAATTGCTCACAGCATCAACATTTTTTTGGTGTCCATACAGATTTTACTCGACCAGTTCACTGGCGATATTGTAACACCCCTTTTTTTTATTTTTTGGATTTCTTAATCCATCTGAACACTGTTCATGATCATCTTCAAAGGCTTGTCTTAAGCTATCCAGACATCAAAATCACATCTTTCATATTAGTTCTTCAGCAGTTTTTTTTAGTGAAGAACACTTTTTACACACGCTCTAATTTTTATCATTTTAGCAGATGCCATTTTTAAACAGTTTTCAGCTCAGTGTAGTGACCATGCTTACTTTAAAATTGAATTTCTTTGCAAAGACTGTAAGAAATAACATGCGATTTTGGGTGATTATGAATTCTTAAATAGTAATTCTACACTGTGAAAAAACAAAATTAAGTATTTCTACATTTATTATGATAAATTGTATGTTGCATTACTTATTGAACGACCCTTTCACTTCGAAAAGTTCATGCGACAAAAAAAATTGACGATTGTTGAACACTTCGACTTTGTGAAATCTTGCAGAGTTTACTATAGATGACCACTCATTGTTAGAAAATTAAGCTCTTAGGTTCTATTTATGTTTGGTTTTAAGTGTCATTTTTATAGACCAGGTTTGCAATTCCTTGATTCTTGCAACAATCTAAATTTTGAATTCAAGTAACGTGTGTCGATGAGTGTTTTGTAAAAAAAGTGGAGAATCATGAATGGAGACATGTGGATATTTTTGTTTTATAAATGGTTCAGCTCCTGCAATCCAAGTAAGTATAAAATTCAATGATTTTCCTTTGTTTATATTTTACTAAAAGATATTGAAAAGACATACATGTATATAGCGTTTTAGCAACTCGATTTGTTTGACTTTTCCCACTCCTTGGATAAAGCACACCTTGCCTAAGATTTTCAAAGCTCTCTACATTTTTGTTTGAAAAGCAACTGACTATGTGAGTACTCAACAGCGGTCAACTGCACAGAAAATATAGAGCATTCCCAGTGGTCAACTGCAAAGAAAATATAGGAACATTCAGCAGTTGTCAACTGCACAGAAAATATAGAGGCATTCAACAGTGCTCAACTACAAAGAAAATATAGTATTCAATAGTGGTTAACTGCACAGAAAATATAAGATGATTCAACAGTGGTGAACTGCACAGAAAATATACGAGTATTCAACCGTGGTCAACTGCGTGCAAATAGGTTGTACCCTCCCTCATTTGCATGACAAAAAATTCAACTTTCGGTCATTTGAAGGTCGAGTGATCGTTAAAGAACCGTCAACTGAATACTAAATTGAATTCTCATAATGTATTATTGTATGTGATTGTAATGTAAATTTTCTCTGGGGAATATATGAACGTATCTTCCCAATCGTGACAAAGGGCAAAGGGCACAAGGCAGAAGTGACCGGTCAACGGGGTAAGCTTACTTCTCCATGGCACGTGCTGATCCCTCTTCTTCTGTTTTCAGGACCGTGTTTGTTCTGCTTACAATTTGTATTGTTTCTATGGACCTTTGACAATGATTACTGTTCATTATGTTCACTTCTTATTATCTGTATAATTTGTATGCTACAGATAATGGTCAAAGTAAGACTTTATTTTTGATACCATAAACAACAAAATATGACAGTAATGATATAAAGGCTCTCATCTCGACAATAAAGCACCAGTGTCAAAGAGGAAAACAATCGTAATTATTTGCCACAAAATAAGACATATGAATGTCAAATTGAGTTATACAAATGTTTGTACAGATTGAAGTGTTAAAGGTTAATTAAATCCTTTTCTTCTGTCATCTTTATTTAATATGATATCCTTGACCTTTGTTTACGAATCTGATCATTGATAAAAAGAATTACTGTGTGTTAGATAAAATAAGATACATTTGTACGTGTTATACCTTTATTGGATTACGACCAATGGATTGCTTTGATTCTTGAACACAACTCATAATGCCATAGCACTAAAATCCAAACAATAAATATTTCCTTTCTATTTTAAAGTAAAAGAACAATTCTTACTTTTTCTTTGAGGTAAAAATATATTCCATGGGTATATGTCTGCTCTTATTTTTTTTTGAAATGTTTAATTGTATACTTGAGTTTGATAACTGCTCATTATCTTTAAAGTCAACTTGAAGAGATGAAATTATTTTTTACTTTTCTTTATATTAAAACCCATGAAGTTACCCACGAAGTATCTAAATTCGTACATCGCTTATCTTGGTTGAGGCATATTTGTTCACGCACATAGTTTGAAAGTAAATTGAAAGCTTTTTATTAATCTTAAAGAATAACTTTTAGAGGTGAAAATAAAATATACGACGATCACTAGTAAAGCTTGTTGGTGAAATGGAAATTCGAGATTTTTGCGGTTCATTGAAAAAAATCACATTTTTCTTTTTTCGTTCCTCTTTTAGTTTTAGTTAGTTTAGTTCAACTGATTTCTGAATTGAATATTTAACAAATATTGTTATCATTAATAGAAATGAAATTAAGACAAGGAATATCTGCAGACTTTTCTTTTGAAGAAAATAATTTTTGGTAAAATGCTTTCTCTTGGGATTGAGCCCAAGTGATAAATATCCCGGGTAACGGTTTTCATATTGAAACATATTTATATAAAATACCACATGTGAAAACAACTTTTGATATTTATATCTTTTTGTCTGTAAGACACAGGAATAAATAAACTTTAAATGTTCCTAGGAAATATAAGAATGATGTATCACATACTTATGTGTATGTTTTAGATAAAGTGGACACGTTCTTACAAGGTTTTGCATACTTTAAAGGTATTCATAAATATGAATCAAAAATGAATCAAAGAAGTTCTCATTTGTTTGAGTGATTGATTGACTGATTGTTTTACTTCCCTTTTTCACTCATACAAGACGTCACCAGATTTTGGTAAAGGAATTCAAGTTTAGACCTTTAATCAGCACTCAGAGCCATTGACCAGTTGTGTCCCAACGCCTGTCTGACAAGGGGTTCGACTTTAAAACCATCATTCGAAAAACTTGTAGCTTTTACTACATTAGTGCCGAGTGTGAGGCAAAAGAAGACTTGCTTCCTATTATATTGACCTAGGTTTATCACGGCTGGGGTGTGAACCAGTGATTGATCTGGCAATAATTAATCATTCCTGTTCTTGTACATTGGGGAAAACTGTGATAAAGTATGACATAATGGTCATTATGCCGTCTTTGATTTATATACGCTATTCTATACATCAATTATTATTAACATTTCATGACGTGAGATTGTAGCATTTATGAAGATTAAAAGATTGATTGATTTGATTGATTGATTGATTGATTGTTTTACGTCCCGTTCGAGAATTTTTCACTCATATAGAGACGTCACCATATACCGGTGAAGGGCTTCAAATTTAGACTTTTACTCGGCACTCAGGGATCATGGAGCATTCAGGGTTCTTTATCGTGCAAACGCCTACCGTGACACGGAGCATCGTTTTTTAAGGTCTCATCCGAAGGACCCGCAACTTTCACTTCAAAGTGCCAAGCGCTTCGTGAAGGAACAGTTGTTACCTATTTTTGTATCAACTTAGGTCAGTCGCGGCCGTGATTCGAACACACGACCTTCCGATCGCTCGAGCGAGCGCCCTAGAGAATTAAAAGAAAGCATACAATTATATTAATTAATTTGTCAACTAGTTTTTCTAATAGATTTAATTTTTCATTTTATTATTTCAGGTACCAGAACATTTTATTTCTATCAATTCGGCCATGATCTTTTATGATAAAAACAATTTGATTCACACAAATATGTTCGCAATATACTTTAAATAAGAAGAAGTCGGTCATAAATATATAAATCAATTATTGGCAAGAATAGATTTATAAAAACAACCCAACTTAATTATCGTTTACTTGAATTATACAAGTGTCGTTTCTTATAATACCTCAAAACCAAAAGCATTCATATAAATGAAAAAGTACTTTCACTTGACAATGTATTCTTGATATATGGTTTTGCCTTAATTTTCGTAGCGTAGCTTATAATTAGAATAATAAATCCATTCAAAAAAGATTTAATTGAGAACTTTTCGAACTTTGATAAAGAACTTTGACAAGAATCCCTTGATTCTCTGAAGTTGAATTTACTTGATTTTTCCCTAGGAATGTCGATATTCTAGTAATAAATTTGAAAAGTAAAATAGACGATAAGCGTAAAGGTCTCTACACTTATTGTGTTATAACTTGTACATTGTTTTACATGTTATTGTCATATCAACATATAAAGTGTTATAACTCCTTGTTTATGCATATATTTTGAATTGTGTCTAGGTGTTTTTACATTATATAAGGCACCTTCTTTTATTCAATTGATTTTATTGCTATAAGTCATATTGACTTAAAAATATTGATTTTAAGATATTGATCAAAGCAAGACATTTGTTTATAGCAATATAGTATTGTCGATATGTAAAAATAAATATATAGTTATTTAAGAGATAAATTTAATTTTTGAGAATTCATGACATGAATTACGACGCTTCACGCCGGCATGTTTCAGAAGCGCGTTAGCGCTTCATTTAAAATATGTAGGCGTGAAGCGTTGTAGTTCATATACCTCATTAATTTTTTATAAAAATTAAATTTATATCTTATATTTACATTATTTTACTGATGACTTGCCACATATTTTTGTTATTCAACGATCATTTTGGGGAAAAAAAGTTTGCACTATTTTTTTACTTAAATCACATAACAATAGAATTATTCTTACTCATCCCACGGTAGTTCATGAGAACATGAACCCTTTCTAATTTGCAAAGAATCTTAAGGAAAACTATTTGGAAATGTAAATATGTCGATATAAACATATGAATATTTCCGAGAAAGAAGTGAAAATCTATTGTTATTGAGTAAACTTCGCGAGGGCGGGGATTCTAGTGAATCTTCACTTCCCAAAGTAAGCTCCAGGGACTTGTACCATGTATATGCTATTGTATACGATTATGGGCTGATTCATAGATCAATTTTGAGATTCCTTTTTTAAAAAAAGGGGGTGGAGAGACATCAGAGGTTAGATCATAGGCATAGTCATAGGGGGGTTACTGTCCCTCAACCATTTTGAAGAGGATGAGAGGAAAGAGTATCTTTGTGGCCCTCTTCCACCTTTTTTTAACTGATTGTAGTATAGATCCATAAATATAACCCGAAAATAAAGAAGAATACTCGCAGGTGGATAATTGAATCTCTTTTTTCTTGTCAAATATTTCAATTGGCTGATCGCCATCCCCATTTTACTATGTGACTAAGCTAAAGCAGATTAGTGGTAATGAAGCACAAATTATTTTGCATCACTCTAAATTGTGAGATGTTAGATCTGATGTGCTGATAGTTACATTTTATCTTATATATATTCTATCACGATTCAATGTTATATTTTTGAGTTGGGAGGGGGGTCAACACTTTAAAAGCTTCACTTCTATGTGGCAGATCCTATGTTTACCACAGGGTGATAAAACATCAAATAGTTATAGAGTATAATTGTAGGAATAGTGCTAAAAGCTTCCTTATATATATATATATATATATATATATATATATATATATATATATATATATATATATATATATATATATATATATATATATATATATATATATATATATATATATATATATATATATATATATATATATATATTAATTACATATAATTACATATATTACAGATCAGATCCAACTGGTAACTACTCATACTCAAATTCTTCGTTTTTTTTTTCATTGCAGACCATCTACATAAGCTCTGTTACAAATATAAAAAGCTCAACCAGGTAAAATATTTGACGAGAAAAAAAGGAAAAATATATTTGATAATACTGCTATGAGTACTCATCCTCATTTCCGGGATACCATTCAGATCAAAAGAATGGGAGAAGGTGCACAAAGATACCCCCCTTTTCAAAATGATTGTGGGGCACAAGCCCCTGTGACTTAGCCTATAATCTAAGTGCTAAAATCTTCCCGATACTCCTTTTTCAAAACATTTTTGAATCTCAAAAGTAATATATACAGTAATACTCGGTTATAAGATGTTTTGGTCTCAAATTCTGCTTCCTTTTATTTTCTATCCGTATTAACATATTTTTGAAAAAAAAGCTTTTTATAAGAAATACTCATCAGTTTCTGCATATGCGTAGTCAAAATGATGCATAGTAATTGGATTTATGCATACTTTGAACGTAAAAAATATTTATCAATTTACAGGAACAAAAGTCAATTCATTTATTAAACGACGAATTCCAAAAATGTTTTTTCTACATTTTGTTCTCTTTTTCAGAAATCAGAAAAATAAACAAAATAACTCTATTTGTCATAGCTTAACAAACATTTGTGTACCATAAATGTCACTGAATATTACAAAGAATCATATAAATGTTTGTACAATGATAATTAATGAGGAGGTTGACTCCTACAATTATTTACAGCAGACTCTCCCACAGAGCAGAGAAAATTTGTACTTAGTAATCCTGAAATATATGCATATCTTAAAAACATTTAAGTACACATATGTAAAAAAAAAATTCTCTGTTTTTCGTGTCTATTAATCAGATGTTTCTGTCTATAGAGAATATTACTTTGTTTAATATGAAATATAACGCATAGTTTTTTTCTCTGGAATATTATTTTTCTCAATTCAAATGATATTGGACAGCAAAATATGAACTTATTAAGGGGAAATAAAGATAAATATTACGTCTAAATATACAGAATATAAATCAACGAAAGAGTAATAATACGGTGATAATCTTTGATATTATTGTCAACAAATAGTTGCCTTTTTCACAAAAATTCTTACGATTAAGATTGAAATATGACAACTCTGTTGCCTTTTTCGAAAAAATTCTTACGACTAAGATTGAAATATGACAACTCTGTAATTGATTTGTTCAATAAAGAAAAATAGTATTTCAGAAGAATAATTCACAATATACTGTAATGTAATAGAAATAAGATTTTTTGTAACCTACTAGAATTTAAGTCCATATAGAAGAATTGGAAAATTTGAATCTTAGTCGTAAGATTTTTGTGAAAAGGGCTACAGAACATTTTCAGGAGAAAAAGAAAACGCTCACAGATTAAGACAACAATGTCCGACCCAGACATGGTAATGCAAAAATTGGCCTCTTTGCTTTTGATATACTTGAGAAAATTAGTTTGGTAAAAGACGAAACATTTCATATTTAAGAGTCTAAAAATGCATTCAAACTGTGGAAGAATTGAGATGCAAATTCATTTTAAAAAATGAAAATTTATCTTCCAAAAAGTTAAATACTGACACTTGATTGTTTATTAATAATAATTGAGGTTTATGTGGCTATTGTTTTTGAACTTGTTTTTACAAATGAAGCAAATGGACAAGCCGACTAAAAAAATGCTTTATGTTACGATAAGCAACAAAACAAGAAGAATGGTGAACATTCACAAAATAGGTATTACCTGGCAAAAGTATTTAGGATTTTGTCTTACGATAAATCAGTATTCTTACAAAATATTTTACTAGCAATGGCTCTTTACTGTTAACAATGGTATAGGTATGCTGTGTTTCATAACAATGACCACTTAATCGTTTATAAGAAAAAAATAATTTGTTGTGCTGATTATCCCTGTCTCTTTCTGTCACAACAATCCTTCATTATAGAAATAATGTTCGTACCAGAATCTTACGATTTAATTCTATTTTACCAAAACATTTATTTGGTTTAACAAGGTTGCTGGAGAGTAAATTGAATTCTTTATAGATCTCATTTAACGTAGCTGTAAGTTTTGCTTAATCCATTAAGAAATGACCCAAAATGATGATTTCATTTAATATCAACTCGGGAAAAAAAGTATATCAAATTATTACGTTCAATTGCGCAAAAATTCATACAAGATTTGATTTCTCACATAGGGAAAATCCTTATGCACTGTTAAGAAATTACAGAATAGCTTTGGTACTCTTTTCTCGCAGACCATTACGCCTGTGAAAGTAAATATAAAAGATATATATATATATATATATATATATATATATATATATATATATATATAATCACTCAATATCATATAAAAGGTATTAAAATAACATGTAATTTGTAACAATACTATTGTTTGTGGTTTGTTTAATTTATAAGTCCTCATATGAGTTGTAATGTCTGTTGTTTTGTCATAAGTCAAATTAGAAGAAATCCTTTGAAGTATTAGACTATTTATAGTTACTTATTATCCAAATACTAAAATCATTTTTCTTCTAATAATAAACATCTTAAACTGGAAATGGTTTTCTGTTTTTGTAACTCTCTGTGCATCATCATCATGTTTTCTACTGTCATAAAATCGTGTCAGGGGCATAAGTTTCGAGGACTGATTTTAATTGTTTACAAGCTTAAGTTGGTTGTTTCCCATGATCTCATGGTTTGAATGAACTCAATCGTAACCAGATGTCAAAGAGAAATAATATTTTGATGGAATAAAATAAATCAAGTCAGTGAATGCACAGTTCTTAATAACTTAAGATTGTGCTTTGATTTCAATACAAGGTCAAATCTTTATTCAAGATCACAGAGAAATGCTATGATGAAATTAATCTTGGCTTTTATTAAAATACTTTTTGTTGCGAACACAAAATATATGTCAAATTTTTTACTCAGTCACCTCTGAAAGTTAAAATAACTTGGTGAAGAAATTAATTGCATCAAATACATCTAGCTTCTAACACTTGATAAATAATTATTTCCTTTCTTACTTTAAATCTTTCTTCCATGTTTTTTGTTTTACCCATTTGTACTTTTATAGTGATAGGCTAATGATTATTTTGAAAAAAAAATTGTCTACCTAGATTATATTTTGTATAATTGCATTTTGTAATTATTTCTACGGGGGCTTAGCTTGGAAAACCTTATTTTCAAAATAATTTAAGTTTTATTTGCTTGGTCTAAATGAAAAAAAGATGAAGATAACAAACATTGATCGATCTAAAAAAATATTCACAAACAACACTAATCAGTGAATGGACAAATACATGGACCCCCGGAAATTCCAGAGGTGGGGTCAAACGCTGAGGAGGAATAAATATCCCATTTGACCGGACACACCCGATGTGAACCCTATGTATTGATCAGGTACATGGAACATTCCGTAGCCAAATTTAGTATAAAAAACAAAATCCTAACAATTGGTATAAAACACATCAGCCAAACTATGACCCAATGATAGGCTATATATGTTAACAATATCATTCAAACGACCGTAGAATTTACAAAATGCTGACTTTAAACGAGGTTGTTGAAAACCCTGTATTGTCAATTTATCTGATAGTAGTCTGCATCAGCTTAAAAACTGATCGTACTCAGTGCATGCTGTGGAGTATCGAATAAGCCTGAGTACGTGTATACCATATGCAAGTGATAGATGGAAAAGCTGAGGTCATCTCGATGGTCATAAAATCTAATTGTTAGTTCACACTTATCGTCTATAGCCAGTGAAACATCCAATTATGAAACCGATGAGGCAGATTCTGTGTTGCCCTTTATTTCAAGTTCACGTGGATATATCGGGTCGAGATATAAATGGAAGTAGCTATTATAAATTGATAAAACCTTGTCGATATGTCTGAATGTCGAGTTGAATGCCACAGCAAGTTTTTTTTTTTTTCTCATGAAGATGTTTTGAATAATTTCTCCTTCATGGGAATATAAAAGCAGATTTCTTAATTAAGGAGGCACAATTGATACCTATCTAAATTCCAACATTTTATTGAAAGCCCTAGTCTCCGAAGACTACATAAATGTTGTCAGAGATAGGAACTTCAACATCCTTTTAATTTCAACTTCAGAGTACTTTTTGTATAATGATGCTTTCTAAGATGGCACCTAAAAAAATTTCTACAATCCAGTCTGAAAAAGTCTTCAGGCCCCAAGACCATAAACTGAGAACAGACTTAAGTCAAAATTTCAAACTATTATAACTTTTGAAATAATTTTGATATCAAAACAAAATTTTCATCATGTATTTGAATTGAAATATTACACAACATTGCAACTTTTTAAGCAAATACATTAAATAAAACTCAAGATATTAAAAATCAAAATTTTGACTTAAGTCAGTTCTCAGTTTATGATCTTGGGGCCAGGTCTTCTCTTTCATATTTAGCCCAACGTCTGGCAAAATCTTCGACAGAATGCATAAAAGAAATGAAATCCCGTCGCTAATTGAGAGATTGGGACTCTCTGTATTTAGGACTTTTACAGAATTTTTTTTTATTATAATCATAATTTTTAAAAAAAAAAAAAACAACAACACATTTTCCAAAAATTAGAAAGAAAATAAAATTAAAATATAAATATTTATATTTTACTCTGAAGCTTGTAATAAAATCTAATATTGTGAGGAAATCATGGAAATTAACACTTGTTTTCTTATTAACCAAGGAAGCATCTTAGGCAGAATTGATATATGAACAAGACATACATGAATGACGTAGTACGTATTTTTTGTCTTATTTGACAGTTAATAATTAAACCTATGTTGATAACACAACCTTGAATTTGATCTTTGTAAAGAATATAATCATTAATGCAAATGTAAATAATTGAAATAAAAGTTTTTGACAAGAAAAAAATTACAGCCGCCCTTAATCTAAAAACTAAATCCTTGTATCCCTTCATATATTTGTGTGTATGAGAGAGAAGAAGAGAGAGAGAGAGAGAGAGAGAGAGAGAGATTATCATAGGAATCAAAATTGAGTCTTTTCTGGTCAGAAGGGAATATTATTATTATCATCATATAGTCTGCATTCAGAACATGTCGAAATTAATGTAATTAAAATCATTGATTAAAATTAAAATAGTCTCTTGTATCTCTATGTTATAACAAATTATTCATTAATTAGTCTTGAGCATGTCAAAGAAAATGAGTTATTAAATTAATAATAACATCACATTAATTAATTCTCATGATTATATTTGAACCGCAACAAATATAACACCATTTTCAGTAAATTCTCCTTTGCGTAATTGGGATTAAGACAAACGTACTACGCATGGCAAAATATGCAAATCAAAATGTATAATAAAGGTTTAAGAAATAAAAAAAGAGTCATATAACTTTCCGCGAATTGTAAATCAAAAAGTCTTCAAGTTGTATTTGTAAAATGGAAAGAGCTACCCTGTTCTTCAAAAAAATGTTGAGAGTAGTTGAGAATCATGACATTGAAGGTTTTGTAAATTTGTAAAAGGTTGGAATAAGTTCAAATATATATGACTCAAATGGCGATCCTCTATTCTTTATCCCAATTGTGAATGAAGATATTGAAATGTTTCAGGTCACTGCGACCACAATATATCAGATGTCAAAAACCGAACGGCTTTAATGCTAGCTGTGGAGATGAATGACATAAAAATAATAAGGCATCTCATCAAAGTGGGTATGTAGGTTAATAAATGGAGATAGCTCAAAAAATGTGATGACGAGTCCTTATTGTAAAGTTGAGATACCATTGTGAAGATAACAAATAGTAATCAAGAAATTATCATTTTTTATCAATGATAATTGATAATATATAATTATTCAAGATATACACATGATTATTGAAAGGAGAAAAATAGTATTTTTATTGCAGGAGCTAACGTTAACACTACAGACAGTTTTGGGAAAACACCATTGCTACTTGCTTTAGAGGATGACAAGTTTGGCATAGCAGAGTATCTAATCAAACGAGGTAGTGATGTTAATCGTGTTGATGCCTTTGAACAATCTGATTAGCTTCACATTACTAGGAGAGGACATATTGACTGTGCAAGAATAATAAAAATTCTATTCAAATGCGGTGGGTATCCCTCAAAAGAAAATTTTGGAGATTACATGAATCTACATGTATCTTTGCTGCAAAGAATGTAATTTGAGGGTTGAAAGTCTGCAACACTATGTTAACAGCTGCGGGATAATCCATTCCGATTAAGAGATTAAGAGTTTTAATCTGAAATAATTCTTACTAATTAACCTCCACTGACCTTCAATTAAGATGTATGACTCTGCGACAAGTTCATGTCATCTCTAGGTCATTGAACACATTGGGGACTTAACCCATTATAATCAAAGTTTTGAATGCAATAGACGAAAAACTTTTTTGACAAATATTTTAGTTTTTTAGAAAATTTGGAATCAATAACATCAAAACGTCAAACTTTTACACTACATATAGTTACATGTACAACTATTCCTCAAGATTTTGAAATTAAAGTCCAGGCTTTTTGACATCACAGACAGCTGCATATTGACAGATACAGCTGCATATTGACATCCTAGACAGTTTATTTTTCAATAAATATAGTACTGAATTTGGTAACTTTATTTCCTTTGTCATCAGTTATTTGCAAAAATATTTTATCAAAAAACATTTTGATTGTACACACATATACTTCGATATTGTTATTAAACAGATGCTTAAGTTTCTGACTGACAATTTCAATGTAGTTTTTGGATATCAAGGTTTCCAACAATCAGTCGGAATTCCAATGGGTATTACGCCACGTTATTAGCAGACCTATTTTTGTATTCATATGAAGCAGAATATATTCAAAAACGTCTACACCAAGCGAAAAATCTCTTGCTTTGACCTCCAGTAAACTTTAAGATATATCGACGACGTTTTATCAATTAACAACATTCGTTTTCATTCATACGTTGATTCAATATATCCCTTTTAACTCGAAATAAAAGATACCACAGGGTCGGGCACATCTCGCATGTAAGTTAAGGCTAGGTATAGGCGTTTCTATGCAAATTAGCAAATAAAAAAAAGCATAAAAGGTATATTTATTATTCAGAGAAAGTGTTGATTTATTTTCTAATGCATACTTAGTACCCACGATATGTTATAGCCAGTACACATTATGACGTCACATAATGACGTCACTGATTTTACCTACTGGAGGTAATAAAACACATCAACAAAACAGCTTCGGCGTAAGGGATTACTCTATTTATTTTTACATAAAAATTGCATAATGCTAAGAAGAATATTCTATAGATTAATATTAGATTAGCAGCAAGAATATCAACAATTTCGTAAAGTCAATTTTTTGTAAAATCAATGGTCGATACAATGATCTTGTCAGAAAGTATAATCTATCATTAAGTCCAATGCTGTCTGACGTATTTCATAAAATTGTTAGGCCCTTCCTTGTTTTCATACTGAATTGTCTAAATTTCCGCTTGCCCAGTCATGAGGAGCACATGGCAGATGTGACAAGTCGACAGGAGATGCTTTCTCCTCCATGGAACTTGGTCCCATCTCTGATGGTTCTAAGCGGTGCATATTTGCTCTTCTCTGAATTTGTATTGTTTCAATAGACTTTTGAGCTTGTTTACTGTTCGTTATCTTTATATTTCATAGAGACAAATGACAGACATTGACATCAAAACCAATACATCTCCTTAAGCTGAGGGAGAAAAGCTTTATTCCTATAAATGTCATTAGAAATTGCATAAAATGCATATTTTATGCTATTGCCAGAAATTGGCATTTTTATATTGTGATCTTTTCATTCAAGAAATGCTGATCCGACTATCGACGATAGGAGCCAACTAACAACTCAAAAGTGATACATTCAGCTTTTCCATCGTCAGCTTCCCTTATTTATTCAGACCGGGTAACGGGTGTTGCTTACTCCACCTAGGCACTTGATCCCACCTCTGAAGTATCGAGCGATCCGTGTTTTCCTTGTTCACGATTTGCTTTATTTACTGGAATTTTGAGATTGACCACCACTCAATGTTCACATTTTACACTCTTCTCTATTCATTTCCTTATTCAAGGGAACAACACTGTGATAACATTGCAATTATGCAATTTCTTCGACTGTAGAAATGATATTTCTTAAAATAAGAATCTATTTATTCCTCAAACCCACTACTGTGAATAAAACCAGAAAACTACATTCCTTATCTTTCTTCCATGGGCAATAACAATATGTGTTAATATGAAGGAGTTCAAAATGACAGAGAAAATAAAATTCCTCTTATCAGATATATTAATCGAATGTCATGATAAAATTCTATTATAGCGGCATCTCTGATGAAACAAGATTTCGATTTTTAATGCTCCATATAAACTGGTAGCTTTTACTTCCATTACACAGCAACTCTGCAAGAGAGACTTAATAAACATGCCACAGAACTGCTATATTTCACACTCCACTCTGTTTTTCTTATGGATTTGAATGGATTAAAAAAAGGTTGATTTCACTGAAAGGTGTTTTATGATCTAAGGCAGAGGCATATTTCATAAATCAATGTTACTAGGTAGTGAGATATTCAGAAGTGCTTGGGCAATTGTAAAGTATGAGAGTTTGCTTAATCTTCAGTATGTTTTTTTTTAAATGAGATGAATTTTAAAGGCCAAGGACACTCAATAATGAGATAATGAAATCGTGATTGCATGAACATTACTTTTGAGTCCGCAATTGAAATAAATTCAGTTTGATTATGTTGTTTATTGTTTTCTGAAGGTAAGTCAGGGCCTTGAATCAATTCCACATTTTTATATACGAAAACGTGATAAAAGTAATATATATTTGGGATGGAGAGGTATGTTTTAATAAAAGAATTTTTTTCTTATTAGGACGGAAATATGTTTGTTTTTCCTCTTCTAAAACAACATAGGAAATTTGGCCGCTGATGAATACGAGCTGGAGCATTTGACCAAGAATTATCAACTAAACTTGATGTCGACAAGAATTTAAAAATATACTTGATATGGCCCCTACTTAAAATATAAACATTTACGATAAAGGCCATTGATTTTTTTTTTACAGCTTTGCTATATATTGAATAATATATACCCTTTTCCATTTCACATCCTGTATCAGCCCGAGATACCAATATCAGCCAGAGGTCCGAAGGCCCGAGGGCTGATACAGGATGTGATGTGGAAAAGGATATGTTTATTATGTTTATTACTTACTTGGTAATAAAAAAAACAGCTCAAAAACATATAATTAATCATGCACTGACTAATGACATGTAGCTTATAATATAATAGAAAAGTGATTAAAAATTAAGAGAATGTGAACAAAAAATGGGCGTATTATCATAAGTATTTTTTTTTACGTTTTGTCTACTAGGGGTGTGATTTAAATCTGTACCAGCCCTGCAGATCCGTATTAGCCCTGTAGGGCTGATACGGCTATTATGACGTAAGGCATATCGCATACGCAAAAAAGACAAACTGCATTTATTACTAAGTATGTAATAAATTTATTCAATTGTTTAAATTTTAAAATGTTTGCAGCAATGGAAAAATCACACAATTAAAATATTCGATGGAATCTACTACCTAGATGTTCTTTGTCTTTCGTGGTTGATGAAAAATCAAAGGAACTTACCGCCCTTAAAGAAAGGGGAAAATGATTCATGTGTCAAGAGTAATATCGTGTAGACAGAATATCAGTTAAACTATATGGAAAATGGGTATTATCACGACTACTAACTACTTAAATTCATTGTGTACAACTTTGAAAGTGTATTACATCAGAAATGTCAAGAATGCTCACGACTTTCTCATAGTTATTTATGGCACCAGCTACTTCGTTTATCATAAATTAAAGCACATTGCTATTCATTCACAAATTTAATTAACAATAACATAATGGGGGTTAATGAATGTTAATTACAAGATTAAAAATATTTTCACGCTCCAGGCCAACTTCATGGCTGCCTATAAAATTTTGAAAATGTCTTAAATGTATAAAATTACAGAAATCATTTCGAGGTAAACTTATCATTTTTTATGTTATTTTTCTCTGTTATTCCTAGTTCTCAAATTGGCTTAAACTTGGCCACATAATCAAATACATAACAGCATATCGAATGTGCTGCTATTTAATTCTACAAGTGGGAATCCACCTTATACCCATAGCTCCCTTTCTAAGGAGGAAATTCTTCAAAATCATATGTCAGTTTTCAATATTTTTAATATTCTCAACGACCAACGTGAATTTGATTTACCATATCTATATTGGATTCTGAAACTTCAGAAAAATCCTCACAAACAACTATACATAGCGGGTTCTAGTAAATGTTCTGCCAAGCCTCTTTTTTTAATCTTCACTAAAATATTCACAGTAGTGAAGGAGAAACTTCAGGAATACTGTGCAACAATATATTCGAGAAGTGGTGTAAATCAGATGTAGATACTTGAAAATCCCAAAATAAAAAAAAAATGTGGAAAATTTGAAATCACACAATTTTACCAAATCAAACCTAAAAACTTACGATAATTCTACTCTGTATACAATCATTCCCCACGATAAATTAAAGTCGAGGCTTTTTGACACCATTGACAGATTCTTTTTCAATAAAAATGAAACTTCAACTCGACGTTCAGATATATCGACGACGCATTATCAATTAACAATAGTTATCTCCATTCATATGTTGACACGATATATCCCAGTGAGCTTGAAATGAAAGATAGCACAGAGTCTAACACATCTGTTTTATATCTGGATATTTTATTAGAGAAAGACATTAATGGTAATCTAACAACAAACCTTTATGATAAACGTGATGACTTTAACTTTTCAATCGTCAACATCCCTAACTTATGCAGCAATATACCCTTATCACCTAAATATGTGATGTACATCTCCAAGTTGATTTGATACGCAAGAGCATGCTCTACGTATGAACAATTTCTAAAACGAGGCAAGTTACATGTATTGACAAAAGTTGATTAAACAAGAATTTCAACAGTCTCATTTAAAGTCATCATTTTGTAAGTTCTATGGCCGATACAATGACGTCAGCAAATAAAATCTATCATTTTAAAAGTCATATGCTGACTGACGTTTTTTTAATACCTATTGTTAGGCCATCATTTACACACTGAATTGTCGATGGATTTTTCCGTTATTTCCCGATCATGACAAGGAGCACACGGCGAATGTGACCGGTCGGCAGGGGATACTCACTTCTCCATGGCACTTAACTCCACCCTTGATGTTTTTGGAGGTTCCTGTTTGCTCTGCTTCCGATTTGTATTGTTTTAAAGGACTTTGAGCTTGAATACTGTTCGTTTTCTCCATATTTCACTCTACGCAGTAAACATGCATCAAACAGGAATCGTCTCTGTATTTTGACTTGATTCTGTCTAAAAGCATGTTGTGATAAAAATATCAAGTGATTTCAAATTTGACATCAAGAAAAGGGGTTATAAAACAGATTTTTTAATGATTTTGCAATTTTTTAGAGGTGTCTTCCCTTCATTAGACTTCAAGGAAAGGAGTTAGTCTTGGGTGAATAGAACCCGTTATGTATCATTCTTTGTAAGGATTTTTATGAATGTTAGACATCTAGTAGAACATTTACAGGAACCCGATATGTATCTTTGTAAAGATTTTTGGCAGTTTTAAAATCCAGGATAAGTATGGTAATTAAAAACAATGAAATATATGGAGATAACGAACGGTATTCAAGCTCAAAAGGCCATTAAACAATGCAAAAAAGGAGCAGAGCAAATACGGACCTCCAAAACATCAGAGGTGGGATCAGGTGCCATTGAGGAGTGAGCATCCCCTACCGACCGGTCACACCCGCCTTGTGCTCCTTGTCATGATCGGGAAATAACGGAAAAATCCGTCGACAATTCAGTGTGTAAATAATGGCCTAACACTTAGTATGAAAAACGTCAGTCAGCATTTGACTCAATGATAAATCGTATTTGCTGACAAGGTCATTGTATCGACCATAGAACTCACGAAATGATGACACTTTTAACGACACTGCTGATATTTTTGTTTCATCAACTTGTTTGTCAATAACTTACCTCGCTTTAGAAATTATACATACGTAGAGCATGCTCTTGCGTATCAAAGGTATATTGCCGCATAAGTAAGGGAAGTTGACGATTGAAAGGTAATGTCATCGCGTTTATCATAAAGCTTGGTTGTTAGATTACCATTAAGGTCTTTTTCAAGTAAAAAGTATGAAATAGATGTGTCAGACTCTCTGGTATCTTATATCTCAAGCTTACCGGGTTATATAGAATGGAAATAACCATTGATAATTGACAACATGTCGTCGAAATATCTAAATGTCGAGTTGAAGGCCACAGCAAGTTGTTTCTTCTTTTCACGTTTAAGATTTTGGACGAATTTTTGCTTCATATGAATACATAAAAAGGTCTGCTAATAACGGGGCGCAATTGGTACCCAAGAGAATTCCAATAGATTGTTGGAAGACATGGTCTCCAAAAACCACTGCACATAGATATTGTCAATCAGAAACTCAAGCATCATTTTAATGTCAACTTCAGAGTACTTGTGTGTACAATCAGAATGTTTTTTAACAAAATAATTTTGCAATGACAAGGTAAGTAAATTTACGAGTTCCATTTTTATTGAAAAAGCAGCTGTCAGTGATATCAAAAGGCCTGGATTTTAATTTATCGTGGGGAATGGTTGTGTATTAAGTTGAAAAGTCGTAAGTTTTTAAGCTGTTGATTTTGATAAATTCTTGTGATTTCAAATTTTCCAAAAGTTCCTTGGACTTTTTAAGTATCCAAATCTGATTTACACCACTTCTCGAATATATTGTTGCAAAGTACTCTTGAAGTTTCTCCTTCACTACTGCTAATATCTTAGTGAGGAGTAAAGAAAGAGGCTTGGTTGAACATTTACTGGAACCCGCTATGTATCTTTGTTTGTAAGGATTTTTATGAATTTATGAAGTTTCGGAATCCAATATAGATATGGTAATTCAAATTGGTTGATTGGAATATTAAAAATATTCAAACATTTAGATTGTTTGGAATCTTAAAAAAATTTAAAACAGACATGATTTTGAAGAATTTCCTCCTCAGAAAGGGGGCTATTGGTATAAGTTGTTTCTACCTGCAGAAATAAATTCTAGTTCCTAGTTAAAATACAATTAAAATAATGAGCCTTACAAATAAAGACAATGTTTTACCTGCTTTGTCAGCTTAGACCAGTACATTAATATATTGTGCAGTCGTATTTATTCAATCTAGAGCAATCATTGGCGAAACACCTTTAGGTAATCTATGAGGGATTTGCTATTTTCAGTGTACATTCACTTAAGTCTTTAATATAAAAGGTGAAATTAATTCAAACCATGAAATAGGAAAAAAAGTAACTAAATGAAATGTAATTTAAAATATTCTTTAATTAATATTCAATGATAATTATTGGAGTTATAACATACATTGATAATTATTTGGGTTATCTCTCCTTCTCTCCTTGAACTATATATATATATATATATATATATATATATATATATATATATATATATATATATATATATATATATATATATATATATATATATATATATATATATATATATATATATATATATACAGGTGACTCTCGATCTCTCGAAGTTCAAGGAACCGTAAGATCGGGGGGTTCGAGAGATAGAAAGTGAATAAAATCCGGAAATTTCAGATCCGATCATCATTGTTCTACTATTATACATACCGGAAGTATATCTTGATAACGTCGTTACACGTTTTCTTCCGTATTTTACTGGTAATTTACTTGATTTCAAAAACAACGATCGTATTTTGAATAAGTAAAATGATTATTTTAAGTTTCAATATTTATTTGTTCTCATTTCATGATTAAATGAAACCTGGATAGCAATTGTCTAATTTGCTCTCCCCCGGGCTTGATCGGTCCTTCACAAGATTGCTCGTAATCGGTATTCAGTTCTTGAGATAGGATTTCTTGTGCAATGTTTGCCAAACTGGGATTGTGTAGACTATAATAATATTAAAGTTCATAATCTATGGAAAATTACTGACACGTCCCTAAATTATTTTCTCAACATTATCGTCTCGTCCAGTCAAAATAAGTAGTGAAGCGATTTGTTAATAATTTACCAATTAACCAATTAATTATATCAACACTCGGACGATTCACAAGTGTAGTGCTATCTATGCAAACACCCAATTAACACGTCCATCCCAGCCCCAGGCGTTCACTGTTATCCAGGTAAGTCTAAGCTGCATTAATTTTACGCTTGATTGACATGTATACATGTGCAATCAAAACTTCGAGAGATAGAGAGTAAAAAACAATGAAATGTGTGTAACGGAACCCAGATCTTGGTTCTCGAGATAGAGAACTTCGAGAGATCAGGAGTTCGAGAGATCAGGAGTAAATTTGCTTAGTTATATAGAGGAAACAAGCATTCTAGAGAGTATTGCATTAGCAATACTAGTCCCCTACCGGCAAGTGTAATCTGGTTCCCATTTAAAATTGAAAATGCCATAATTCCGTCAAATATCAATGAAGCGGAGCAGAATGCAAACTTGATCTATATCTTATCAAGGTAAAGTCACATATCAAAAATCAGCTCAATATCTGCAAGCGTTTAGAAAAAATTCGGAAAACCCTGAAAAATTGAAAAGGTCGTAATTTCGTCAAAAATCACTGAAGTGGAACGAAATGCAAAGTTGATCTGTAACTCATCAAGATACACTCACATACCAAAAATCAGGTCAATATCTGCAAGCGTTTAGAAAAAAAAGTGTGGAAAACCAAGTGGAACAGACTGACAGACAGACAAAGGGACAGGCAGACAGACAGACAGACAGACGGACAGACTCAGAGGAAACCTATAATTATTTCCCTCCGGTTTCAACGGCAGGGGACTAAAAAGCGGGACCGGAGGTTCACTTCGAGAGATCGAGAACTTCGAGTCATCGAGAGTTACATTTATATATATATATATATATATATATATATATATAATCGTACACCTTAGATAAACTATCATTATTTATCGATCCACTATGTAGCTTTTACATGTGATCCATACAAAGTGTCAATGCTTTTTAAAAATATATATATCTGTCCTTTGTTGAGGTTTCTGCATTTTAATTCATTCTGGTATTAGTTTTGTTTATAAAGTGTCTTTCCCCTTGGTTTGTATTCATAAGGAATGAGAAACGCAGCCATGTTGAAGAGTTCAATAAATACTCTGTAAGCGTCACTGCAATTATAAAAACGGAATATATTCATCATTTTCCGAAACTAGAGTAAATTGTTTGATTTCTTTTAAAGTTCCGATTCATTTTCTCTAAAAAATGTTCATTTTGTTAAACGAAAGAACTTCATTATGTTTTTTAAATAGATTCTTACTCATTGGTCTTTTTAAGGTAGTCGTATCCTGAAGTAACCCCTGTTCCTGACTTCTTCCCCAACATTCGATGAACCATAAGCACGTGGGTATCTTAAAAAAATAATTCAGTTGTTTATTACAAGTTTAAAAATATTGATAATGCTATAGTGCACAGACGAAACAACATGAAATTGTTTTAGATTTGTATCTTTGATATTATGTATATGCTTCATAATTGAGATTATTTTTCTTTAATCCTATTTGTTCTTTAAAAGTAACCACGTGACGGTAAACCACGTCAGATTTAATATATCAAGTCGATTCCGAAGAATGCATCAATTATTTAATGAAACTTACAAAACATTTTATGGATTATTCCAGGTTCTTGGTAAGAAACAGTAAGGACTAAGTAGTTTACTAACCAAGAAAGCTAACTCTCTAAATAATATTTTTCATAAACCTAAAATTAATTTAATATTTTGATATATTCTAATGCTCATGATAAATTTATCGCCAATTTTTATAGTTGATGCAATGCACGATTTGATAGTTCCTAAGTTAGCTGAGTACACCATGCCACTCACGTATTTCAAAAGTAAAATAAGCATTGCATTTTATTAGAAATTAATACATTTTTCGTCGTTAGTATAACATGTATTACATGAAGTAAGCCGTCAAAACAATTTTTTATGAAAATGATTTTGTTGAATTCATAATTCATGGATGACATATAAATGTATTTTAATGAAGAAACTGCAATCATAGTGCTAGTTAGAAAAAAAATCTGTTGAAAAACTGTTAAAAGTAAAAAAGTTGTCAATTTGTTTTGTTGCTACGGGTGATTTAAAGATAACATTTGATTTGGAAATAATAATTAAGAGCATGAAGTTCGTCAATATGTATAATCTGTACTTTTATGGATACATGATGAGTTTTTTTTTTTTTTTTTTTTTTTTTTTTTTTTTTTTTTTTTTTTTTTTTTTTTTTTTTTTGTATAAGCAAATGCTCACAATTCTTCAATTTCAAATGCTTACTGGTACATCAAACATTTTTCGAGTGACCGTTTTCTCGACATTGCCTATATTTGTGTTAAGTAATTTTCACATTTCATTTTTTTTTCGTGAGTATTTTGAGTTTTCTTCATTATAATTTAGGGTATATGATGTTTTACTAGCCAAAAAAAATTACCATTCAGGAAAATCAAGGAAAATTCAGAATACACAAGGGGCGGAGCTTTCATGTCATTCAGAACCTTTTTCACGCATGAGTGAACAAAGCAGTCCCAGGGACTGCTGGGACTGCTGGGTCTGCTTTCTACAGCAGTCCCACAGCAGTCCCATAGCGGTCCTAGAGCAGTCCCACAGCGGTCCCAGAGCAGTCCCACAGCAGTCCCAGAGCGGTCCCAAAGCAGTCCCGGGGACTGCTTTCTGGGACTGCTTTGGTGTCAGGTTGGGTCTGGTTGGTACTGTACCTATTCTTATCGACACACGACCCCCGGATCAGGAGCGAGATACCTGAGGATGATTCAATTCAAATTTGACTGATCATGGCTTTGCTGTTCTTGAGAACAAGGTTGTTTAAAAATATTTGAAAGAAAATTCCTATGTATAACTTCATCCCCTGTTGTGGCCTCATCCAACCCCCGGGGTAATGATTTGAACAATTATAAATCAACACTACCCCCATGATTCCACATGACAAATCATGGCTTTGCTATTCTTGGAATAAAAATTTAAAGATGTTTTAGATATATACGATGTATAACTTATCTGTGGCCCCACTCTACCCCCAG
The DNA here is from genome assembly GCF_033153115.1 of Saccostrea echinata. Lineage (NCBI taxonomy): Eukaryota > Metazoa > Mollusca > Bivalvia > Ostreida > Ostreidae > Saccostrea > Saccostrea echinata. Next base: position 812,621 of record NW_026889792.1, read on the forward strand.
GGGTCATGTTTAAACAAACTTTAATCTACACTACACGAGGATGCTTCTTTATTTATTTGACTAATCATGGCTTTGCTGTTCTAGAGAAGATTTCTAAAACTGTTTCCTATATATTCCTATGTTAAACTTTGATCCCTGTTGTGGCCTTGCCCTACCCCCAGGGAGCCATAAATTTAATAAACTTGAATCTACACTACCTGAGAATGCTTCCAAATGAATATGACTAATCATGGCTTTGTTGTTGATTTTTTTTAAAAGATATTTCCTATATATTCCTGTGTAAAACTTTGATCCCCTGTTGGGCCCCGCTTACCCCCGGGGTCATTTTATGAACATACTTGAATGTACTTTACTTGATGATGACTCCGTATAAGGATGATTATTTTTGGCTTTGCTGTTCTTGAGAAGTTTTTTTTCTTTTTTTAATAGATATTTCATATATATATCTATGTCAAACTTTGACCCTCTGCTGTGGCCCTTCCCCGCCCTTTGGGGTTATGATATGAACAAATTTGAATTTACAGTAGATAATGATGCTCTCACACAAAGTTGCATCTTTTCTGGCTCAGTTTTTCTTGAGAAGAAGATTTTAAAAAGACAAAACCACATTTTCAGGAATTCTTAATTATCTCCCCTTGAAAGATGGCGTGGTACTTCATGCGAAAGAACTTCAATTCCCTTCACCAAAGGATGCTTTTTTTGGCAAGATTGGTTGAAAATGGAACAGGGTGTCTTGAAGAGAAGTCGAAAAATGAAAAGTTTACAGACTACAGACAATACACGATAGATGACAGACCACAGGCAGACGCCAGACACTCTTTAATCAGAAAAACTCACTTGAGCCTTCGGATCAGGTGAGCTAAAAGCACTTACGACGCCATTTGGAGACTAAAGCGTCAACATCCATCACGAGTTTGATTATTTCATATCCTTTTTGAAACTCAGGTTCCTCTTGGTGTAGTGAAATCAGCAAGGCTCCGTGAAATGCTTCATAACTGAATCGTCTGCCTTTTTAACAGAAAATGCATGCAATTCAGGTAAATGCACTTCAGTCTATGAGCTTGTTTGATCATCGTTCTTTTAAAAAATCGAGCAAGATAAAGAAAAAGCAGTTTTGTTCTCTGGTGTTTTACATACCACTGTCTTTGTATTTAGTCTCATCCAAAATCTCCATAAAGGCCTCCTTATTTGCATGAGTGATAAAATTTAATAATTATTATTTCTAAATATGTATTTGCTTTTGATTTTTATCTCATGTTACAATAGGGTAAAAATTGCTTTGAAGGGATATCATTACCCTGTCGCAATGATCCTTGGCATCCTGGAAAATGAAAACATGACAATATAAATAATGAAGTTTATTTGATATATTTCTCTATAATTTCATTTATAACGTATTTGAATTACCTGCCACCACGTAACAACCATTTTGTGTAACTCGTCAATATAGATTTTCCTGTCATTGACATACTTTTTAAACACGTTTTCCAGCCAACTCTATAAGAAAATAAGCTTTGTTGTTTCCATAATATACAAGGGAGTTAAGAGATTTCAATTCAAGGCACTCATCTTCTTTATGACTCACATACCAAGTGCTGGTACTCCATCGTACATGTATCAATGTAGATATTTATGCGTATTTTTGTCACAAAAAAATAAAAGCAATTCCTCTGAATTTACTTATAGTTCTATTTTTAGATATTAAGAATTACTGGGAATCACAGAAAAACAATAAAACTGATGTTTCCAAGTCAGCACACCTAAATGTATAACGCTTGGCTTTGATCTGGAAAATTTAGCAAATTAAATTAAAGTTTGATAATTCTGTAACAAAATGCATGTATATATTACTTATTTCTTAATATACATATGCCTTTTGTCGTTTAGTTGATATTGCTACCAAAATGTCAATATTCTCTAGCGAATTTTAATCTTGCTCAAAATAAGAATAAATAATGTAACACCGAATCAAAATTAAATTTCTAAGGAATTGTTTCTACAAGATATTTTTCTTACTATGATGCAATAATTTTCATGGAGTGCGTTGGAGAGAATATATACTATTGCTTCTAGTATTATTTAATGAATAGGAATATTTTTTTCTTTTAATTTTTACAAGATCATCTATGACGTAGAAAGGGTTTTTTTTTCCTTTTGGCTTATGCCTTTATTGTAGCTGCAGAATAAAAAATTTAAGATTGGGTAATGGATTAAAGCATTACAAAAGGGCAAATATGTTACTTTTGATAGTTAACTTCATGCTGTTCACTGCTTGCACAAGCGACGGGAAAAGGTATAGCGCAATCTTTAAACCTATGGAACTTCACTTCTAGATTTACCTTTTAAAGTTTTGATATTTTTCTTTGTTAAAAGTTTTGATTTACCAAAGTATGTTCCATGAAAACGCTGTAATCATAACAACATTAGTTACGTGTTTATCACGGGCATGCTTTAACATTTCCGAGCATTTATTGCACCAGGAAGAACAAGATATATAATGTTCATTCCTGTTTAGGAAAGGTACCACAGTTTTATATCAATTGAATATTAGTCACCTCTACGACAGTAAACAGACAGGGTCCTTTCTCTGATTTCAGTGCCTCTTTCTTTTGTTTCTCGTCAAATGCATCTGTATAGTCCTTGCCTTCTTTGTGTGATTTCCTAGTCCCCTACAAGGAGTTTTAAATATATAGGCGTATTCTAAAGGAAAAGCAAAGTATAATCTGCTATGAAATAAACTTACCCTCTGAAGACCGATGGTATTTTCAATTAGACGAAACTGCAAGCTTTGAAATCCAGATCCACTTCGCAAGTATTTTCTTCAAAAGCAGAAAAGAATAAACTGAATTTATTTGAAATTTTATTTCTTTAAAAAATAAAAAAAGGAATATGAACTGAATTTAGTTGATATGCTATAGACTTAGAGTCACAAGCTTGGCGCAGTGGTAAAAGCGTCTGCTCTAGAGTCGTGAAGTAAGGAGCTGATCCTTACGTCACGGGTTCGAATCCACTGCGGGACGTGGAGACCAGTCCTGCGGATGACACCGTATAAACCGACGTCCCGTGTCGCAGTGGTTGCTGCATGGCATAAAAATGATCCTACATTGATCAAAAGCTGTAAGTGCCGTGTACAGGCCTAAACTTGCAGGCCACCATCGGCAAGTGTCGGCTTCTCAATATTAGTGAAAAATTCTCGAAGAGACATTAAACAAACAACAATAGACAGAAAACATTTATTCATAATATAGCTCTATTATACTGGCTGATAGGAATTGTTTTAAACAGGTAGGTTTAATTGAAGTATGGTAAACTGATATTTTCTTTTACATTTTAACAATCGATGAAGGCTACATGGAAATATAATTAACTTCATTAAACTATACAATACTATTAAAAAAATTATGAACGAGTTTCTTGATCCTCATGACTTACTTAAAATTAAGAAAGGTCGCTGGAGGCATCGTTTCCATTATTTCAAAATGACCGATGATCAGCTAGAAGATAATAAGACGATTCAAATACTGAAAATGCATTAATTTTTTTTTTCTTTTTATGGTAACAGTTTTAGCTCAAACAAGTTTTCAATATCAATTTAGGAAGACTTTTATGCACAAAAAGAATGTAAAAAAAAAAACAACTACTGTATACAAATCTGATTTTTTAGAACGAATAAGAGTGTTTCCCATTTTTAGCTTTGAAGTTTGTTTTTCTTTTTATCCAATTTTTTTGTGGGGGGAGGGACTGTCAAGGTATAAAAAAAATTAAATGAGGAAGTAAATGCAAAATGGATGACTTTAGTCGTCCAGAAAGTTTTATATTAATACCATATAATAAGCTACGGATACGAATACCCTACTATCATGAATGGTGGCTTATTTCTGTCCCTAACTGGATGCGATATTTCAAAGGAATTAGCTAGGTTAACATGCAACATAACAGTTATATATTAACTTGAAAAGGACAAATTGAACCTAGATTGTGTGGTCAATTCGATAATGACAGCATGCATCATATATATATTAATTAATGTTCAATGTATGTTTACAAGTATCTAGGGACATTGACATGTAATTGATCTTTGTAGACAATAAACTTATGATTTCTCTAACAAAAGAAATGTTCTTAGATTTGGTATCTTATTGACAAGAGACACATCATGTTTACAAGTAATATATTTTTTTATATTATTATTTATTTTTGCAGAAAACTTATTAATGTTGATAAGTAGTTTAAGGACGACGGACCTAATTCAAAATTTCGAGCCACTGCGCAGAAAACTGCACATATGCCTTGAATCAAATTGACTTAATTATATATAGCAAAAGATAAAAAAGATTAAAAAAATATTCATTTTTAATTCTTTTAAAGATATTCACTCAAAAATATTGTAAATATTTTGTATTCATTTGTTGAATTTATAAATAAATGATTTATTTGGCCAAGGTATTTTCTTTGAAAATTTCCCCCAAAATTTGCCCTACACCTGAGTTTGACATGCTCCCCTGAAAAATCTAAGCAGATGACTCATTTATTTTTTGGCATAATTTGCTGGTAAATTGTCTTGTTAACATTGTCCTTTTATATGAATAAAAATTCTATTGCAGAATTTTTTTCAGTGATCACTCTTATACAATACACCGGCAATTCCCCATTTCTTCCTATAGTAATTATCGATTTCCATCACCAACTTTTGAAACGCTCCCCATTAGAAATCTACATCGATGACCATATGATTTTTTTATTGATTTCACTCACCAAAAGTCACTTTACCTCATATTAAAATTTGAATAAAAAATCTACTGCAGAAATTAATTAGGTCCGTCGTCGTTAAGTATGTTGATATGCAAAAGAAGTATGTTGGCTTACCGCTTAACATGTTACATTTTTCCTTGTTAGAAATCAAGATACACAAAAGTGACACTACATATGTCCCTGAGTTTTCATGATTTTTTCATTTTTTTTTTTCGCTAAAAATCTTGTCAGTGAATGTTCTCAGAAACTGTTTAGGGTAAGAGTCTGAAGCTTTCAGGCATAATAGAATGTGGATTGTAATTCTGTGATCAAATCATTTCGTGTATCATCGCTACTTCTGCTCGTCACAAGAAGTGATTAAAAGAGGTATTATTTTGAACTTTTTTATTTTTCTATATTTTTACGCAGGCTACCTGGAGCAAATCCCCTAAATGTTTGATTTTTTTCTAACATTTTGGGGGCTCAAATATAAGATTTTATCTTTAGGGAGTTTATGTTCTTAGACGTCAGAGCAGCGGTGTTTGACGTAACAATAACAGCATGTCTTTTAACTCCTTCATAAAGAGTATGTTGTTGAATTTTGCACTAATTAATGTGCATTCATGCAATTGTAATTTGAGAAAACGAGGTATACATGCTAGAATATGTAGCTAGGTACCTGTGTAATTCAATCACAAATTAGAGATTTGCCAGATATTAATATTTTGAAAGTAGAATTTAACATTATCTCATTGATTATTAATTGAATAACATATAGCAATTTCAGTTAAAAAAAATTAAACTTCAACGAAGTTTAGTTCAGAGCAAAATCCGTCAAAATTAAGAGCTCAACCAGTTTAGCTCATAAAGGTATAATTGATTAATAATATACGAGTACAGTGTATTTACAAAATAAAACTACTCGAAACAGTATGTAAAAAAACTGCTTTATCGTAATACATCGGTAATTTGACTATATATATATATATATATATATATATATATATATATATATATATATATATATATATATATATATATATATATATATATATATATATATATATAGTATAATTAAGTGTGAGAATATCAAAGTTTTGAAAATTTCACACAGAGACTTTTTGGACCCCTTAAGACCCCTAAAATGAATACTCGTATTTTTTCCAGTCCGGTTTTGCGATATGTTCACAATATAAAGGTTTAATTATATTTTATGTATGAAGGTGTTACAGGGAATTCACAACATAACAAATGTTATTTAGTGAGGAAGCAACTTCTCTAATGATAGAGAAGGAACGGAAGACCTCTAGTTGTTTTTTTTTCCTTTTTAATTTCTTGAAAATTTTGACTCAAAGTTGTGGACGAAAAATGTAGCCCTAAAAGAGCTATAATTTAATCAAAATTGAATCCATCAACATATTGATGCTTCAATATTAAAAAAATTAACGTGTTCCTGATGTTCTGGAGATGTTTTACCTGCTTCCATGCAGTATGTAAAACCAGGATCTCTGATATCGGCCCAACCCTTTATTTCAAGATTTTAAGTTCTTTCGAATTTTTGAGGATCCACGTCTGATTTATGCCACTTCTAGAATAAGCTGTAGCACAGTATATTTGAAGTTTCTCCTTTACAAGAATTACTATTTTTGTAAGAAGTAAAGATACTAGCTTGGTAGAACATTTGCTGGATCCAGCAATGTATCTTTGTTTTTAAGGGGTTTTATGAAGTTTAGGAATCCAGTATAGGTTGGGTGGATCGAACTCAGCTTGGTTGACTGGTATATTAAAAGTATTAAACACTGAAATATGATTTTGAAGAATTTCTTCTTTGAAAAGTGAACTGCGAGAATGTGTAGGATTTTCAGACGTTGAATTAAAACTAAATTCTTCCAAAATACAATTCTAATAAGGAGCCTTACAAACAAAGATGATATTGTTACCAGCCTTTTCTGCTGAAACCATAACATACTTTTCGTGTAGTTGCTCTAACTCTTTCATCACTTCCGGTTTAGTAAAAACGAAAGGGTAGATGGTTCGCATTTTGCCTTTTAATTTTCTAACACAAATCTTTAATATATATTTCTAAAACACTTCAGCCATTCTGACAAAGTTTTCGAGTCATCCTTCTCATATTTAGCCCAATGTTTGGCATAATCTTCTACGAAACTTATAATGGAAATAAAGTTCTGTTGCCAATTGACCATACTAATTCTTCTCCCATTGAAACAGGATGTGGCATTTTATTAGAACAAACCTGAATTACCTTCACCAAACAATGCTTTGTGTCAAGTTTGGTTGAAACTGGCATTGTGGTTCTGAGGAAGAGAAAATTAGGAAATATTAACGATGACAACAACCGTTACGGCAATTTTGATGAGTAAAAGGCTCACTAGAGCATTTGGCTCAGGTGAGCTATTAATATGATGTCCTTCTTCTGTCCCAAATGGTGTCAGTATCAGTCCTTTATAGGCAAGTTGTTTTTCGTATCTGATTTTCGAAGCTCATTTCATTTATATATTCATTTTCCAATCGTGCATTTCTTTAGTGTTTATCATTCAAAAATCCAGTAAAATGAAATATGGAGATAACAAGCATTATTCAAGCCCAGAGTCCATCAAAACAATACAAATCGGGAGCAGAGCAAACACGGACTTCCAAAAACATCAGAGGTGGGATTATATGAATACGAAAATTGGTCTGCTAACAAATGGGCGCAAATGGTACCCATGGAAATTCCAACAGATTGTTGGAAGACCTGGTGTTCGAAAACCACATAGATATTGTCAATCAGAAGCTCAAGCATCTTTTTAATATCAACTTCAGAGTACTTCTGTGTACAATCAGAATGTTTTTTTTAACAAAATAAATTTGCAAATGACCAATGACAATGTAAGTATATCTACTTACGATTTTTATTCAAAAAGCAACTGTCAATGATGTCATTAAGCCTGGACTTTTACTTATTGTAGGGAATGGTTGTATATAGAGTTGAAAAGTCGTAAATTTTTATGCTATTGATTTTAGTAACATTTTGTGATTTCAAATTTTCCAAAAGTTACTTGGAATTTTTAAGTATCCACATCTGATTTACACCACTTCTCGTTCTCAGTACTCCTGAAGTTTCTCCCTCACTGCTGTTAATATTTTAATGAGGAGTAATGAAAGAGGCTTGGTAGAACATTTACTTCAATTCGCTATGTATCTTTGTTTGTAAGGATTTTTATGAAGTTTCGGAATCCAAAATAAATATGGTAATTCAGATTCAGTTTTCTTGTTGATAATATTAAAACTATTCAAAACTGACATATGATTTTGAAGAATTTCCTCCTTAGAAAGGGAGCTATGGGTATGAGTTGGATTGTCACTTGTAGAATTAAATCCCTTTTTTTTTCTAAAATACAGTTAAAATAATGAGCCTTACAAACAAAGACAATGTCGTTACCTGCTTTGTCAGCTAGGACCAATACATATCAATCGTGCAGTCTATCTAATTCTTTTCTTTCAGTTTTGAATTATTGAACACTGAAGGATAAATGGTTTTCATATTGCCCCTAAATCGCTTAATTAAAGATTTTATACTACATCTGATACATTTAATCCATTCTGACGAAGTGTCAATGTCTTCTTTTTCAAGTCTGGCCTATCGCCTGGCGTAATCTTCCAAAGAATTCATAATGTTTATGACATTATGATTCGAGTTGGAATTTTGGGGTTCCCTAAGTTTTGGCCCTTTTCAAATGAGTAATTAAAGGTCCTAAAATAATTTTTGAAATGATTGGCTTGTTTATTCAATTTATGTAGGAGTAGATACATTGCATGTTTACATACAAACATCGCATATCGACGTATATTAGTTGAAAATGTGATTATCTCTCATGTACGAGGGGTTATCAAAAAGTTCGTGGACTGAGTCGATAAAATTAGTACTATGTAGTCTGTGCTTTCAAAATTTATAAGGAACATAAAACAACAAAAAATAAAGAAATTTTGAAAATTTTAGCTTGATACGTTCATTATTTGCCAAATTATTATAAAATGAAAACGACATTATATGATCACCCGGCGCTGTCTCCGTTTAGTTTCATGACGTCCGTCGGACGTCGTTGTTATTCAATTTCCGATTCTTCTACCTCATACTCTTACCTTGATGAGATTCCCTGGAGTTGAGCAAGGACTTAAACCCGTCCCGCATATAATATTGCAAATGGATTTATACATAAGGAGAGATCCTCGCTTGATTATGCCAGCATATTTTGCTTTTTGAAGTTCATAATCTATCACACATGATCAACTTCATTTTTTGACGTGATTGACTTTTCACACATTGACTACAAATCGACATTAACTGTGCATCCCTTTTCTCGCTGAATCCATTTTGGCATTAAAAAGACAAGTACTCTAGATGCATTTTATTTCTCTGTAGCCAGTTTAAAGATTTCATAGGCCTATACCAGTTTTTTTTAGGGACAAAACTTTGTAGAATGTTGGAAAAAGAAACCCCTCTCCCTTTTTGACGTCATTTTCAAGCCCTTAATTGTTTGGACACTCCAAACAAAATTTACGATAAAATTTCATAGAACTTACAGAATGAAGTAAAAAATGCATATTTTACGGAACAATAGTGTCCCATTGATTATGAATTAACGGGATTTTTGGATGTCAAAATTAATGTTCATAACAAAATAGTTTTTCTCAGTAATACTCAGGTCGAAAAACGTCATATTCGAGGTTGCGCCGCCTGGACATACCATTGCTTACAAAAACATTACTAATTTATTAAAAAATAAAATTTATGATTTATGGTTTATTCTTTAGATAGAAAAGATGATGCTAACTAAATATTTTAAAAATTCATTAATGTACCTAAAGCGGTTTTAATTTTATGGCGCTAGTCCACGAACTTTTTGATACCCCCTCGTACATGTCATTTTGCTTTATTTTGACATACTTAAGTGGCATTTTGCAAGTAAGCGGTCAGATCTGTGCATAATTTGTCAATTTAAAAAGAATTTCAATGAATTACTTCTCCTTGCATGTTAAAACAACTATTTTAAATTTCAACGTAAATAAGCTTTAGATTGGCATTGGCTGCCTTGTTAACCCTTAGAAAATATTTTGAGACTGAAACATGCCACTAGGATCATGCACTGTTTACCAGAATATTGATCTCAGATAATAAATTATAATATATACATTTGTGGTATCTCTCTATTATATAAACATGCAGAGAGTAAATATCTTCATACCTGTATGAAGTTTTTCGAAGGTCATAGGTCATTACGTGACCTAATCACACAACGCAGTAATATCTACATAAAAAGACTTACTCCACTAAGCAATATAGCATGTTTTTCATGCATAAAATTGTACAAAATACGCAAGTAAAATAATAATCATTTTATGTACAATGTAAACGAGTATTTAATACAGTTCTTCATCGATTTTACATAGAGAATAGAAAACTACGTGTTATAAGTTTCATGTCTGAGCTGCATAGTCTCTACGTTTACCCTTATTTTTCTCGCAGACCTCTGAATGCTATAATTTTTTTTCATTAAACTTTACTCACAATAAATTTGAAAATCTGTTGAAAAATATCAATGTAATGCAATCACGCCACAAACAGCTGACAAACACTGCACTTTGGAAGTTCGGTAGGCACACCTCCATTATCGAGATCGTTGTGACGTTGTCTGAACAATGTAAGCTGTCGCCAGTGTCTCCATGTCAACATCATAAATTAATAAATATGCCTTACTGAAATCGTAGATTTTATGTTTTTGATCAAATTTTGTACTTGATTTCAAGTTATCTGGTCCGGACAAGTGTCTCCATCCATCCCTTTCCGACCGCAATTCCTCCAACTTTTTATTATCAAACATCGGACGTGTTTCTTGTGTTTTTAAACATCGAATATGGGTTCTCATGAATACAAAAATTCCAAGACACCAATATGCTCACTATAATTGATCACAAGTAGCCTTTCACAGAATATTTCCTTCAAAGCAGAATCCTTTGCCAGATGAATTTGAAGCGTAACCGCTTTTCAAGCCGATTTACATCTAGCGTAATTAGTCAAAATCTACGACGTGCAGTTAGTGCAATATTTATATTCGATTACATTCGATTGTCCGTCTCAAATGTATATATAAGTAATAAATAACAAGTTTAAAAACTTCAATGGGAATTGAAGTGGGTCGGTACGTGATCAAATCTTCTGAGAAGGCCTTCGGCCTTCACAGGATTTGATCACGTGACCGACTCACTTCAATTCCCATTGAAGTTTTTAAACTTGTTATTTATTTCTTAAATAAATCATCTCAAATATGTTAAGATATAAAGTTAGGCTTAGTACCTTCTGAATAAGAATGACTCGTCCTAGTTTTGATGTTATTCCAGCACAATGTCGCCTGTCCTCAAAATCCTATGGATTTAACATTCTGAATTAGTCCAAATGATAAAAAACAGAATCTGAACTTGGCTTTGACCACCGTTTGCATGCCTTAATTTGACTATCTTCACTCTACTTTTCAGTAGACATAAAGCGAAATCTTTTACATTATATTTCTTAAACTATGTACTTGACATTTAATTTTACGGGAAAAAAATCAAAAGAAATTATCTAGGGATTAATAACAACTCGTGTATTTCAATTAAGACTAAACTTGGATTGGATCATATTATTGCTTTATGAAAGGAGTAAACTTACAGATTTTTGAAATGTCTCTATAATAGAATGGAGATCTTCACGGATTTGTTTAAACCAAAGCTCGAATGCTGCAAAAAATTAAAAGATTTACATTTTTTTAAATTTTGGTTCATACCAATACCATACTTGTTCACTACTTTTAATGAGATTCTGTCATTTCTTCACCTAATTGCAAATCAAATACTCGACTCTTTTAACCCATTAATTGGGATCTTATACTCAATAATGCATGAAATTACTAACATTAAAATTCTTAAAATCCATGTGAGATAATCATTACATATATATTGTTTTCAGCATATCTCTGAATAAAAAATTGGAAATTTTGCAGATAAACCTTGGTGAACAATAATGAAAAGGTGCTCGTCATGAACTTTTCCTCCAGCCTTTTCGCTCTCGAGTTCCTGACAATGGAGCAACCGATCCAGCTGAAATACACATTGAACAACATTTGATTCTTATTGGCAGTAAAGGAAAGATATCAGCATCAGAATTTCGACAATACTAATGATTTATCTAAATTTAAAACTTACAGCAAGATAACTGTCGTAAGTAACTTCTCTGTCTGACATGTCTGAAATAAAAAAGACAAAACTCATGGGATAAGGGACTACGATACGGAAGCGTACAGGTCTCTACGCTTGCTGTGTTATAATTTTTCATCGTTTTATTTGTTATTGTCTTATATATATATATATTTATATATACATATATATTTATATATAAAGTGGCTTTAACTCCTTATTTATACATATATTTTGAATTGTATCTAGGTGTTTGAAAATAATGAAGGCATCTTCTTTTATTTGATTGATTTTATTGCTATAAGTTATATCTTGACTTAAAAAATATTGATTTGAAGATATTGTTCAAAGCAAGAGATTTAATCATTACGATATGGTAAAAATTCGATATGTAACTATATATATATATATATATATATATATATATATATATATATATATATATATATATATATATATATATATATATAGAAAGCACTAAAACAAACCATCAACACTGTATATCCTAAGTGTCCGATCTTCTAAATAGATATAAGGTCAAAGATTGAAATTTATATAAAGCACTAAAAATGACCAACTACACGAACAATAGAAATTGTCAAATTTTCGGGACGCCCTGTTCCTTTCTCAGGACAAAGAAAAAAAGTTCAGAAGTCATAAAAACAAAGGAAACAGAAAAAAAAACTAGCACTCCTACTAAATTACCAAACATTATGTATTAACAAAGTTACATCCGACAGACCGGACGCATTTCATGGGAGTCTGGATTTCTTTACAACTGTTTATAATCTTCAAATTAAACCTGTGGGAAAATATTGAACTAACTTCGCGGGAGAGGGATTTCTAATAAAAGGTCACGTCACTTTCGATTCAGAGACAGCACCTGTAGAATGTATATGCTATCGTATGGGATAAGTGTTTTACATATATTATTTTTGAGATTCAGAAATGTTTTGAAGAAGGGGATGGGGGTGGGGAGACATAAACAGTTAGATCATAGGCTTAATCTTAGTGAATAATGTCCCGACCACCACTTTTCAGGAGGGAGAGGGGCAAGAGCATCTTTGTGCCCCATCTTCCGGCTTTCTTGATCTGAGTAATAAATATTTCCAGAAAATAATGGATATTGCTCCTAGCTAGATTGTCAGATCTCTTTTTTGCTTGTAAAATTCCGATATTTTACTTGGTTGACACCAACCTCCTTTCATTTCACTTTGTGACTAAGCTTATGCAGATTGTCCGCAATGAAGCAAAAATGATATAACATCTTTATTAACAATAAGAAGTTAGATATGTTCTTCTGATTTTAACATTTCATCTGATATTCTGTTATGATTCACTTTTTATATTTTTTGAGTGAAGGGGGCGGTGGGGGTTGGGGTGTCAAGAGTGTCGATGTTCATGTCTGTGTGGCGGATCCTATGTTAACCACATGGTGATGAAACATCAAACATTTACGGATTTTACATAGCCAGTGTCACCTATATAATACGAGGGTTGTCCAAGAAAAACGCAACCTTTTTGAATATTTCAGAAACTATTCAACCAAAAGTAATAATTTTTGCAGATTGTTGATAAATGATATTTTCGGTACTTTGACAAAATATTTTAGGCTTATGATGTCATAAGTATATAACAACAGCATTTAAAGTGTGTTAAATGTCGGTGGTCGGCGCAGGGCATTTTTTTTATTTACTTTTAAATGTAGCATTGTCAATGAAGTTTTCTTTATTACCAGGCTGTACGGAAATATAATGTCACAAAACTTACCTCCATAAAAACTCTTTAATCTAGTGTACTCGTGTAGAAGAAATCATTAATTTGACTTCATTATTGACATATATACATGTATGACGTTATATGCCAAAACACTTTTCATTAGATATTGTCCAAAATGGTGACGTTTGGCGATGATATGGAGCACGAAATTCTTAAGCAGTACTGTTGAGTGGGATATGACTCCTGTCCATACGATAAAAGAGATAATAACGATGAAAAAACAAACACATAAATTTCGGACACAGGCCAATCACTAGTTGAAGAGCTTAAGGATGGCTTGACTGGTTATCCGATAGAAGAGGCGTTTTGTAGGCCAACAAAAACAAAGACAAACTGAAAGTCAAGAGCGGGACGTCATAGGCCTAAGTGAAGGCCGCCGTTCAACAATGCGAAAATCTTTTGGTATCACTAGTATTTGAGATGTATAACTTGGTAAATAAAGAAATTTAGATACAGTGCCGAATTTTGCTTAAGGGTAAATTAAAAAAAAATGACCAAACGCATATTTATCAACCCACACTAAAAACACAGGCAATGAAAATAGATTTCTATGTCTCAGCATATGTCTTTAGATAGTGTCTAAATACCTGCCAAATATCTCGTTGATATCTCAATTAACAAAAAAGTTATGCCCAAAAATGATGCTAAAATTGTCAGGAGTGCAACACCTTTTTGTGACATTTTGAAATTTCAATATTTTTTGGAGATCTGTGAAATAAAAAATAATGCTTCATGTTGAAAATAAAGACTTTCTTGACAATATTCAAAGTATTGAGCTTCAAATGTGGACTGTCATAACTTTTGTTTAATCAGGTTGTGGTCATGGCTGATGTTTAAAAAAATGTTATACCATGTCAGGAGTGCAACAGAAAAAATGTAGTGTTGCCAAAAAAACATCAATTGTAAAATTCTGATAGAAAATTAAGACAAAAAGAATTTTGGAAGTGTAAAATAATAACTGATATACATTTTAGAACTTAAAAATGTTATATAAATCACAAGCAGCGTTAATGAGAGTCAAGTATATGTGCATACCCAAAAATGTCAGGAGTGCAACATTTGATGTTTTGCTCCCAAGCATGAAAAAACTATTATCATTATATGATTTTCTGATTTTTATTTTGGAAAAGAAAGACACAAAGAACATTTTTACCAAATAGATTTATCAATTACAGGATCTGTCTGTGCTTCAGATCCATATTTCTATGGTCAGGAGTGCAACACATTTTTTTTAAAGATTCAAGTTGTGTGACGAAAAGACTTCTATTCATGCTTAGAAGTATTCATTAATTAATAATGATCTTTTTGTATAATTTAATGCTAAGTTATTGACAGTTTTATTATTAAAATCCTTCCTTTTTCAATTTTATCAATTCAGATGTGTTTTTATCTTTTTTGTGATTTTTTAATGAACGTTAAAAATAAACACACTAAAACATTGTCATAAAATTCGAGTAATTCCTCCTCAACTTCACTGAAACAACAGAACAAGTTCTTATGTAATTTTCACTTCACAATTCTACTTTAAAGGCCCCAATGCTTTTGGTCAGGAGTGCAACAAATATGTTAGAATTATAAATCATCCAATAAAAATAAAAATAAAGAAAAAATGATGAGTAGAATTTTTCTGTTGAGTTACTGTGTTTGTCTTCTAAAGGAAAATATGCTTTAAAATATATTTTATCTTCTAAATAAACATTTAAGCTAGTTTTTTGGCATAAAATAGGGTATAATTCCAGATAAAATGCGAATTTTAAATACTTTCATCTGTTTTAATTATGAAGTATTGGACTATAAGTATTGCACAATTTCATTACCACTTGATGTTGCCAACACTTTATGAATTTCTGTGTTCTATGGTTTTAATTTTAAACTTTACTGCAGTCAGGAGTGCAACAAAACTGCTTCATAATTACCGATGCTTTTTAACTATCTTGACTAAAAATTAAGTTGAAAAAAAAAATGCTTGGTACTATTTGATGTTCAAAACACTATGTCTATCAACAAATTACAGAAATTTTACAGTCCATTCAGGGAATAGTTTTCATCATTTCACATATATTTTAAATACAATCTATATATATTACACTTTGCAAATAATCATGTCTTAAGGTCTTCAAAATAGGAAAAAACTGCTGTAAACGATGAAAAATATCAACACGACAAATTGATTTACAAATTAAGAATGGGTTATTGTGTGTTATAATTTTTAAAATAACGTTAAATAAAATACATATCAGATGTCAGGAGTGCAACACAATAATGTAAAATAGGCTCACTTCAAAATCTAGTATTCTTCGTAAGAGAACTCGTATATAAGAATTCTTTTTTGGCTTAGATTTAAAGAATTGACTTGAACGGACAAAAAAGTGAATTTTGGGGAATTTAATTGCTTCATATTTTTTTCATATTAAAACTTTTCAAACCAGAATTGAAAAAATAATGTAAAATAACAATCAAAAAGCCAATTTTTTGTCACATGTACAAGAGAAGATACTCATTCAAGGTCTAGATTTAATCATTTATACCCCTTTTACCATTTTGAAGCATAAAAAACTATAATTTCTTGTGATTATGTATTTTAGAAAGTCTTTTAATGTGTAATGATATTTTCTTTTTTCAAAAGAAATTTTACCAATAAAAATTCTGAAACTTTTTAATCCAATTGTCTATTCTATTGCCACTTCAGGATTTTAAACTAGAATGCATTTGCAATATGATGATATAAGTGAAAAATATGTTATAAATAGTTGAATTTTGCCAAAAAAATTCAGTTTGGTGGTCATTTTTTTGAATTCACCCTTAAACGAATTTTATCAGAAGCACATTTCCAGAACAAATTCACAAACGCCACGAGCTACATTTTGACGTCAGTGTTGCACCAACAACTGATTTGTAAGATGCGTTTACCTGAGAGGTAATTGTTATTTACAGAGATATTTCATTGAAATTTTTATGCATTATAAAAAAATGTTGATAATGATGTATGTAAATTTTTAACTTTATAGTATTAGTGAAACAAAAGATATTGAAAATGTTCGCGTATTTCTGGGACAACCCTCATATTGTTACTTTCGATGTATTCACGAATATGTATTAATGAATAAAGCATTGAAACCATAAGGGGGCTGTCCTACATTATCTTACTAATCACATTATTATGTTTATTTTGTAGGCATATATTTATTTATGTCAAAAAAACATTGATGATTATAATTACTAATAAATTTATAAAACATTTACTAGACTTGCATATATTTGATTTTTTATTAATTAGGATGTTAGTTGACATTTGCGTCATTGGGGACACTCTAACTGCTCATGTCTCTCTCAACACTTACTCTTCAAAACTTTTACGAGTCTCTTTATAATCATATAGCAAATATTTGACACTTTATACATGGTACAATGTACATATACTGTCAATAAATAAACGAGTGAAATGACGTTTTCTGGGAATTCGCGCGCATGCAAACTATAGATCACTTTGACACTTTGATTTACTAAAGTGATGACTATGATAACATTGATTTACTATAGTGATCACTATGACACTATAGTAATAACTATGAAAACTTTGATTAACTATAGTGATTAATATGACACTATTGTGAAAACTATGAAATATTTTAAATACTTTAGTGATCACTGTGTAAACTTTGATTTACTATGGTTATCATTCTAATATACTTCATATCGTTGTATATAAGATGATAATAGAGAGATTTAGCAAGCCAACGTGTACGTGTAGCAGGGAATTTCCCCAGACTCTGTGCATTACGTCCTCTATTTTGCTATTGACGAAATTCTACACATATCCACTTACGTGTAAATTGCCCAGAACACGTAAGTCCAAACTTGTAGCTTATGGTTCCTTACTCAGCTATGTTAAGGAAGGAAATAGAAAATGCGATCATAGTACATTCTTAATAGGTATTATTTTTAAAAATCTTTGTCACAAAATAACTGTAAACATGTAGGAAAGTAATATAGATATCCATAATGGATAGGTTTGTGACTTACTTAAGGTGAGTTAACCATGCATCGGACACATACATGTACCTTGCTTCGTACAACTTCAAGCAATAAACTTTCATTTAACCAGAGTCTCCCCGTGTTTTTACTTGTTTCTGTCTTAAAGATGAAGAATTAAACTTTTTAATGATGTCGATTTTTATTTTCATGTTGTGATAAAAATACCACAAGAATTGCCTTGAAATTACGTCATATTTTGCATCATCAAAGGGGAGTAACCAAAATTTTACGATTTTGCAACTTTTAGAGTTGTCGTTCTTTTAAATAGACGTCAACGGAACGGGTCGGACTGTGGTAAAATTTGCCAATGATTGATAATATTACAGAAATTTTTCAAAAATTTTACTTGAATGTTTGTATAATATATTTTAGAGTTGTTTTTAACTAGTATGTTTATTTCACCGTACATCGGACACAAATCAACCATGCACCGGACACTTTCTGATGCATGGGTAATCACTTCCATTTTCATGTAAAAACCCAAATGACAGCTGTTTTTTACGGAAATAGAAAATAGAAACTCTAAATTTTCAGTGGAAATACAAATTATCGATATATGACAACTAGAAGTGGACTCAATTTATTTCTTTAAACTAGATGATTATAACCCACGAGACAAAGGCGCGAGTTGCCATATTACTAGCATTGTAAAGCCTTTCTAAGGCGATGTGATGCAACTAAAATCTCTTCATATTTGTGGATCGAAATAGTCATTCAAATTTAATTAGAAGGTTAATTTTTAAATAAATGATAAAAATGTTTCGATATCACTAATTTTAAAGCACCAAGATCAGGGTATGATATTTTTCTGGTTTAAATATCGTATGTCCGATGCATGGTGAATATTGTCCGATCCATGGTAAATTCTGACTTATTTCGAAAAAATCGATTTTGATGATATTTTCTTAATAAATAGGGCACGATTGTGTCAAAAATTTATATTTTAACCACATACTACATGTTAAGTTCCATTTTGATAATATTTGGTCGGTAGTGATATCGCTAGAACATGTTGAAGTGCGAGGGTGTCCGATGCATGGTGAATTCACCCTAGTAGAAGTTACATTGCATGTATCAGCTGTGTGTCACGTGACTGGTATAAAAATAGAATTGTTCTGCTGAATTTAGAAAATGAGGCTAGTGCAAGGGCATACGCATTTTTTGGAAGAAAAAAATTGATACATATTAAAAAAAGATTCATATCGGCTTCCCAAAAAGTGCTGGGAGCTACTTTGAGCTGTTTCAGAAAGATTCGAAATTTTGTCGAAAATGCGTATAATAGCTCAAAATTTCCACTTCGCTTAAATTCTGTCATGAAAATAATGTTATGCCGACCAGAATCAGCTCCCAGCACTTTTCAAAATATACATGATATAAGCAATTGATATTCCATATTTCAGCTGAAACAGTCTAGTCTATGCCCTTGCATTTTTTAGGTTAATCAGGTATACACGTATCGTGTAAGCGATATTCTTTACATTCTCTGTCTTTGTGCATCTCCATAGCATCTAGAAACATTAATAATCTACATTATTGATTTAAATTAATTTTTTCCTTTTGGTTCTATTGACTAGATTTGAACATTGGCGATGGTTTTATATTAATTTAAACATTTTTGTAATTATTAAACCAATGGATCCACTCTTCTGAATCACCTGTACTGCGTCAAGTCAAGGCTAGTGACGTCATTTATGACACAAGATTTGCTTCTAATAACTCGGCAGTATTGCTATCAAATATTGTGATTTTACAAGCTTTTATAAATAATTGATAAAGTAAATGAATGCAAGTTGTTATTTACGCATCATTGTATAACGATTTTTGTTGCTTGTTAAATTTTTTATGACGTTACAATGAAACGTCCCATACGGTGCATCACAAATATGAACTCTGGCCTTCCTTAACTTAGAAGAGTATCCGCTCTTGATTTCATTAAAAGTGTGTGTTCTTCTAAAACCTGAAGATTTTTTTTAATTCATAGATTTTATCTGTTCTCTCACATATACAGACTGTACAATACATCAATTAACATTCAATACACACTTTCATTTCTACTTCCTAATAATTCATATTACACATTTTCTTTGTAGTAAATGTATGTTGCATTTCAAAATCAAACTGAAATTATATATGACATGTTGTACATTTAAATGAATCTTCACTGTGAAAGCTTTATATACAGAAATAAAATTTTTAAAAAAAGGGAAGGAGAAAGGGGTGAAAAGGAGGTAAGTACAAAAAGTGGGGTGGGGAAACAGTATTAAGTATTTTAACTTACTTGTACATTTGTATATAAACTTGGTAAAAATGAATACATTATAGCATACCACAAATAGTTTTCCAGTATTTTTCATATTCTGAAAATTTACAGTTTCTTAAAAGTATAACTTTTTCAACTAATATTCTATCCACAATATTTTCTAGCACTGAGATACTTAGTTTAGGCACATTTTTAAACATACTAGCAAAAATAAATTGTTTAACAGTAAACAGTTATATATTGTATTGTCTAAACATGCTTTCATCATTGAATTTGCCAAAAAGTATATCCTTTCTATCAAAATTAATGATAAAATGAAATTTATTTATAAACCACTCCTCAATGAAATGTGTGGAGATAACGAACAGTATTCGAGCTCAAAAGTCCATTAAACATTACAAAATAGGAGCAGAGCAAACACTGACCTCTAAGACATCAGAGGTGGTATCAGGTGCCATGGAGGAGTGACACACCATTTTTTTTAACACGGAAACACTCAAAAAATAAATGTTCAATCGCCTCAATATCTTGTTTACAAAAGGAACATGCAGATGAATCAATTAGTTTGAGTTTATAAAGGTATTTATTTGTTGCAATAATTCTATGCAGAATTTGAAATTGCATCCACTGAAATTTTGCTTCTATTGTTACCACTAAAGGAAATCGAATATTTTGTTCCAGTTTATACCGTCAAAAAATATTCCATTATTTTTCCATTTTTCTAGTACCTTAGTTGTTTCCTTTTTCTTCTTAATGAGTAAACTGTACATATCTTTGTACTTTTATAAAAAATATAAAGCGAATTAAGGATAAAGGGTCTATTTTCTTCTCTTTTTTCAAGATCAATACTTTTCAATATTTTTCAAACAACTACTTTAAAACCTGCATATTCTACAAAATTTGTTTTTAGATTTGTGGGGTTACAAGGCTTACAAACTTTCACAGATCTCTTACAAAAACAAAGCCTGTACCAAAATAACCTTTCAAAAAAATAGATGAGTTGTTCATTTTAATTCTTGGATTAAACCATATATGTTCATGAATGAAATATACGGAGATAACGAACAGTATTCAAGCTCAAAAGTCCATTAAACATTACAAAATAGGTGCAGAGCGAACACGGACCTCCAAAACATCAGAGGTGGGATCAGGTGCCATTGAGGAGTGAGCATCCCCTGCCGACCGGTCACACCCGCCGTGTGTTCCTTGTCATGATCGGGAAATAACGGAAAAATCCGTCGACAATTCAGTGTGTAAATAATGGCCTAACAATTAGTATGAAAAACGTCAGTCAGCATTTGACTCAATGATAGATTGTATTTGCTGACAACGTCATTGTTTCGACCATAGAACTGATGACTTTAAAAGAGACTGCTGATATTCTTGTTTCATCAACTTGTTTGTCAATAATTTACCTCGTTTTAGAAATTGTACATACGTAGAGCATCCTCTTGCGTATCGAATCAATTGAGAGATATAAACCCCGTATGCAGGTGATGAAGGTATATTGCTGCATAAGTAAGGGAAGTTGACGATTGAAAAGTTTAAGTCATCACGTTTATCATAAAGCTTGGTTGTTAGATTACCATTAACGTCCTTTTTAAGTAACATAAAATGACCAAATATGAAACAGATGTGTCAGACTCTGTAGTATCTTTTATCTCAAGCCCACCGGGATATATCGTATCGACATAAGAATTGAAATAACAATTGTTAATTGACAATACGTCGTCGATATATCTAAATGTCGAGTTGAAGGCCACAGCAAGTGTTTTCTTCTTTTCACGTATAAGATTTTGGACAAATTCTGCTTCATATGAATACAAAAAAGGTCTGCTGATAACGGGGCGCAATTAGTACCCATGGCAATTCCAAATAGATTGTTGGAAGACCTGGTCGAAGAATTTACATATTATTTCGACGACCAGAGTCAATGATTTTTACCTAGTTAAGTAAAACCTCTTTCCAAAACTTGTTACCTATTTTATTACACATATTAAGACTAAAGTAAAACCTGAAGATTTGATGCAAATACTGATATAAAGAACTAATTCAAACGTCTGTGAATGAAAAGTAAAATTATAAAGAGTGTTAAATACACAACATCTAGATTTTAAAAACAGGCTTTGACGGATTAAAATTATACTAAAGAGAACTTTTCAAATTATTTTTATAAATATATGCATATATTCATTTAAAAAAAACATTGGTATACATAATATATTTCATGTGCTTTCTAACGATTATTAATGATAAGTACTTCTACTTTTAAAACACTTACAAGTACACGTACACTTTAGACATTGCTAAACAAGAAGAATAATGTTCACGTGTACTTGTAATTCCGACTTGTAGTTTACAAGTACACGTACAATTGAGCTCGCTAAACCTCTCTTATAACTATATAATCTTGTTATATTTTCTTAATGCTATAAATATAATGTGATTTAATAATATAAAAAGACCAAGTAAAACAAAAGCAAAACAATAGTCATTTTAGAAATGTTTAGCCTGTAGCAGTCATTGAAAAACATGAGGTTTCAAAAAGAATGGCTAAAAATAAAATTCAAAATAAACTGTACTGATGCAACGTGCATGGAATTATTTGAAATACAACACATCAACAAATAACTTTGGTAAAATGAGAAAATCTGCAAAACTGGATGTTATCTAAGTTGTACAATTAATGTAATTAAAATTGATTGAGACTTTTATCACAAAACATTATATACATTTGTGATAAATCTTTAACTTTGATTAAGCACAGTGATCACTTTGACACTTTGATTTACTATTGTGATAGCTTTGGAAACTATGGTTAACTATAGTGATAACTTTGAAAACATTGATTTACTATAGTGATCACTATGACACTTAAGTGATAACTTTGAAAACTTTGATTAATATAGTGATCACTATGACACTATAGTGATAACTTTGAAAACTTTGATTACTGAAGTGATCACTATCACACTTTGGTGATAACTTTGAAAACTTTGATTTGCTATAATGATAACTTTGAAACTTTAATTACTGTAGTAAATAATAGTTGACTATAGTAAACTATAGTTTGCTGTAGTATTTTTTGTTAGAGTTTTCACAATTTTCTCCTTGAAAAAAGTAGCATATTTATATCGATATGATAACTATACTTATATTTTTATTGTTGCTTGTTGAGATAACTTTATCGATATCTTTAAATATCATGCTTAGTTCAATATTTTCAGATCAATGGGTTTTTTTAGTCGATACAATTAATAGCAATAAAATCAATGAAATAAAGAAGGTGCTTTAAATTATATAAAAATACCTAAATAATATGCAAAAAACGCATATAAGAGGGTCATTCAAAACACTCGGAAACTTTTGTCGTAACTTTTTTTTTTATTTAACGTCTTATAAAACAAAATTTTATACACATGTTTTAGCAATACATTCAAATAATTTGAGTTAAAAAAATTGGAATATATCTTCATATTTATCAAAATTATCAAAGATTTAAGACAGGGACAATGGGATCACGGAGCAGATTCAAAATTCAATTATTTATTAATTATAGACTTTATAATTTCTATAGTCATACTTCTAATAAATGCTGGAGGAACCAGAAATATATCAAAAATGAACTGTGCTTTAAAATTTGTATATAAAAAAATAGTTCTTGAGAGGCAGACCCTTTGAATCGGACAATTGGCGGTCTGCGAAAAAACAGTTTATTGTTAAAAATCTGATCAAAAGAGTTAGTAAAGTCATGAAATGTGATGTCCACTATTGTGGAACTTATGTAAGCTGACCCGTTCGAAAGTTCGAGGCGGAATAGGCACGGCTTGGGCACGGCTAAGGCACGGAACCCGCACGGGTTTTTAAAAAGCCGTACGGGTTCTGCATGTCCAAGACACGGACACGGATTCCGAGTCTGAAAGTGAGGAATCCTCGCTCACAGAAACCCGTGTGGAGGCACGGAATCCGTGTCCCAGAGAGACGGTTTTTAACTCAAGCGGGTTTTGCTTCAAACTATTTATTTATATCTCACGGCTTTTTACTGAGCATGCTCAATCATAACTTCCTTTATTTGAATATTAAATTGGAGGGATTCATGGTCATGAGCTAAGAATGTGTCTTTTTTACTATAGTTAAAGGATATTTAACTAATACATGTCAGTTGGAATTGTATTTATGTCAGTCTGGAATGATTTCATCACTTTTGAACTAAATGCAGTAAGTGTAATATAGAATAAATAAGTCATTTTCATTTTTCATGAAATTTCTGTATTGCAATGTTGACAATGAACCTGATGAAATAGTCTTTGTTTATTTGAATGACTTGTCACTGATAAAGTAAATTTTTAACACTTAACAGAAAGTAAATGGACACATTCATGTAAGATTTTTAACTTTTAAAATTCTAAAACTAAGCATAAAAATAATGTAAAGCATTGTGAAGTTTGGTTTCAGTCACCATTTTGGCATCTACAGTTGCATCAGGAGATTCTCTAAAGGCCCTGACCTAGATCTAAACAAATGCACAGATCCCGTGACTCCATATATGGTATGTCACACGGCTTTTTTGACACGGGTTCCCAAAAATCCCTGTCTCCATATATGGAAAAGGACACGGGTTTACAGAATCCGTGAGTTCATATATGGAAACTAGCACGGCTTTCTGACACGGGTTTTGTAAAACCGTGTGATCTAATTTAAATAATTCGGCCAATATCCCGTGCCGTGTCCGTGCCTCGACCACTTTTAGGCACGGCTTTCCATACATATTTTACATAGGAGCAGGAATGCTAAAAGCACGGGTTTCTGGAAAGGGAATCCGTGCCTGAGCCGTGTCTAAGCCGCCCGGACTGTTTCGTACGGGGAGTTACACAGTAATGAATTGGAAAACACTGACAGTCTAACTTCAGCTACTCGAACAATTGTTGGCAAACTAAGTGTCAAGTGTTCTGGATACGTTTTTATGAATGGGTAAGACCATAAAAACCGTGTGTGAAGTGAAAAGGCAGATAAGTTGAGAAACTTTTTCTACGTTGATTTGATGTTATAATGATGATAAGCGTTCTCTTTGGTGACAAAACATGTTGCTTTTAAAATCTAGTAGCGTATACGTACATGAGTTCCATTTAATTAAACGGATTGAAACTTTACACATCGACAAAATAAATGTTTTTACATATGAAAATGTATTGATCTTAAATCTTTTAAAAATAATATGATGATAAGGGACATTGCCTACGTATTTTTTGAATGACCCTCGTAAATATGAAACCATAGCACTTTATATATAAAAACACCAAAAGATAAGACAATATACAAGTTATAACACAAGTGTAGAATCCGTATAGGCTTCCGTACTACGAAGTGTTTTGCCCTATTCGACTAAACTAGGGCCATCTTAACTGTACTTATATTACCAACCACTGAATATCTTCTCCTTTATTTCTGAAACCAAAACAAGCTTGAGAAATTACAATCACCATGATCAGCTGGCCTTGACTGATATTTTTATGTAAGAGAATAACAGAGATTTTGTTGCTTCCATGTGATTTTATCTTTTTGAATGAATTCCAACTAATGCATGTCAAGACATATCTTTTCAGGTAACTTTACAAATGTCATGAACTATGGAGTTTAATTACATAATAACATGCATTATATGGAATGTTTCACCTGTAATAGATATCACAAGTTTGTGTCTGTGTTCTAAGGTCTGAAATTTTTACCACATGATGATTTTTTTTTTCTACCAGACGAATTCATTGGCAATGTTTCAAAGACTTCAATGTTTTTGTACCAACAAATACAATTATATCCTAAGCTTAAAATATCTAATTCTATGAAGTTTATTAATTTTAATCAACATATTTAATCTCTCAATGAGATTGAGAAAACGCATTAAAAAGTGCATTTTGATAGAATATGTTGTACACATTGTAGGATATAGAGTAGTTTGAATTTGTTGAGAGTGTCTTAAAGTGACATAATTAATTGCCAAGTTAAAATCATTAATAAAAACAAACAGCTGGCGGTTGACAGGATACATCCTTTTTAAGAAACTATTAATTTATAATACAATCATGTGTATCATGTGTATCAAATAATAAAGAGATGAAGTAATAATCATTCATATCAAGAACGTAAAACAAAAAGTAACTGTTAAACAGACCTAAATTTGGTTTGCTTTAGAATCTCAAAATTTAAATATATTTAAATTTAAGTATATCACCTAAAAATAAATTCCGAAAACGGAGTGAACACTGGGTGGCAGGTTAAGTGATAGGGAACAGGTAGATTAAAGAATGCCTTCTTAATAAGGACAAAATGACACGGACTGATACAATTATTTTTAATTGTTGCATTTGAATAAATAAAACTTGTTTGGTATAAAAGACGTTGTTGCATTACCGTTTTACTTAATTCGATTCAATGTATAATTTGGGACGGCAATTTCATTTATTAATTTATTTGTAGTTATGTACATTTTTTTTTTTTTTTTTTTTTTTTTTTTTTTTTTTTTTTTTTGTGCTCGTTAACATAGCAATGAAACCGAATATTGCTAATTGATCAAACGTCGTCGATAAATCTAAATGTCGTAAGACTTCTTCCTTTCAAGTATTTTTTTAATATATTCTGCTTCATAAAAATACAAAAATAGGTCTGCTTAAAATGAGGCAAAATCAGTACGATGGGAATTCCTACAATTAGTTGGAAGACCAGGTCTCCAATGATTACACGGATAATATCAATGATAAACTCAAACATCTTTTTAATATCAACCTCGGATATAAGAATGTCTATGACTTTTGCAATCATTAGTGCGCTCACCGTTCATAGTTTTGCCTTCAGCGTTCACCAACCGCTTGCGTTCACCGTTCACTAAACGTTCAGCGTGTTCACCGTTCGTTCAGTTTGCATTCACCTTTCGTTCAGCATTCACTCATCGTTCAGTCTTCAATGTCATTCGGAACATCAAAGTAAAACGATTGGTCGTTTTTAAAGGGACAAGGAACGTTAATGAAAGAGTTTACAGGTTTAGGAATATAATAATTAACAGATCGTGTTTAAAGAATCATTATTTTCTTTAAAAAATAATCTACAAAGGTTAATATCTTTATTAAAACTTAATTACTATGTTATTAATTTAATTAATCTCCAAAATAAATGATGTTGTTAGTATATTTATTTAAAACGATTGAAAGATTAAATTGAAATACGACAATATACAGATACTTGAAGCGCCGCAATATTTTGTTATGTCAAAGACATTGATAGAGAGAGAAAAAATCCCTTCGTACACTGTACCTATAAATGTTTGCTATTCGATTTAATTAAGAGACCCTCCCCTTTTTTTTCCCTGAATAAGCCCCTTAGTCAGTATTTGCAGCATATTTTAATTAACATCAAACAAGATATTAATGCGTTTTGTGACATAAAAATGTCAGTCTCAAAACATACATGCATCTAACAAAGTTATTTAGAAATCGTATTTAAAAATGCAGGTGCCGGCCGTGTTTTTTTTTTCTAAATTGGCAGGGACTGTGTATTAAATTCATGCGTTTATTCTTTTTTTTTAATTTTTTTTTTTTTAATGTTGAAATCAGATCTAGAAATGATCAAGAAAATGTATCAAACTTCTTGGAAATTCAATTACTTCGCCTTCGGCGTGAGGAGAATTCACAAAAGCTAAGTGTCAAATGAATTTGATTGACAGGGCAGGCATTTGGACTTCATGTGAACTTTAAGCAGGAAAAAAGAACGATTATGACTTTTGTACAAAACAAATGGATTTGATTACAAACAATTGGTTACTCTCACTGCCTGATATATCAAAAAAAAAAAAATTAAATAAAATAAAACTTCATTTTTGTTTGATACTGACAGTGTATTTTGTAATGGTTTTATAGACCAAATAAGAACGAACATAGCTATTTTACAGTCGTGAGAATATTTTTCTCTACTTTTACTACGGAGTTCGATATCAGTACATTGTAACTTTGTTTTCCAGCGATCAATTGTCTATGACTTTACAGCTTTAATTTAAACATAATATATAAGTGCAGAAAATATTGTCAGAAACACTAATAATATGCATATATAATGTGCATCTACCTTCTTTTTGAGGACAATGTGGAAACCTTTATTTATTTATTTGTTTATTTATTTGTTCTGGAAGTATTCCAAACAAACAAAAAATAACATTGTATACTTATGACGGCACTCCAAAATTTATATATTTAGGTTTGTTTTTTTTTACCTGACAACAGAATACAATAGAAAACATCAAATGCAAGGAAAAGATCAGAGACATTCGCAATAAATCATTCATCTTGCGTTCGTTCACTGTTCACGTTGCGTTCGCGCTTGCCCTCCTTTCACTCAGCGTTCATCGTTTACCAACAGTTCTTCAAACTGCGTTCAGTGTTCACACACCATTCTCTCATCGTTCGCTCTGCAATCTGCGCTCTGCGTTCAAGTGGGAAGTAGAGCGTTTCAGGAACTGCATATAAATATATGTATATTTATACCCGCACTTTCTAAAGAAAGTTCGGGTATAGAGTGTGAAAGAGAAAAATGGTCAAGGTCACAGGAAAGTGCAAGGTGAAAAGTTTTTAATGCAGTTGAATAGCTCTCACTAATACATATCAGCATATTAGGTTTGATAAAAATATCTTGAATGATTTATTTAAAACTGAGCTTAACACTTATTTAAGAAAAGAGAGGTCAAGGTCAAAGGAAAGGTTGAGGTCAAAATGTTGATGCAGTTGAAAAGCTTAAATCAGTATGTATTTACTATTAGCATATGAAGTTTGATAAAAATATCATAAATGGTTTACTTAAAACGTAGATAAACACTAATTTAAAAAACTGAGGTCAAGGTCAAAGGAAAAGTCGAGGTCGAAAAAGTTGATGATATTCATAGCTCTCAGCAGTATGTATCAGCTTCTGAAGTTTGATAAATATATCTTGCATTGTTTATTCAAAACTGATCTAGTCACTAATTTAAGAAAAGTGAGGTCAAGGTCAAAGGAAAGGTCAAGGTTAAAAAGGTTGATGCAGTTGAAAAGCTTACATCAGTATGTACCAGCATATGAAGTTTGATTACAGTAATTTCAATGATTTCATTAAAACTAAGCTAAACACTAATTTAAAGAAAAGTGAAGTCAAGGTCAAAGGAAAAGTCAAGGTCAAAAATTTTAATGCATTTGAATAGCCTACATCAGTATGCATCAACATATGAAGTTTGATTGCGCTATCTTTAATGTTATCTTTAAAACTGAGCTAAACACTAGTTTAAGAAAAGTGAAGTCAAGGTCAAAGGAAAGGTCAAGGTAAAAAAAATGTTGATGCAGTTGCATAGCGCTTATTAATATCTATCTGCATATGAATTTTGATAAAAATATCTTGGATAGTTTCTTTGAAACTTAGCTTTGAACTGAGCTAAAAGCAAAGCGCGCGACAGAAGGACAGACGGAAGGACAGACAGAAAGATGTGGGGACGTAAGACGGACATGACAAACACTATATGCATCGGCCATATACATGGTGGGGCATAAAAACTTTAATCTACACTATATGAGGATGTTTCCCTATCAAAATTACGAACAAGCAAATTCAAAGAATTGGGTCCCCTGCTTTCCGTGTCTTAATGGATGGGATGCCATTATTTATGGCATATTGTTTCAAAAATGCACGCCCTATCATATGTCATTCAAAAGTAATCACCAAAGTTAAAAATTTTGAAAATTAGGTAAAACATCAAGGTCAAGGGATAAAAAATCATGGCATGCTCAGAAACATCTTGTTACAGGTAATGTACATGTCAAATATGAAAGTCCTATCTCTTTTCAATCAAAAGTTATAAGGAAATAAGTTATAAGTTGTAAAGACATTTTTAAAAGTAGGTTAAACTTAAAGGTCAATGTCACAGAGTCAAAAGTCATGATATATTTAGAAAGATCTTGTCACAGGTAATATGCATGTATAATACGAATGCCCTATCTTTTCTCTTTCAAAATGATCAATTTAAAACAATGTTAATTTTTTTGAAAAGTAGGTCAAACTTCAAGGTCATGGTCATGGGTTCAAAGATCATAGTATATTTAGAAAGTTCTTGTAGGTTATGTACATGTGAAATATGAAAGTCCTATCTCTTATTATTCAGAAGTTATGACCAAGGTTGAATTTATTGTGACAGGCAGACAGACTGACAAACAGATAGACTGACAGACAAATGAGATTTAATGTCCCCTAGGTCCCTTTCGCGAAAACGGGGGACAATAATGCCCTGCTGTTCTTGTGAAGAAGATTTATGATGGAAAAAATCCCCTGCATTTTTCTATGTAAATCTTTGGATCCCCATATGTGGCCCCACCCTACCCCAGTGGGTCATAATTTGAAGTCTATGTAAAAGAAAGTTTCAACTTTTTGGGCCCAGTCAGTGGTTCTTGATAAGACTTTTTTAAATGAAACCACCAAATTTTCAGTAATTCTTGATTATCCCCCCTTGAATGAGGGTGTGATCCTTCATTTGAACAATCTTGAATCCCCTTTACCCGAAGATGCTTTGTGGCAAGGTTGGTTACAATTGGCCCAGTGGTTCTAGTGAAGAAGACAAAAATGTGAAAAGTTTACAGACGGACAGATGGATGACAGACAAAATGTGATCAGAAAACCAGAAAAACTCAAGTGAGCTAAAAACTTATGATCACAAATACTTGGAAAGAGTTACAGTATTTGAAAAGCTTTTTTTTTTTCATGCATTGTTTTAAGAAGCTGAAAATGTACGACTTGTATCCATGTTGAAAAAACTACACATTTAAGAAAATAGTATGATTAAAAATAGTTAATCAAGGTGCTTTAAGTAGCAAAATAAGCTAAACTGGTATAGCTAATTTAACCACAGAGCTTAGTCAATTTTAAGATGCACAACCTTTTCAACTCTTAATCATTCTTAAAATATATCATCATTTCTGATTCAAGGGAGAACTAGAGATATGACCAGAAGTATATCTGTTGACTAATAAACATGTATATGTATATTGTGTTTTTAAAGTCATTTGTTTGTTTGCTGTTAAATGTCCCTCTCGGGAATTTTTCACTCATATGGTGACATTACCACTTAAAAATAATGAAGACGTACAAGTCGGATTAGAGGTTAACATTCATTTTAGGAGTTTTCAACAATTAAGACGTAAAGAGATAACTCCTTCCCCTCGCCCCTTCCCCTTCCCAGACCCCTGTTTGTTCATGTATGCAAACTAATACTTTGTTTTGCCATAAAAAAAATGTGAATATATACAAATAGTTTAATGGTCTATCTCTCTTTAAATTATTTTCATTCCTAATTCTAGAAGGGTACATGGGTTGACCCAAATCCATGAATGAAATGTCAAGCAATCTTATCATTGATGCACTTTTATTTAATTTGATGTAGTCATATTGTGAACATTTCCAGTTCATTAATAGAGTGGGGATGACCTCCAGGAGTCCATAACCTTAAACCATTAGATTCTCCTGCCTTGGCAAGGAAGAGCCAGAGGAACCAGGCAAACTGCACCATGTGCAATCACTCGGCACACCTCGGCCGATTCGTACCTTATCTAACGTTCTAACGTTTGATGAAGGTGATGGAATCAGCCGAGGTTTGCCGAATGCATGTGCAATCTAAAAATGATAATGGTAAATCTAGTACTAGTAGGTTGACGCAAGCCTAATGTGATGTAGAAATTTTCAAAAAGGTGTTCACATACAGGTACAGTATAAGAACAAATTTTAAATTATCATAACAAACGATGTTTTTAACATAACTTTGCCATCTAGGCCTATTTCCAAAAACAGGAAAATTGGGGGGTGGGTGACAAAATTGATTGGGTATGGCTTTTAAGGGGGTTTTTGCCTAATTAAATACTAAAAAAAAAAGTTTGCACATTTTGATAAGTTATTTAAAAACGCTTTGTACTAAAATAATATTATTTGTTGTTGAGAAAATAAATTTAAAAAGTTCAATTATGGGCCAAAAATTTATATCCCCCCTTTTATCAAAACCTAATTTACATCATTAATTAAATTCTGTTATTTCAGACTGGTAATGAATTAAGTAAAGGAAATACCTATAAGAGGCTCATAGGTCACATGGTCACCTGAGCATTTTATGCTCGATTTTACGAATATATGTACTGTGTATATTATAGAATTATTTTTGCTTTTTCCTTAGTAGGCCCAATATGAAGGAGTGTGCATTTAGAGGCAAACACCTTAGTGCGGGTATTACTGTCTCATGACAGCATCTAGTTTTATTTGCGTGTGATTTAGTTTCAGGAATAGTATCGATAATAAAACTAACGCAACCAAACCACTGGGGGTATTTCGATCATTTGAAAACTTGGATGTTGATAAAACATTTAAATCAAATTAAAGGCTTATAAATGCTACCATTTCGTCCTTTCGATTTGGGTTGTAAAAGATTTTAATTTTTATTTTTTCTATTTATAATTTTTATTTTCATTTATTTATATTTTCTTTTAATTACTAACAAATTTAAGTTAAATTCTTTCACTGAGGCGATATTTTCAATTCGACAGGGATTGCTTTCTCCTCCTAGGCACCTGATCCCTCCTCTTGTGTTTCCAAGGGCCTGTCTTTGTGTCCTGTTCACACTCTTGTCTACTGTAATTATGAGATTGATCACTATTCGTTACCTTCACCTTTTACATTCCATTAACAACGTTTGTTTTGCAAAAATGCAAATCGCCTACATTCAAGCTAGAGAAACGACAATCACCATGACCAGCTGACCTTGACTAATATTCTTTATGCCAGAGAAGAACACATATTTTGTTACTTCCAAATGCTTTTATGAATTTTGAATGAATTTCACCTATTGCATGTCAACACATACCATATTCAGGTAACTTTACAAATGTCACTAACTATTACATAATAACATGCTGTTTATGGAATGTTTCACCTGTAATCAATCTGCGTTTCAAGGTCTGAGATTATATATATATATATATATATATATATATATATATATATATATATATATATATATATATATATATATATATATATATATATATATATAGATATAGATATAGATACATATATATAGATATAGATATAGATATATAGATATAGATATAGATATATATATATATATATATATATATATATAAATCCACACACGTAGTCGTATATCAAAAAAATCACAACACCGAAATAAACTCTACCTGGGGCGAGTGGGAGATTTTCACATAACAAGGATGTTTTATTAAATCAATATCTTTTTACAAAACTAAACAGTCACATTTCTGAAACATTATAGCGGTCCTCATCGAATAAATAATATATATTTTTGCTTTTTCTTTATTTTTCAGCAAATAATCATGCAAATAACCGAGAATAAGGAAGACGAATACCTTAACTTATTTACACCTCTTGCTTTGATCATATAAGTAAATGTATATATATTAAATTACAGGAAAAAGCTAAAATGTTAGATATTAGGGAAAGAAATTAAGACGGGTCAATATACATGTACTTGATGACACCGTTCAAAAAACGAATCTAGTTCTATGAATTCTGTAGAAACGGATTTTTGGGGTGTAAATTCTCATACATCTGAATGGCTAAAAAGCGTAAATTTAAGGAAATACAAAAATATTATAATGATGAATAATATTTTACACTTACAATGATATCTTTGAGGTAAACACAAGATATTACATTATGAAGGTATTTCGTCTTGTTACTATGAAAACAGGTTACAAATTCTAAAGTGTCACTATAAAGTCTTTAAAGTCACTCTAAATTGATATTTTGGGATATATTGCATTACATTGATAGATATTAATGAGAATTTATTTTTTTCCTCTAACAGTTCCTAAAACAGTTTCATGCGTACAGTGAAACTGAATCTTTAATAAATTATGCTGAAAAAAAAGAATGTTAATGAAAATTTTCGAAAACTTAGACGATAAAATAATATTGAAAAAAGGATGAGATGATGGAATAATAAAGTTGAAAAGTCTCAAAATGATGCAATAAATGATGCAATATTGAATTACCTGAAAGAGTGGACACCTATCACGTGCACATTTAATGGATTCTGGCAACTTATGTTGAAAAGTAAATACAAAAAGGAACTTTTATTGGTGTATGTGGAATATTCACATCCACGTCATCAGCCAATAATATTTACGTTTGTTATCATTGGGTAATAAGAGGACTTTAAACTCCTTCTTTTTTGATACAGTTAAGTATCGTCCAACACATACATGTAGCAACGTTGGGTTCTACATGGGCAGGCTATTAAGAAAAAAAATTCAGGTTAATCTTAACTTTGTATTCTAAAGAAATGAAGAAGATATCTCTGAACGACACCCATGCTGAGGAAGAAGAAGATATAATTAAAGTAAATCCATGGGAAGTTTCCACGCACTATGCCAAAGGCGTGCACTCGTGGACTACGATAAACACATCAGTAAGATCACATGTACAATCCGTCTGTAATTTTGCACTTTTTGTTATGTATGGTATTTTTAACGAATATGCTCCATTTATCTTTTCACGTTATAATTATCTAGAAACATTTTTGATGTTGTTTTACTTTAAATTTGTATAACATTTCATACCTACAACGATTTTTCTTACTTTATCTTTTCTAATGTAGGGAAGTTTGGAAGCTCTAAGATAGAAGATATAGAGGATAAAGAATTTGACTGGTACACCTGTCCATCCTCTTCTTAGAAGCGGGATTTTTTCTCTCAGACATTTGTTATTTCCTTCAAAACTCCGTATATCTACTAAATGCTTTGACGAGTTTTGCAATTACAGCCCAAAAGACTGTTTGACTGTTCTGCATTATAAAATACGGTTTATTCCTAAGTATTTATCCATTTATGGTCCATATAAATGTTTAAATATTAACAGCAAAAGAGGAAATAGCTGTTAATGCATCACTTGATATTGCGAGTTAGGTCACCAACTTAAACTTGAGACCGCTTGATAATTTAATAAAAGAGAATAGACCATGGATATAAATAAAAATGGTAATTTTAATGAAAGTATCTAATATGAACTTTAAAAAGACTAAACCTAAAGAATGAAATAAATTTCGGAAATAGTATAAACATTCAATAATTTATTTTGAAACGTCCAAAATGTACGGAACCCAGTTCTTTCAATTGGAGATAAAATGACATAAATATTATTAATTTAATTTTTCAGATGATTGGTCAAATATTTAGAAAATAGCCTTGAAACTTTGTCAGAATAAAAAAAAATACATGATGGAAGTTGAAATTTTATTGTATTATACAGTCATACGGTAAAAATGAAAATTGTCTTGTACAGGGTTCTTCACATGTGTTTAACCAGAACGTCCATGATTACATTTATCTGCGCCATGGTTAAACAAGCTGCACAATGTCAGAATCTGCGAAGGACATGATTAAATTTTTATTGTATATTCAGTACTTTCTAGTGACGTGAGTGATCAATTTTGTTTACACTACTCAGCTTGCCCATCCCTGTTGATAGAAAGATTGTACTAAATAAACACGGTCGTTGATAGGCGAATTCCGGTGAAGCGTGACAATCGAGAGTCAATCAGCTGAAGACCAATATAAGTAAATATCTCCACAGATTATTTATTTTTTCTGTATACTACATGTAGTTTTGGAAAATTCTAACGTGTTTGCTATGTAATAAAGATTTACCAAATATGAGGAAAAAAAATCACAAGTCAATTTCAGCAGGACTGTGCTACAAGATATAAGAACACCTTTAAAAAAATTGGAAATCACAAATTTTCCCAAAATCAATAGCATCCAAAAGTTTACATTTCATAAACCATTCCCAACAATAAAATAAAGACCAGGGTCTTTGGCATCATAGATAACTGCTTCTTCAATAAAAAAAAAAAAAATGGGACTCAAATTTTCATTGCTCATCTACACACTTAAAAAAATAGTTCTACACATTGGGGTTGATATTAAAAATCTTGCTGGAGTTCTTCCTTAAAATATATGTGTATTCGTCAATGACCAGACCCCAGGATCATGAAACAGACTTAGACTTAAGTCAAATTTTCAATCGCCTGTAAAATGTTGATTAATTGACGAATTAATCTCTAAAATTGCAGATAACAACACTTTTATAAAGCAATATTGAAAAATGTTTTAATTTAGGTCTGCTTGACTTGTACAGTATTTTAATACAGCATAAAGATTTTGACTTAAGTTTAAGATGTTTCATGATCCGGGGCCCGGGTCCTTAAACAAACAGATATTCCATAGAAAGTAACTTGATCCTGAATTACCAAACCTGTTTCTGTATTCTTATGAAGCAAAATCAATTTAGAAACTCGACGCATTGCCAAATATTTCATTTCCTCTAAGGACGAAACTGTGAAGTAGATGTTTCGTACCTGCAGTGTCTAACGTTCTTAATGGAAGACATAAAACTATAAAAAGACATTGCATCCTAGTTAATGGTCTTTTAAATTTCTACAAATATTTTATTTAATTATAAAATACATCTTTCGTTTTAAAAATATTACACGATCCGCCTCTCGCTGCATACAAACTGCGTAAAGTTTTACGAAAGGAGGTCACATCGACAAGTGCCTCGCGATCGGTAACTTATAATACCTTGCAATGTGGGATTTAACTAATTCACTACAAAAGAGCATATTATAGTAAGTTTTAATGCAGTTTAATTATCTTGTACAGTTTAAAATCTCAAATCATTTCATTTTGTTACATTTTAAAGAATTGTTAAATGCCCCACTAAAGCTAATTGAAAATCCTTGAGGATAAAAAAGGTACAGATCAGTAATCCAAGGGACTACATCATATTATCAGAAATACAAAAGTTTTATAAACAAGCTACGAGAACGATCAATTTTCAAACCGTGGCAGGCTACTGACAGATAGTTTGATGTTACAGGAATTTCAACAACCTCGTTTGAAGTAAGCATTTCGTAAATTCTATGTTCTTTATAATGACCTTGTTAGAAAATATAACCTATCATTGGGTCGTTTTTTGTTTCATAACAACTGTTAGCCTTTGTTTTTATACTTAATTTACTACGGAATGTTCCGTCTTCCTGATCAATACATATACGGGATGCTTACTCCTCCTAGGCACGTTATCCCACCACTCGAATTTCTAGGGGTCCGTGTTTTAAACCTTCTTTACAGATTTGTTTTGTTTATAGTTTGTTTTTTTTTTAAAATCGAATATTGTTCGTTATCTTTACCTTTTTTTCATTATGCTATTTTGCATACCAAGTATTTCTACTAAATATCGTACACATACATGGCACACAGGCTGACGACTGTAATTTCTATCTAATCCTGTTCAGTTCTTGATCAACCAAAGAATGTTGGAAAAACCTCGCCATGGAAAAGTATCTATATGAACTGTTTGAATGATATTTTGAAAATGTAATATATAAAATTTGACAGCTTTTCAGAAAACATTTTTAAAACCATCTATGACAGAAAAGGCTAGCAATTAAAATCTACGTTTTAGAAGATCGAGTATGAACAAGATTTTTCCATGGTATGATTTATAAATAGTAACTGATGCTTAATTTATTTATAATCAAACCATTAGGTCTTTTCATGAATACAAATTCCTTTGACAAGCCAAAACGGTCATTATCAAAAGCATTTCGGAAGCTTTAAGAAATAATATTGTTATTGAATTCTATTTTAACGACTACCTCTCTTTTTCATTCATGACCCTTTAAAAATGGTTTCACCAACCATGGAGAGCTTGAATTCTTTAAGCTTAAAGATTCATATTAGGCAAAGATACAATTTATTAATTAATTGTTATAAGTCTGGTCGCTGCCTACATTTTGTGCTTATTTAATATAGCCCTAAAATGTAGAGCAAAACATATTAAGTAACAAAATGTAACTGAATCTGCCACCCTTAAAAAGAGTTTTTTATTTAAAATAGTGACGAGTAAATGTGTCAATCTATGTAATCTCTCTTTCTCATTTCTAAGCAAAAGACAGGGTTACAACTTACATTCACAAAGCAATTTTATTTTCGGAAATTTTAAAGAAAAAACAAAGATTGATTGATTGATTGATTGATTGTATGTTGTTTTACTTCCCATTCGCGAATTTTTCACTCATATAGAGACGTCACCATATACCGGTGAAGGGCTTCAAATTTAGACCTATGCTCGACACTCAGGGCCATTGAGCAGTGAGGGATCTTTATCGTGCCAACGCCTGCCGTGACACGGGGCATCAGTTTTTAAGGTCTCATCCGAACGACCAGCAACTTTCACTTCAACGTGCCAAGCGCTTGGCGAAGGAACAGCTGCTACCTATTTTTTGATAACTTTAGTCATCCGAGATTTGAACTCACGACCTTCCGATCACTGAGCGAGCGCTCTACTGACTGAGCTACCGTGACGGTAAAACAAAGATATACAAATCTTGTTGACCTTGTGGATAAAATACTATATTATATACAATGAAAATTTCAGAAAAAAATAAATTTCAGACTTTCGATATCACATATCAAACTTTTCCTTATGAAGCCAACTGGATATGACACCAACTGGAGTCATTAGTTGTACTGAAATGTGGTATTAGACGAAATCGTATTTATGTACTTGAGATATGTTTTAACATGTTAACACACACAAGCTCTCTCCTCTCTCTCTCTCTCTCTCTCTCTCACACACACACACACACACACACACAAAATCCACAGTCTGTAAAAATACCAAAGCATGAAAAGTTTTGTATAGATTTTTTAATAAATAAAGAATTTAAAAAAAGGAGGGGGGTTCTGAAAGTGAAACATCTGACTCAGTGTATGCCACATTAAGTACAGAAAAACAAACATTACCCTTATAACTTTACGGAACTTCCTCAATGCTTAAAACTGTTGACATATGTCATAAATTTTCTTTGATTCTAAGTTTTTAACTAATGCACAAAGAATTTACAATAAAAAGATATTTTACAAACTTCTTTAGTTCTGAAATATCAATTAGCAATTTCAAATTTTAGAATATCAAAAAATCATAAGGGGTTTTAATAAGAATTATATGAAGTGCAAAAAGTGTAACTTAATTTTCATGAACGATACTTAATTTGATAGATACTGTCAACAAAGAGAATTGAATAATGAAAACAACTTTTGATTTGATTACTCTTTTTATATTTAGCTGCTGAATGAAATATGAAGAAATCAATTAACAGCAAGTTAAAAACATGACATGTATTTCTTTGTTCTTTTTTCTTAGCCTTTAAAAATGATTAATGCATGCAAATATCTTTTCCAAGAATCTACTTAAAATAAATCGTGTTCACAGATAAGACTTCCAAAAGTGAAACGTCTGACTCAGTGTATTCTATATTCATTACAGAAAGACAAACATTACCATAAAAGCCCAAAAAAGGTTTCATTAAGGGAGACTTAAAATAGTCTGACATTGCTTGTTTGATCTTTCTTACAATAGAGACAGACAAAACTCGACAACACAAGTATTCCAGCATTATCTAACTTTGTTGATGATTATCTTGCATTAAGTTTCAGTTTCTGTTGGAAAAAATATCCATCTCATTCCCATATCACCCTTTCTACAGTGAAAATTCTTCGAAATCATATATCAAATTGATTTTTTTTTTCATATTCCCAACAATAGCATGAATTTAAATTACCATAACTATGCTGGATGCTTAACCTTCATAAAAAAATTCGTACAAAGTAAGATACATAGCGAGTTCCAGTATATGTTTTACGAAGCCTCTTTCTTTACCCTCACTCAAATATTAACAGCAGTGAAAAAAAAATTTAGGAGCACTGTACCACAATATATTTAAGAAGTGGTGTATATCAGATGTGGACACTTACGAACTCCAAAAAAGGAATTTTTGGAAAATTTGAAATCACGAAATTTTACAAAATCAATAATATGAAAACGTAAGACTTCGGAACACTGTTTAAAACCATTCTCCTAGATTGATAAAAGTCCGGGGGTTTTGACATCACATACAGCTGCTTTTTCAACAAAAATGAAACACGTAAATTTATGATTTTTTAATTGTCATTTGCAAAGTTATTTTGTTGAAAAACATATCATTGATTGTACAAAATAGTACTCCGAAGTTAATATCAAAAAGATTTTTGAGTTTCTGATTGATGTCCATGTAGTTTTTTAGAGATTAGGTCTTCAGGCAATCTGTTGGACTTCCAATGGGTACCAATTGCGCCACGTTACAAGCAGAGATATTTTTGTATTCATATGAAGCAAAATTTATTTTCAAAACTTACAGAGAATGTGAAGACAATTGCTGAAGCCTTCAACTAGACATTTAGATATATCGACGTCATATTAAAATTAACAATAGTTACTTCCATTCAAATGTCAACTCGACATAACCTAGTAAACTAGAAATAAAAGAAACCATAGATTCTGACATATCTGTTTCAGATTTAGATAATTAACTAGAAAAAGACGTTAATAGTAACCAAACAACAAAATTTAAAGATAAACTTGATGACTACAACTTTTGTATCGTTAATTAACTTCCCTTACATATGTAGCAAAATACCCTCACCACCTGCATATGGGGTTTATATCTCAAGTTGATGCAATATGCAAGAGCATGCACATGTACGATTAATTTCCAGAAAGAGTTAAGCTATTGACAAACAAGTTGATGAAACAAGATTATCATCAGTCTCGTTTAAAGTCATCATTTCGCAAGTTCTATGGTTGAGACAATGACTTTGCTGGCAAATACCATCCATCATTAAGCCAAATGCTGACTGACTTTTTCATACTAATTGTTAGGCCATTAATTAAACACAGACTTGTCTACGAATTTTTTTTGTTAACCCTATCATGACAATGAGCACACGTCGGGTGTGACCGGTCGACAGGGTCCGGTCCTCCACGACACCTGGTCCCACCTCTGATGTTTTTAGATTTCCGTGTTTGCTCTGCTCCCGA
Organism: Saccostrea echinata; assembly: GCF_033153115.1. Classification (NCBI taxonomy): domain Eukaryota; kingdom Metazoa; phylum Mollusca; class Bivalvia; order Ostreida; family Ostreidae; genus Saccostrea; species Saccostrea echinata. The sequence goes on from NW_026889792.1 coordinate 853,659, forward strand.
TTTTTATTGTTACATGTACAGTGGACTTCAGTGCTTGATTACTGTTCGTTATCTCCACATGTCATTAAAAAATACTAGTTCATTGATCACTAGCAATGGCTTTTATAATCTAGAAAAAAGGCGTTTGTCGATTACACAAAATATCGAACAAAGCCAACTATTTGCAAATCTCAGAAACTCCAAAGAACTTATAGATAATTTAAAATCAAGAAATATTTCAAAAGTAAGTTACATTTAAAAAAGGTACGACTTTTCTACATTATATACAGGCTTTTTTCACAAGAAATCTTAAACTTTTAAACTAGGCGATTTTATATCACAGACGAATGCTTTTTTCAACAAAAAAGGAACTAATATTTCATAACTTGTGCTTGGTCATAAAAAAAAAATCACTCTGATTATACACACAAGTACTCTGAAGTTGATGGTAAAAGGTTCATCAATGACAACATTAATGTAAGCTCTGGGGACCAGGTCTTCCAACAAACTGTTGGAATTCTCATAGGCACTCATTGTGCTCCTTTATAAGCCGACCTGCTTTATAGTCATATGAAGCAGACTTAATAAAAAAAACTTTTACATGAGCAAAAGAAAACACTTGATGTAGCCTTCAACTCGATAACCACATATATCAACCATGCTGTATCAATTAACAATAGTTTCTTCTATTTATATGTCGATTCAATATATACCAGTGAACTCGAAATAAGGAGACCACAGAGTCTGCCAAAAAGTTGCTGGACTACATTTTGTGTTCTACTATATAAGATGTACCAAGACTTCAAAACACTTGCTTATAGTAAGAAGAGGTAATGCATGTGTATAGTTTATCATATTTTTTTTTCGAGATTTCTACCAATGTGCTCCATTTTTAAAATAAAAATCGATCTATGAGAAACATTTTTTGTTAATGAATTATTACTACTGTGTTCCTTATTTGGCATTATTATAAATATTTATATACAGTAATTTGCTGAAAGAACTAAAAAATAATTTGAATTATGTAAGAGGATTTTCCGGAAAAATTGTGAACAAGTCGTTTAGAACAAAAAAAAAATATAATCAAAAATGAGTTCTAAAATGTTTGATACTCTTAAGAACATAGTTCATCAATAAACATACAAAGTTGCAAATAGATATATGCTCAAATAAACAAAATATGGAATTATATGTTATGTATGGTATCCCTACAGCGCACAGATAATAAAGTCAAAGTGTTTAAATCAACGTCACGTTTCATCTTTGCTTAAAAAAACTGGATGATCCCCACTTTAATTCTGAATTTCACTTATGCATACACTAGAGTTCCTTATTATTTCCCCATAAGTAAGCTAAGGACTAATCTAGCACACACAAGGGGCCTTCTGGAGAATGTTATTAGAAAGCTCTGGACAGTACTCTCACTATATGCATCTTAAAGATATACACGCTATATAACCGCCGATTTTTTTAATGTAAAACAAAATGATTAAATGATTTTTGAGAAACATATTGCGTACTGAAATAAAAAACTTTCCACAACGTTTTACTAAACAAGTCGTTTTAATAACAAAACAATTAAACAAGATCTGCAATTAAGAATTCATTCTTTTCATGAATATTGATTAAGGAAGTGCGTAAACAGTATATAGACACGCATGTCCACGGGAAATCATAGACGATTAGGTACGTTGCATTTTGACTAGGAGGTTAATATCTGTCATTACTGAGAAGATGGTTAATACTGGTTGCTTTAAAAAAAATAAGTATCTTTAAGTGTAAGTGCCATTCATGTCAAAAGTTATATAAGCCAACTGTGAAATTGATTTGAAAGCCATTTTTGTGTACACTTACGCGTAGAAATATTCACGGTGAAACTCGCGCTAAAGTGACGTCACAATGAGGTAATTGTATACCAGACGGTCTACCTCGTTTTCTTGACGCCATTTTTGTTTATTAATCTAAAAGTAGCGATGATGTCACGTGATGCATCAATTTAGATAGAGGCATTACTTTCCAGGTAGGAAAAAATAATTAAAATTTGACATCATTATATCTCGTTCATTTTCAATTGTGTAATTAACAGTATTTTCGTAACTTTATTTGGTAAACAAAATAAATAAATTTCCATCTTAATTTTTAACTGACGCAAGTTATAGCGTGTATATCTTTTTATTCGACAGTCTGCAGTATGAGCGTCTTTCGCTATTCCTAGTGCTTGTTTTTTTTTCTATCCCCGGACTCGATGAAAAATCATCCGCTTAAGAATCGCCCAATATTAATCCCTTTGTATACTTAACATCTAGTGGTTAATTTATTTTTTTTTATCTTCTATTATCTATAAATTTCTTTAAAAGCGTCATTACTGAACGCATATAAAACTGAAGTGCTCTGTTGTGCGCCGTAACGAATCAAATGCCGCAATTTTTCGTGTGTTTTGCGTATACTTTCCAATTCCAAATGCTTGCATTGAGAAACTGCTGAAAATTAAGTAAATGTCTTGAAATTTTCCAAATGACGACATAACACAGTGGTGTAGATAGTGACTTTAAACAATTATAATTTTTACCCCACTCTTATCTCTGTTATACTTTTATTTCGAAAAAATATTCGCGTATTCTCCGATGCAACCCTGATTTTATGGTCGGACCATACCTTATGCGAAAAGTTACACAATACTAAAAGGAAAAAGGAGGGGACCTAACAATCACCTTAGCCATATCAGAATATTAATGAAACATGTCTGTTGGTCCTATGAATAAAACAGGTATTTTCCCTGACGACACCCTATCTTTTGAAGTAGAAATAAAGTAAAGTATTTAAAGTTGGTGTTCCTTTCTTCATTTAGCTCCAGATCTGTAGCTACCTGGTCGAAATAAAATGGAATGGACAAACTAAAAAAATGCATATGTATTGCTTTTAAAAAGTGCACAAATTTCTAGATTTATTCCTACGTATATTTCAGCTGCCATCTAAAATATCACAAAAAGTGTGTTCGTAACATATTCTTTCTCTACGTCCTTAACTTAACACTCCCTAGAACTATTGTTAATAACCTTCCTGGGCCTGAAATTGGGACGATCGAAAAAAAAATTCTATTCATGCAGCCATTTTGGGTGGGTGAAAAGTCAATCATTGTGCGCAATAAATAAACATTTAATGAGTGGGTGGATCTGTAGCTCTCTTGTTATCAATCCATTTTTTCCCTATCTAGCGAGCTAATAAATCTACACTACACTTCCATACTAGTAAGCTGAGAGTTGTCATTTAACACTGTTGCTCTCTTTTTTAAACCGAAGCGGGATACTGATAGATTAGCTGATGTTACAGGGATTTCAAAAGTCTTGATTAAAGTCAGCATTACTTAAATTATATAGTCGCTATAATGACCTTGTTAGCAAATACAACCTATCATTTAGTCGTATTTTGATTAAAATATTTTTTGTCAATTGTTAGGCCTTTGTTTTCGTACAAATTTGACTACAGAATATTCCGCCTACCCGATCAATACATAGGTTCACTGCGGGCGTGTCCGGTTGATAGGGAATGTTTACTCTTCCAAGGCACGTGATCCCACCGCTGAAATTTCCAGAGCTTCGTTTTTAATGACCTGTTTATAGATTTGTACTGTTTATAGGCTTTTTTGTTATAGATCGACCACTGTTCGTTATCTTCACCTTTTCTCATTCTTTTAGAAAAAATGACTTTTATAAACTATTTTTGAACCTTCTTTCATTTTCTTAAAAATATGATAAAACATTTGGAGTTACTTAAAATCATGAAAATGTAGTCTTGTTAGCCCTTTTGATTGTACATTTGATTGTACATCTGTTTTTCAGTTTGTTGATGTGTGTGTGTGTGTTTGTGTGAGGGTGTGTGTGTTTGTGTGAGGGTATGTGTGTGTGTGTGTGTGTGTGGGTGTGTGTGTATGTGTGTGTGTGTGTGTGAGGGTGTGTGTGTGTGTGTGTGAGGGTGTGTGTGTGTGTGTGAGGGTGTGTGTGTGTGTAATGATTTTGTTGATCAAGAAAAGAATCTTAAAAAAGCAAATCGCTTTTTCTTTTTTTTATTTGTAAATTGTAGAGCAAAATTTTGAAATACTTGAATTGTATGGTTTACTAAACAAAAATATCAGATATCAATGCGTATTGCAAGAAATGTGAAATTGGTGATGATATTGTTTTATTTATCTGTTATTATAGCAGCAATTAATTCAATATTATACAAACTAGTACAAACATTAATTTATTCCTTCAGTTGGTTATCACATATTATTATTAGGGCTATGCTCTATTGACTAATGGCCTACTTATTCTAGATGTCTACTACCAGCGTAAAAAATGTATTGTAAAACATTCAGAAGCATAATTATTCAAAATGATATAAAAATAAGACACAGAGAATAATTGGTATTTCCTGCATTTTTATTTTTTATTAAAAAAAATCAATCAATAACAATCAGCAAATGCAAAAGATGGAATTGATATATGCATTAAAGGCAGCTCTGCATTAACGCATGAACCTGATATTGGATAACATTAACTTTTTTATAAGAAGTAAAGTTGTTCACTTACGCTATTGGACTTTTGAGAGAAGCGCTGACTTTTACAGTCGACGGTTTACTTTTACACTATGACAATATATGGAAGCTCTTTTGCGATATAAATATTTAGCTGAACAATTAATTAAAAGGTAATAATGGGCCGTTTCAAAGCACATATTACGTTGTCTGGGAAGGGAACCATAACCACCCTATTTTCAACCCCCTTCCTTTCCACCTTGACCAACTCCTGCCAAGTTTTCCTTTCGGAATTTTTTTTTCCTTCCTTATTTAATTCCTTCAGCAAATCAGATTGAAAGGAGGTAGTAAACCTCACAAAAACATATTTTAAGTTATGTTATTCTGCCTCCCATCATCTCTTGTGTTGATTGTATATCGGGAAATAATGTTAGCGCCCCTAACACCATACCTATAACCACTACATGTATTAACATTTTGTTATTTTTATCAATTCCATACCTCCTTACATAATACAGGTTTAAATGTCAAAGTAAGTCGTTGACTGTAAAAGTCAGCGCTTCTTGCAAAAGTCCATTAAAAGGACACAAATTATGCTATAGATAAAAAATTTTTATATGTAATACTATGAAATTCAAGGACGCTTTATAGATTAAAAAATACTTAAAAGAATTGAAATTAGACATGCTTATCAAAGTGAAGCCACATGATAGTTTAAATGACATGCTGCAGTTATATAAGCACAATCAAGAATTGTTTTTTTAATTAATTGTTTCGCTGTTTAATATTGAAAGGTCATCCACAGAAATGTCAAAATGTATATTTTGTACATATTTTCTGTCGTCGGTAATTTTCTTTATGTCGGCATTTTATTCCAACCATTTCTTAGTCTCGTTTGTAAAGTGTCTCTCCCTTTGGTTTGTATTCGTAAGGAATCAGAAATGCAGACATGTGGAAGAGTTCAATAAATACTCTGTAATCGTCCCTGCAACAATAAAAAAAGAGCATTGCACACATCCTTTACTACATTTTTTCCGACGTTTGATACACTTTAATCTTCCAAAGTAATTTTAATACAAATGAAATATTTTTATGCAAGAAAATATTTTCTTATGATTTTAAGACTAGAATCTTACTCATTGGTCTTTTTAAGGTAGTCGTATCCTGACGAACCCCCAGTTCCTGTTTTCTTACCCAGCATTCGATGAACCATTAACACATGGGAATCTACAAGGAATCAATTCTTTGTTTACTGAAAGTTTTATGAACAGCTGATAAACGATAAAGAATAAAACTATTATAAAATTTACTCTTTATCATTTTCAACATTTTGCAAATTTTTGATTTTAGAGTATATTTTGTTGGCTTTGTGTTCCTAAGAAGCACCACGATTATCCACATTATTGTTTATTAAGATATTGCTTTGGAGGGATTAATCATATTTGAAATCATTTTTGTGAATTTTTCAAATTCCTTAACAATTGTATTAACCAGCAGTTTAAGAGCTTTCTCACCAATAATACTTTGTCATGAACATCAATGATCAATTATTGAGTTAACTCTCTTGAGTATATAAAGTTGTTCAAATATATGAAATGTTGCTATATGTAAGGACTATATACTGCTTATGACAGCTGAAAAACTTATTGAATTTAACACCAATTTTCATATTAATTGCAATGCACAATAAACAATATCTAATTCAGCCAGTAAACCATTCCATCTACGCATTTCAAAAGTAAAATTTGCTTTGCAAGTAATGTTAAATTACTCCATTTGAGATTGTTAGTAGATAAATCATCAGTACTTAGTCTTAAAATCAAAATGATTAATTTATGAAGATGATTATATGAAATGCATAGTTTCTGGATGACATATCTCTTTTCAATTTAAAAGTAATTAACATAATTTTTCAAATCAATGTATTAATTTGAAAAAAATTATCCATTGTAAATTTATTTTTAAGTTGTGATTGTTATTACAGTTGATTCGAAGTTTACATTTGCTGGCTATATAACTAGAAATTAAAGTCCATTTAGTTTGTAAAATATTCACACGCATACTCTGTACTTTTATGAATATAAGTTGAGTTTTTCAGTAAGTATAAACAAAATGTTCACACTTGTGCTGCACGATTCTTCATTTCAAGTGACCATTTTCTCGAGACTGACTGTTTTCATGTAAAATAGTTTTCAGGTATCATTCTATCGATGAGTGACTAAAGAACTTAATTTTTGATGTGGCCATTTTGCAGAATATTATTCACAGTTATTCATCAATTTGTTTTAATTTTGACACAACATCCGGAATGAATAACGAAAGAGGTATTCCTCTAGAGAGGTGTATTATATTTACCGTAAAATAGTCAAAAGAAATGTGTTTACCAGATCTTTAAGCAAATCCATTTAGCCAGGAAATGCATGTTTATTTTTTTTAAAGTGCACTTACGGCGCCATTTTGAGACTAAAGCGTCGACGTCCATCACGAGTTTCATTGTTTCATATGCCTTTTGGAACTCTGGTTCCTCTTGATAAAGTGAAATCAGCAGGGCTCCATGAAATGCTTCATAACTGAATCGTTTACCTTATTGCCAAAAAAAAGATTTGCAAACCAAGTGAATGCATTTCATTCTTTGAGTTGGTTTCAATATCGAGTTACTGTAAAATCACATATTTTCGTGGGATCAGATTTTCTTGGTTTGAGGAAAAAATATGGCTTCGTGGGATTTATTTTCATGGATGAAGAATTGCAAAGTAGTTTTTTTTCAATGGCTTTTCATATTTCGTGGAGGATATCAATTCTTATAAGTCTCTCTCAAGTCTTTTCAAACCTCGAAAACATTGAAAATGTATCCACCAAGAAAAACAGTAATTTCACAGTATTTAAATATCTGATATGATGATGATATTTTAAATCAATTTATCTTGTTGTATTGTATCTAACTCACCACTCCGTTTGTATTCATCCTCATCTACCATTCCCAGTAATGACGTCTGAATCAAATGAGTAGTGAAAATGAATATTATTTTTTTAAATATATTATTTTCTAAAAATATGTATTTGTACAAGTTTCTTAAATTTTATTTTATGTTGTAATATTGCTTTGAAGGATATCATTACCTTGTCGCATTGATTCCCAGCATCCTGAAAAATCGAAGCGAGAAAATATACTTGTTTTGTCATAAAAGTTATTTAATTAGATTTCTTAACATTTGCAATTTTTCAACGTCCTCGATATTACCTTCGACCATGCATCCACCATTCTTTGTAAGTCTTCGCAATATTTTTTCTTGTCATCAACATACTTTGTAAATATTCTTTCCAGCCAATTCTAAAAGAAAAATTTATTTGTTGTCAGAGGGAACCAAAGAATCTAAAAGATATATAAATGCTATAAAAGCACTCATTTGTCTTTGTAGAACGAAATCCAAAGAGGAAGAATATTTATTTTAATAAAATTTTATGTTTATATTGAGAATTTAAAAGTTACTGAATTTAATTAAACTTTGAAATAGCTAAATTAATGTAACAAAGAATCTACAATTATATTTTAGGAATGCTCTGATATATCTTGAACTGTGATGAGGTATTTTAGATAAGTTGCACTGTCACGGTAGCTCAATCGGAAGAGCGTTCTCTCTGTGATTGGAATGTCGTGCGTTCAAACCCAGGCCGCTACTGACCAAATTCGATAAAAAAAAAAAAAATAGGTAGCAACTGTTCCTTCGCCAAGCCCGGCACTTTGAACGTAAAATTATGGGTCTTTTGGATGAAAAATTAAAAACTGAAGCCCTGTTTCACGGCATGGTGACACAATTAAGATCCCTTACTGCTCAATTGCCCTACGTACCGACTAAATGCTTAAATTTGAAGCCCTTCACAGTGTAGTGTGATGTCTCTGTATGAGCGAAAAACTCGAGAGCAGGAGGTAAAAACAAGTGAGTTTCAATGTAAAGCATAAATTCTTTTAATTTTATTATTTTTTTTTTTAGATATACAGAATATATATAGCATGAAGTGTAATAAACAATGAAACCTTTTCATAATTGTTTTTATTTTACAAGATCAGTGTCATTGAATAATATTTGTATATGCTGCTATTTTCTTCTATAAACCTGTACTTAGCAGTTACATTTATAATTCCATAAACTTATACACGATATTTCAAACTCTAAATCTTCTATTCAATGATTATGCTCTTTAGGAGTATATAAACATAAATTGAATTATTTGTACGATATAATGACTTCCTTTCAAAACTGATAAAAGAAATAATGATTACTATTATTTCAAACTTAAAATTAATTGTAAGCAACGTTAAAAATTGTACAATAAAAAATCTTCAATTAGAATGCCTGAACTAAAATAATATAAATTACATGTAAAATTTTACACGTTACCGCGCGTAACAAAATATGACAGCAGAGCAATTGATAATCATAAAGCCATGATTACAGAAAAATGTTGTTTGTTTTTAAGATGCCTTACACAATGCGTTTCTCTGTTTCTCTGTATGGTTTCTTTTATTTGAACAGGTATACGAGGGCTGATCGTAAATTATTAAGGCATTGTGTTTATTTTCTTTCCAATGAACGTCTTTTGGTGAAAAATGACATTTACTTTTGATAAACTCTAATAATAAATAAAAACAAGCACTGTTTCTTATTTTTAATATGATATATCAATGCGTCGATGGTAGGATTACCATAAAATAAGATAATGAAAATTGGTAACTACTAAGTAATTAGTAGTAGTAAGTGAGAAAATAATTGAAAATATGTAATATGTACGTAATTTATGAACTTTATTATGGCTTTATTTTATGCAAGTTTGATAGAATTAAAACCATAAATAACCAGATCATAAATATTTTTATCACAGTATAGAAATCTGATAGCTGTAAACGACACTTCCTGTGATTTTACATCGGGGTGGTAACTACACATTGTTTTAAAAGAATCACAATTCCAGATTAAACATGAGGGGGAAAAACTACTACTGACGTGACGTTAAAATGATGCAGTCATGCTGCTCCTGGTCAATGGACATATTCAAGTTTATAATTTCATAGGGTCTTATCTAATGACCCAATTACATATAACTAGAAATTTTGCACATTTGTTTTATTTGTTCTTGGAAAAATGTTGACAAATGTTCATGAATTTACCACTTTCCTTTAATGAGAAAAAGTAAATGTCTCTCGTTCAATCGATGAAATAAAAGTGAGATGTAGGCTGAAAACCAAAGTAACCTCACCATTAAACTACCGGTAACCTGGTATTAAAATTTCATCGATTTAACATTTTTCATTTTACGTTTTATTATTTGATTTTGTTTTTATATATCTTTAGATTGAGCATTGAAAAAAAGGTATTCCATGAAAAAGGAAAAATAAAAATGTATTTGTTACGCGTTTATCATTGAAAATAATTAGCATTTGGCATCATGTATTGAACGGACAGCGGGATTGTGTTCTAATAATATCCAGGTTTTGAAAAGTGTACCAAGCACTGCCATTTTATTTTTACTTGAAAGTTAATCACCTCCACAACAGTAAACAGAGAGGGTCCCCTCTCTGATTTCTCTGCTTCTTTTCTTTGTTTTTCGTTAAATTCATCTGTATATTCCTTGCCTTCTTTGTGTGATTTCCTTGTTTCCTAAAAAAATATTAGAAATGTTTTAAATGTGTAGAAGTAACCTCAAACACTTGAAAGTAGAAGTTATATATATGTATTTAAAAACGACTTACTCTCTGAAGACCTATTGTATTCTCAATGAGTCTAAACTGTAGGCTTTGAAATCCAGATCCACTTTTCAAGTATTTTCTTCAAAAGCAAGAAATTAAAGATAAAATTCAATTTGTAAATATTTTTATAGATTAAAAAATGTTTAAAATACACCACTATTAAAATGAATGATAGATTTAATCTCACAAATATCGGAACAGTAACGTAAAAATTATCCCATAGTCAGTCATTCTACAACGCATGCCCTCAATTAAGAATTTTTTATGTCGCTTACAAATTTACTGTTGTTATATTGTTTTGTAAATATTTAATGATATATATGCAGTTAAAATTTTGATATGAACACAATGTTGAAAACGTATTCCACTGCAAATCTTAATGTCGCTTCATTTATTTACAAATTTCAAGATGAATTTTTCAGCCGCATAAGCCTTCAGCAATGAATGTTAAAAAAAGGATTTTTTTTTTTTTTTTTTTTTTTTTTTTTTTTTTTTTTTTTTTTTTTTTTTTATGTAAAAAGGAATGAAACCACTTCTCGCAAAGAAATGTATGGATCTTCTTCATGCGAAATCATAGCATGTCGCTGAAAATCAATTAACGATTTTGTTTTAAATTTCACGCACAGAATGCATATTTCATAAAGAAATGAAACTTATCTGAAAGTGACCATGGAACCTTATACCATCGATTCCAGTTGCTAGTCAGCTATTATAGACCATTACATTTTCGACATAGCAACATGAATTAGACAAAAATACTTGTCTCTCTTAAAAATTTTACTTCGGTAACGGTAATTCAGGATGCTTTTTGCATGAAAGGTATAAAGGAAGGTTATTATTTTAGGAGCAAAATGCTTCATACTTTTGTTTGATGTCCTAAAACAAAAGTTACTTTTAACTATTACAGAGAATTTTAACTTTTATTGCTGAGAATTAACTTCCCTAACGATTAATTTCCGTAACGACATTTGTCCAAAAATTTTGACTTAAGGGAGCTCTAATCACTGCCTACTTATTCTGTGGTAGTTTTAGGCAGTTAGAGTGACCTGCCCTTTGAAGTCAAGTAGAATAAATGAAAATCTACAATAAATGACTCAATTTAAAATTGATTTAAGTATTCTGTACATTTTATGAGACCAAGATTAAGTTACTGAAAACATTATTTGCATGTATTTTCTCATGTATTGAAAAAAATAATGATTTTTTTAACTAATATGTCATTGTCTTTGAACATTTTCCCGGAAAAATAAGGCAGGTATCCTATATTGAAAACGTACTAGAGTAATAAAGTATGTACATCTTTATGTGATATAAATTTCTGACAGTCCAAAAAATATTTTTGTTAGTGTTTAGAGCTTCCTTAAATTAATGAATCATACTTTCAGGTTCTATACTGAACATCAGAAATCAATGGTCAAATTCAGCTTATTAAAAAAATAGCAAGACTTGATCAAGCATTAACTTCCGGAACATTACCTTAAAATCAATGGTATATTGAAATTTTTGTAAAAAAAAAAAAAAAAAAAAAAAAAAAAAAAAATACAAGATTTGTGGACAATTCTTGTTTTTTTTTTTTTTTTTTCAAGTTCACTGATATATCCTTTAGAGAACTATGATGTTCATTTTGCTATTTGAAACAGCTATTTTTTCATGTTTTATACCCTGAAATGGTCCATGTATCGTAGAATGACTGAGGTATATTTGAGGTGTTATAAATTAATTACTGCTACATTACTATATTATCGATAAAAACATAAATTATTTTATTATGTTCAATCCAAAACTCTTTGACAATCGATTTTTATTAATATACATACATATACAGCTCCATTACGAACAGAGGACACAAACATACTTTTATAAAAAAAAAAAAAATCTACAATGGTTGATTAATTATTTGCTGTTTTACGTCCCGTTCGAGAATTTTTCACTCAGATTGAGACGCCATTATATACCGGTGAAGGGCTTAAACTGAGACCTATACTCGATACTCAGGGCCATTGAGCAGTGAGCGATCTGTATCGTGTCAACGCCTACTATGACATGGGATCTGGGATTTTTTTAAAGTCTCATCCGAAGGACCCGCAACTTTCTATTCCAAGTACCGAGCACTTAGCGATGGAATATCACTACATGTACCTATTTTTTATCGACTTATGTAAGTTGCAACCAGGGTTTAAACCCACGACCTTTCGATCACGGAGCGATTCGTCTATCAAAGGAGCTACTGAGCTACTTAAAAAATCCTGAAAATAAAAACTTAAAGCTGAACACGATTCGTAAGAGGGATTTTTCCGCCACATTCGTTTATTCACTTGCTATATCGCTAATCTGAGGGCCCCTATATAAACCGCTCACCGAGTCACTGTTCAGTGTAATCAGTCGTCACCAGTGTAAACGGACGTATGCTACATAGCACTGGCAGCGACAAAATTAACCGTGTACTTCTTCCACGACTGGAGAGAAAGATACAAAAAAAAACTTACAGTTGCACAGGTCAGTGCAGTATACAAACAAACACAAATCCACTAACTGCAATAAAATGTAAACAAAGGCAATATAAGATACCAGCACGAACACATGTCGCCATTCTATGCCGATACCCGTGACAATAAAGCAGTCAGGTGTGAGAATGCACCCCAGTTCTGATAGATAATACAATCTAATATTGCGTATGCCTATTTCCGAGTCGCATTCAGCTTTAAGTCATGTTTATAACAATAAAATGAAAAGTAAAATTAGATTTCAATTTTCATTCAAATTTTCACAATAATGCGACTAAAAGTGAGAAAACGGTTGCATAATGAAGAGAAATTGTTAAAGAAAGGCAGAATTTAGAACATCATAGAAAATGTACAATTTCTTAATATTTTAGAAATTCGTTATTCGCATATTTCACAAGCAAAGTACGTACTTCCAAAAATATCAATCCACATTTTTGCCTGTATCATCTGTCGACAAGCCGACAAGCTATACAATATTAAGCAAAAAATTATCATCGGATTTCTCATTCACTTACCTAAAATTAAGAAAAATGGCTGGAGGCATAGTTTCAATTATTTCGAAATGACCGATGATCAGCTAAAAGGAAATAAGACGACACAAATACTGAAATTATTCATTTCTGTTTATTTCATTGTTTACTAATGGTATTGCAATTGACATATTAAGTTAACATCCATTATAACAGTGATTAAATATTAATTTAATTACAAATTGAACACAGGTTATTATAATGATATAATGTCCTTATTACCAGATATATATTTCATTGGGATGTGTTTTGACTGCAACATTTAATTACAATTGTAAGTTGTTCTTGGTGTTTTGTTTTGTTTTGTTTTGTTTTTTTTTTTTTTTTGTTTTTTTTTTTTTTTTTTTTGTTTTTTGTGTGTGTGTGTGTGTGTGTGTGTGTGTGTGTGTGTGTTTTTAATAAGGTTGACTATGGAGTGTTACGGAAGCGTAAAGGTCTCTACACTTGTTGTAGTATTCCATTTACCTTATTTTTTATTGTCTTATCAACATATTATATGTTATAACTTCTTTTTTTCAATTTTATATAGGATTGTATATGGGTATTTTCACAAAATTTAAAGCGGTTTTTCTGTATGATTGATTTTATTGCTGAAAGTTATATCGACTTAAGAAATATTGATTTGAAAATTATTGACTTAAGCATGAGACTTAAAGATATCGATGTTGTTATCTCGACACACAACAATAAAGATGTGTGCATAATAGACAAACTGATATAAATATACTAATAATTCTAGTAAAAAAATTCAAAATATTGTTTTTCAAATAACTTCTCTGGCGCAGGAGTTCAAGTGAAACGTCTCATCCTTAAGATATTTTGACAGCACGTGCACAATGTACCATGTGTAAAGTGTCAAATATTTGTTGTTTGGTTATAGAGGGGAAACAAGTATTGAAGAAGAAGGGATAAGAGGGGCATGATTAGTTTTTCCCCTTTAAAGTAAATATCAATTTACATCATTCTAATTAGAAAGAAATGAAATACATATGCAAGTCAAGTAATAATTTATTATTTTTTTCCTACTTATAAAAGTCATCAGTCTTTCTTTGAAATAAAAATTATATGCATCCAAGGAATGCATGATAAGTATTGCTGTGACTGAAATAATAAATGACAGCTACCCCACCCCTACCCCCTTTTTCAATGTTTCATTCATAAATGAAATATTAATACATTGATAAATACAATTTAAATACATTTATTACTTATCCTATTCGTGGATGAAGCAAAGGTAGAATTAACAATATTATAAAGGTGACACTGTAAATATTTGATGTTTTATCTCTCTGTGGTAAACATAGGATCTACCACATAGACGTGCCCCCCCCCCCCCCATCCCGAACTCAAAAAATGTATGCAGTGAATCATGATATATATATATATATATATATATATATATATATATATATATATATATATATATATATATATATATATATATATATATATATATATATATATATATATATATATCACATAAAATTTAACTATCAGCAAATTAGATCTCACTTTAAATTATTACATTACTTAGAAGAATGTAAAATAAATTGTGCTTTACTGCAGCCAGTCTGCATAAGCTTAGTCACAAATTTAAAAGGGAAAAAGGTTGGGAGTCAGCCAAATACAATAATATATATGACAAGAAAAGAAAGATATTCAATTATCGAACTGCAAATATTCTTATTTTTCGGTATATATAAGCGGCAGTTTAAAAACAGCTAGAGGAGGATCACAAAGATACTCTTGCCTCTCCCCCTCATCAAAAGAGGTGATGGGGACAGTAGCCCCCTATGATCTAACTGCTGATGCCTCTCCCTACCCCTATTTCAAAACATTTTTGAATCTCTATCAGCCGATGATCGTATATAAGATAGCAAATACATGGTACAGGAGCTTTCACTGAATCCCGAGTGAAGTAAAGATTCATTCGAATTCTCGCCCCCTTGAAGTTAATTCATAAAATATTTTCTCACTTCTTTCTCGGAAATTTTCATATATTTATATCGATATAACTATTTATTAATTTTACATTTGGACATTACTATATTAATATGATTAAATATCTTACTTTTATTAATATCTTGAAATCAATATCTTTTAAAGTCGATAATACTTATAGCAAAAAAATCAGTAAAATAAAATAAGATGCCTTAAATTATGTTAAAACATCTAAATACAATTCAAAATGTGTGTATAAATAAGAAAGAATATCATATAATATATGTTGATTAGACAATAAAATATAAGACAATATGAAAGTTATAACAATACACGTGTAGAGACCTTTATGCTAAATGCTAAATGAGATGCAAAATATAACACGTCTACAGGAACTCCGCTTCTTTTATGCAAACCATGTCTCAGGGATTCTTTTGTTTGTTTTGTTTGATAAAGTATTGTTCAAGCAAACATTTACAACGCGATCAGTATGAAAAAGGTCGTAGAATAAACTTTTTTATGAATAAATCATTTGCGGTAACATACCGCGAGTAAGGAAAAGAGAAATGTGCTCATTTACCTTCTGAATAAGAATGATCCGTCCTAATTTTGATGGTATTCCAGCAAAATCTCTGTTTTTAACATCCTAAGATATTTAACATTCTGGATTAGTATACAAAACATAAGTAATTCTGCACTGGCATTGGGTCATAGTATGCATGCTTAAACTTTGATTTTTTTTTTTCACTTGATGTTGAAAGTAAAGGAACAAAAAATGATATTATTTACAATACTTATTTGAAATTATCATCAGACCTCATCTGAGAATAAACGTAACGTTTACAGTAAAACACAAGTTATATGGAATTTCATTGAAGACAAATTTCTTCGAGTTGCATGATTTTCAGGCTAAATTGCAGCATAAACTTACAAGCTTTGGGAATTTTTCTACAACTGAATGGAGGTCTACAAGGATTTGTTTAAACCAAAGCTCGAATGCTAGAAAAAAAATTAAGAACACAGATTTAAAAATCATAAATTATTAGTATTATCTTTATGTTATTTATATTTTTTAGCTTAGGAATTTTTCTGCGTTCAGTATATGCACTAATGTTTAGAGTCTTTGGTTTTTACTGCCAATGTGGATTTATTATTCAACTTTCAGAAATAACAAACAACAGTAGGGAATATGATTTTAAAATTGTACATTCTTAAAATCAGATCTATTATGATGTCAATATTATGCTGCATGTACGGCTGGAAATTGGAAATTTGAGAAATGAACCTTGGTGAACAATAATGAAAAGGTGCTCTTCATCCACTTTTTGTCCAGCCTTTTCAGTCTCCAGTTCCTGACAATGGAGCAACCGGTCCAACTGAAAATACACATTATTGTTTTTCTTATTACTAGATAATGAAAGAAAAAAACTGCGGAGTTTTAAATGGCAAATGTTTTATTTGAATGTAAAACTTACTCCAAGATAACTGTCATAAGTAAGTTCTCTGTCTGACATGTCTGAAAAGAAAGAGACAAAAGTCGTGAAAAGCTTTACTCTACCATAATGTTGGTCTATTTTGATAAACTGGAGCTACGCAGCTAGGTCAAGGACGCCCTTGAAATATACGCCTATAAAATATTCAAAGAAAATTAATAGACATTCTTAATATTTTTTTAACAGCATTAGTTTCGATAAATGTGAATTGTGGTGTTGTCACTTGTATATATCGGGTCTCTGCTGAGTTCAGCCAAGGCAACGTAGCGCTTACATCAGTTTTTTTGTCACGTGACAGGTTTAAAATTAGAACATATATGTACTTCTACAAAGTTCGTGAAAGTTCAACGATATACGAGTATCTTTCCGCTATAAAATGAATTCTTCTTTCTTTGAGACACATTTATTGACATGAAAAGTGTTGGGAGCAACTTCCTCATGCTCAGGAATTTAGCGGTCTTTTTATTAACTCCAGACATAGATGTAATACGCATTGGAATAAAGTTACATTACGGATTAAATAAACAGTGCACAACCAGCTCCCAGCACTTTTCAATATAGTAGGAATAATAGAATTTATAGTGAAGCGGATATCATTGAACTTTTTATATTTATAAGGGGGTGGAGCTGTCATTCTAGCACGTTACTGTACAATTGTGCTCCCTACAGCTACATATAAAGTCTACACATAAACAATTTAGTTTGACAATAAAATGAGGATTAATATATTACCACTTATCCGAGCCTGGTCTCGGATAAGTGAGTTTATTTCAGTAACCCTAGTAATAATTATCTATTCCGGATAAGTTATGTACATTCGGATAAATATAAATTTTCACCCTTAGTCACAAGCTATCATTCCGGATAATTTAGGTCCATTTGTATATAGTCTAATAAGTTCTTTTCTACCTCCTTTCTCGAAAAATCGATTAAACGGTAAGGTCATGGAAAATTTTTGGGAGTTAAATTGTGGCAATGTTTTAAATTTTTTAAATCAAATAAGTTTGATTTTTAGTATATCTATTGAGGTTTGTAGTGTCAAAGCAAATTAGACGTATCGATGGCGAAGTTTGACTTTGGATTTGGCCTGATTGGACTTTTTCGTAAACTGAATTGATTTAACGCGATATTGTAATTTGTGAGTTACAGGTAACAGGAACATATTAAGATTAGTTTGGGGGATCAAAGTATTGTTTAACTTGAGTAATTATTTTTAGGAGTGAAATGTTAAACTTCGAGTCCATCATAGCTATAACGGGGGGGGGGGGGATAATTTCATAAAACACGGAATATTCTAAGAAGCCGGGCTTACTAGACGGATTTTAGTTTGTTTTCTACATAGATGTATCGTGCTCGAAGGAGGTATATTGATTCGCATTTTACAAAATGTAATCGTCGTTAAATCGGAGAAAGCATTCACGAGAATTGGTACACTTTCACTTTCTGAAGTATAATCAAAGTACTGTATGTACTGAGAGGAGGTTTATTAAATTGTGGAAGTGTTATGCTCTATTTGCAGACTTGTATCGTTTCATTTGTTTGTTGGTCTTTTGAAAAGGTTTGGAAGTACTGTTTGTTATCTTTTCCTATTTTTTATTTATTTATTTTTCTTGTTCATGTTATCCTGGCATTTACATAGAACATGTTACCAAGAAAACAAAGGTCTAAGGTTTTATAGGTGTTATTGTATGGATTTTCCTATTACATAATGGGATGGGAGTTAATTTGTATATTATGTTACCCAACATATGGGAGCTCATGTGGTCCACATGGTCAATTACTGCATAAAAATCCAACTAATAAAAGCAAAATCACAGTTTATTGAAATAGGATGAAAACATTTATTATTAATTTTGCAAGTATTTGTCTCACAGTGAGCAGTCAAACCGCAGCAAAGCTGTGGAAATGTATTCTTCCTATGCTTTAGAATAGATGGGCATTTGCAGGGTTCAGGCACAAGCAAGGAGCAAATTATATTGGTACAAAAGGCAGTAAGTACAATAAAAAACCTTAAGTAATTGATAGTGATTACTGATATATGTTACCATGATTAATTATTTTCAAGTACATTACCAAAAACAGGTCAACATTTTTAATTTTATTTTTTTAAGACAGCTTTATCAGTGAGTCAACAGCTGCAATAGGCACAAGATTCCTTTCCATCTTTCCCAGCAATCCATTAGGACAATAATTAAAGATTTGCAAAAAAGAAATAAGTAGGAAATGTTGCAGTTGTGCGAAGACTAGATATAAAAGTGGAATTGGCAAATGATATATATCCTAACCCAGCTTCAATTAATTGCAGCCATTAGATTACATTCTGAGGGAAAGTATAATTTGGTTAAGCGAGTCTTTGTGTGTGTGTGGGGGGGGGGGGGGGGGGGGGCATATTTCAAATAAACTGGTAATTTTTTAAACAGATGGTCAAAATCAAATTGGTTCCTCATGTCCTTCGGATGGATTGAGTTCTGATATTTAGTTAAGCTATTAGAGCACTGTGATAGGCAGATTAACAAAGCGATTGGTCAGGAGTCTCACTAGGATAAGCAGCACCCAGTACTTGCTCCGTATGTTGCTTATCAGACTATATTTGAATGGATAGTCTGCTAATGTGTGTGACGAGATAGGGAAACAAAGCTTGTCAAATAATCAGTTAAATATAAATTATATATGAATCAACGATTATTTAAAGAATTAATAGGTTGATATGAAATTGCAATATTGAATTTACTAGTACATAAGAAAAGTCAAACCCAAGGAGTTAATAATGTGTTGTCAAAACAATATTGATTCATTTATTTAAGGTACACTACGACATTCAATTTTAAGCAAATCTGGTAAGGTATATCCAAGACATGTCCAGAAGTGTGCCTTATCAAGTATACCAATTTTTTCCATCGCACATACCCATGGACAAAGAGTTGCAACATACTCAAGATTTTGTTTTCTCGGATATTTATTTTGCTTATTTATTTAATTTCGCACCTATGTCAGTGTCTAAGGGGGATTTAAGCCTTGAGACTAATTTTATCATTCTGTTTAATTATTACCAAATACATGTATAATTATGTATAATACACAGTGGTCCACGATTATACCTAAATTTCCCAGAGGTAAAACTACTCCCTTATAGACATTTTTTGAATACTCAGAAAACTTAGTATCGCAATATAACTTACTGCGGATGTTTTGTGATAAAGTCAAGAAAGTTATAAATCTTCCTTCATTTTCGGGGCATAACATATTGTTTACATATATTGTTTACGCTAGTGACAATTGAATGATGCGAACAATAAGTATGTCGTATGTACAATGTAATGCCGATGGTTGCACTTCAGAAAGCAAGTCAAAGTATTCGGAATTTTTAGACTTTCAAAATAACGTTTCTCAGAAAGAAAATGATTAAACTTATTATTAGAATAGTCTACTTAGCGGGAAATATCCACAAAAATTTAACACAAGAGAGCTAGCATTTTAATTTCATCAGCGTGGTGCAACGAACATTTAGCAAGGCATTTCACCAGGGCTTCTTTCTTATATATGTCCCTTAAAAATCTGCAGTGATCGATCTCATAGTGAAGTCAATAGCTATAGCACATTGTCCTCAGCTATTAATCAACGTTTCCTACCAACAACGCAAAAGAGTTTCATTACGTTAAGTAATAGCGATATAAAGTATTCTTTCTCTTGTTTGAAATAGGTTAAAATACCCTTATGGCATTAGGTTATATAAAATTAAAATTAGTCATACTTTAGAACACTTAATAGGTGATGTTTAAATTAGTAAGCCTTGGCAGTTATTGGTAATTAAAACGGTTTAAAAATTCGAATGTACTAGCAAGTACTTCCATGACCAGTCATAAAAGGCGTTTATCCGTTTTTCAGGGAAACTGCGAGCAGGTTTAGTCAGTATTGAATACGGTATATCATGCCGGTATGTTTTATTATTTGTAGAATACAAAATTTAAATATCATTCACTACAATTAGGGAGCAACCGCTAAAGCACATTTGCCATCAAGATGCAACAGGGTTATTTTAGCTTAATTTGAAACGCTGGCTATAAAATGCACAGGTTTATGCATTCATTAAGTAGTTGTTACAAGGCTCACATATTTTTACTTTCTTTCATTGCAATGATTTAATTTTACTATGGATTGTAGTCGTTTGATAAATTGTGAAGAGGGAATTTGATTTATGCAGCCGTGGAAATGAGAAAGGGGGGGGGGGGTAAGGACACAAATATAGTTTTAAAAGTATTCTAAGTTGAGAGGTGACGTAAATATCTCGTTTTTGTTCAATTTGGGTCTGATACACTCCAAACATTTTAGTACAACTATAACCAATACTTGCAAAGATAGTTTAAATTTTTATAAAAGCCATAAAAATGCGTAACAGGAGTAACAGCCTAGTAGGTAAGTAATACGATAAAATAAACCAACGGGACGGGGAATACAGTGCAGGTAAGGATTCACAATTTTAGATTAAACGGGGAGTTGTTTTATACTCACAAGTCCATAATTGCATTTCAACACATTTCTTAAAACTATTATAACGGAATAGGTGAATGACCGTTGACGATTTAAATTCATATTTTGTTTTAATGCATCGAGTAGTAATTGACTAGTAAGTCACTTGTTTTAAAAGTTGTATTGGTGAATGAGCAGGCCCTGGTCGACGGTGACCATTTGCGTTGAGGTACTGCCGCCGTCACCATGGTTCTTGGCACCCCCATTGGTGGCGGTTGCAGTTCCATGTTTACTCGTGGTAGACACGAGTATTAATGGCCCTTGCAAGTGGCGTATTCCGTCGCACCTCAACGCAACTGGAGGAGTGCAACACATATTCTTACGCTCATTCCATTGTTTATCCTATTGCACATGTAAATTGAAATTCAGGATTTGAATTTGTGCATTGGCTTGTAATTGACAAGCAGTTGACTTGATTGATATTGAATTGATTGATTGATTGATTGATTGATTGATTGATTATTGATTGATTGAACTTGATTGATTTATGATTTATTGATTGAACTTGATTGATAATTGAATTGGTGACGTTCATGCACTTGTGACCTACCCAGTGCATGATCCGCCCGATTTGGGTCGTCACATTTGTTGTATTGATTGTTGATTGTGGGGCAGCCCTGTGGTAGCCCCAGCAAATTGATCACCGCGGCCAGAAGCGCCAAATTAAACAAGCAAAATAATATCTGTTGTTTGTTTGATTAATAGGGAATCTGCAATAATTCAGAATACGTCTCCTTTTTGTTCCGATTGCGCTTGTTTCGTATTTATTTTTATTTTTACAAACTACGATAACAGCTTGATCCACGCCTCAAGTACAAAGAAACTCTGTATCAAACTAAGAAATGACGTCATCTCAGTAAGTACAGCGAGATCAAGCTGGCTTTCATTCTACATTTTCTACTGAAAATATGTAAATCTATAAAATTCATATTTATTTTGGATTTATTTATTTCAAGTCTCTTTGGCCCCCTGTTGATGTATATTTTTCACTTTTCATATACCAGAATATATGATTTTTTAACTTTTAATGCTGCTGGGGTTTTTTTTTATTAAAAAAAAAAGTAAGAATGGTCCCCTTGCATACTTGAGCATCGACTGCGTTGGGTAACATGAAAACCATATACAGGTGATAGCAGAATATTACTACACAAATAAGATAAGATGACGTTGGAAAAGTTGAAGTCATCTCGTTTGCCATACAATTTAGTTGTAAGTTGGCCCTTATCGTCTATAATTTGCATAACATCCAAATAAGAAACAGATGTGGACTTTGCGATTTTTTTAAAAAAAAATTTTTGAGTTCACATTAGGACATTTTTTTTGTTAGGAAAGGTCCTTAACTATGACTGTGGCAAGGTGGTAATGTTGACGGTATCGGGGAGCAGGGGGAGAAAAGCAGCGATCAAAAAGTTTATTTAATCGAATAAAAAAGTAGAGGAAGGGTTCAAAACATAATCTTACCCTGCCCCTTTCCAGAGTGCTACTCTTCTCATTGTACATAAAAATTTCACCCCTACTAATGTGTTCGGAACATTTTATTTTTCGGTGTTCAGCAAATTATAAAATCCGAGGAGTTCCCAGTAGCTCTCATAGTAGCTCTGGCGAGATCTAGCGAAACTACAACGAGATAAGGTAAATTATTCACGGAAATGCGGCTAGGAAGTGGCTAGCATGTGGAGACATGGTAAACAGAAAAGTTTTCCGGCAATTCATTTTTCACCACTGAATAATATAGAAATGTACTTCAATCTCTCTTGAATTCATTCAAACGTCAATAAGTATTCTTCATAACATTATTTTCTGCACTTATGTATCAAAATTTCTTTTTGGACAAACATGCTTGCATGAGAACTGGGACTATATCTTTTGGCGTTAGATTAGCAAATGAGGTACCAGTATAGCTTTAAATGAATGAGTTGAATTACATTGTGGGTTACTACGGATACTACAGGAATTTTACTCTTTAAAAAAAAACAAAAGCAAAAAACAAACAAAAACAAGGCGATCGGAAAGGCACATAGAACATTTTTTTCCATGCATTTGCATGCATTTCTATACTTTCCATTTTTATTCCATTATTTCCATGCTCACAATTACAAACAATTTATTTGTAACATTTTAAATAAACGTGGAATTCTAGGTTTCTCAAAGTCATACTGTAAGGCTATTTTCGTCTGCATTCCTTTATAGTACTATTGGTGAATACAATTGTCAGGTAGGTTCCCTGAGCAAAAAGTACCTGTCAGATGATCACCGGTATTGTAATATGAAAAAAAAAAACTTTTTTTGTCCATTTAACTGTTTAAATGCCTAAGGGATGCTGATCGTTTTCCTTAACCTTGAAGAGCTAGTGTTCTGAACGTGACACAGACTACATTTTTATATGCATTTTCTAGCTAGTTAATAACGTAGCAACAAATTACTAATGTTCATGGCATCTTTCAAGGTTTCTAGCTCTTTGTATTTTTTGATATAGACAGTTTTTTTTCTTTTTGCTATCCATTTAATATCGATCGCAGATTGAGTTGAACCACGTGTTCGAAGTAAAATATTAATATATAGGTGTCAAGTTAAAGTTGCTATTCATTCAATGATTGGTGAATTGTTGGTGGTAAGATCCTCTCAGTGAGCATTAATATCAATAGCCGTATAAGGTAAACAAAGTTTCGTCATATACATTTTTTTTCTACCAGCATATTAGGCGATTTTGGAAAAAATAACAGTATTTAGCTCCAATTTTCGCCGTAAATTATCACAAAAGCGAGGATCAATTAAGTAGATTGTGATTTTTTTTTAAATCTCACCCATTTCTGTTTAAGATCTTGAAAATTTTTCAGAAAGGTCTGGAAACACATTTTTATTGAACATGTTTTTAAAAGAAACAGATTATAGTGATTTCCTGTTTACTGCCAAATTTATTTATAAAACCGGTTCTACCCTATAACCTTTGAATGCGTCAACCTATACCACGTGCTATGAATTTGAATCACAATAACATTAATAGGGGTGAATTTTAAATGTTTTTTTTTTATAAACACATGAACGTTAGCAACAAGCAACGATCGTTTCTGATTTAAATACTTGAATGTTCAACAATGTAACAAAGAATAAACCTAGGCGCGTTTTGTAAAGATTTTTTAATGCATACACACTAATGTATGCGTTTCAAAATTAAAATTAAAGATTATTACTTTGTTCCGTTATGACAGCCCCCCCCCCCCCAAAAAAAAAAATGGAAGTAATAGTACATACTCGTAATAAATCAAAAACAAACATAAACTGTTTTTAGGGCGAGATTCATATCTGATAAAAAAATGAATTCAAATACGTGTAACGAGGGGAGAGGATAAAGATCCCCGAAATTTTTTGTATCATCATATTGTACATGCATTCTGAAGTTGCAATAGAATAGACAATTGGATAAAAAGTTTCAGAGTTTTTCATTAGTAAAACTTTTGTAAAAAGAAAACATCACTACATCCTAAAAGACTTTCTAAAATACATATTCAAAAGAAATTATAGTTTTTTATGCTTCAAAATGGTATAAGGGATATAAATGATTAGATCTAAACCTTGATTGATTTTCTTCTTCCTTTGTTATTTTACATTATTTTTTCAATTCTGGTTTGAAAAGTTTTTATATTGAAAAAATATGAATCAATAAAATTCCCCCCAAATCACTTTTTTGTCAAATGAAGTCAATTCTTAAAATCTAAGCCAAAAAATAATTTTGATATATAAGTTTTCTTACAAAAATACTAGATTCTGAAGTGACCCTATATTACATTATTGTGTTGCACTCCTAACATCTGAGATTTATTTGATTTAACATTGTTTTAAAAATTATAACATTCAATAACCCATTCGTAGTTTGTAAGTCAGTTATGATATCATTTAGACAATTTTTGTATATATTTTCAAGATTTCAAAACATGATTATTTGCAATGTATAATATATATGTACATTGTATATCAAAATATGTGTTAAGAGATGAAAACTATTCTCTGAAATGACTGTTAAATGTCTGTAATTTGTTAATAGACATTATTTTAAAATTCAAATAATATCAAACATTTTTTTAGTCAAGATCGATGAAGATTATTGATAATTATAAAAACAGTTTTGTTGCACTCCTGACTGCAGTAAAATTAAAAATTAAAACCATAAAGCACAAAAATTCATGAAGAGTTAGCAACATGAAGTGGTAACGAAATTGCAAAATATTTAAAGTCCAATACTTCATAATTAAAACACATGAAGGTATTTAAACTTGGCTTTATATCTTGAATTATTCGCTGTTTATGTCAAAACACTACCTAAAATACTTGTATATATTTAGAAGATAAAATATATTTTATAGTATATTTTCCTTCACAGGACAAACATTGTAAGCAATTGAGGTCAACCAGAAACATTCTACTCATCAATTTTTTTTCTTTATATTTATTCATATTTTTAGCATCATTTTTCATTAATTTTTGTGAACTGAGATATCAATGAGATATTTGGCAGGTATTTAAACACTATTTAAAGACACATGCCGAGACCTAGAAATTTATTGCCATTGCCTGTATTTTCAATGCAGGTTGATAAATATTTACTTATTGTACACAAATGTTAACATGAATCAACAAAAGACATGACATTTATTTACAGTGTAATATAATGGTACGTAATTATTAAATTTCAATCAAAATTCATCTCATTAAGTGTTGTTGAAAGGGAGCTCAAACTGAAAAATATGTGAATTAAGTTTAATGTTAGAAATTAAACTTTTGATATCGTCATATATTTTGAATCAAATAAAAGTATCAATAATTTCTTGCTGATTATGATACAAAACTACGCCAGAAGAACTCATTTTTAGGGCTAGAAAGTTTTTGTTCAGTTTTATATTCATGTATTTTAAATAAAATTAATTAAAAGTTACAAACCTTTTTTTTTAATTTTCGTTTAAAACTAAACGAAAATCGGTGAGGCATTCAATTGTTTGAATATATTTCATTGTCACATTGCACATATGAGCCGCTGACCTTGATTGGTATGCTTTATGTAAGATAAGAATAGAGCTTTTGTTGCTTCCAAATGCTTTATTTATTTGGAATCTCTGACAGGTATGAATGTCACAAACTATGGACCTGATTTACATAATAAGAGTCTTTCAAAACCGATCACAAACTGATGTTTCAAATTGAAGGCCTGAAATATCTCCCCCATGGTGTTTAAATTATCATTTTTTCTTTAACAAATCACTTGATTACGATGTTGAAAAGACTGTAATATATTATTGCCGGAAAATCCAGCTGCGTTTATGCTTCGAATTCTATGAAGTAATGGACGAAGCTTCCATTGTGGCAATGAGGCAACTGCCTCACTAGAATTTTCAGCACCACCACTTCCCAGAATCAATAATACATTGCAGAAAATATTTAATTTGTTTTTAAAACTAATGGTACGAAAAGAAAACAGACAACAGACAGTCTCTGTTCACAATATACTTTCCAGATTTGCTGGATCCAAACGACGCCGAATTCAATTAAAGTTTTAAATAAACAAAATGAATTGAATTGAATATGAATTTATCGTGATTTAAAACGATTTTCTTATATATTGCATAATAGTTAATGGCAGTTGTTCAAAAGAACATAATTTGTTGTTTTCCTATCAAGGACAACTTTTGGGTTTTGAATATCTAATCCAAATAAGAGTGTTAACTTCTAAAGGCATCATAGTGTCCCTTATTCGGAAGTATGATTTCCTATATAGGAACAATGCGAAAATTAAATCTATTGGTATTAGTTCTTAATAAGGAGCATGGTTAATTGTAAATGTACTCGTTACACGATGCAGCGCAATGGTTGAAATGAATGAATATTTAGAACATCGAAATGGATAACTTTAGAAAAACCATTTGTTAACTCTTCCAGAAAATATTGGTCGCAAGCATCGCCATATATGAACGATGTACCTCTACACCTAGCTACAGCATCTTTGCGAGATTTATCTGCAAGATTTTCAGTTAATTTGGTGCACGCCTACTCCAGTAATTCTAAGCATTGTCCAAAAATATGTCACAAAAATTAAAGTTATTCTTCATATCCTGTATTCTTTACTTGTAGCAACTTTCAATCATGCTTTCTCTTGCATCATCTAAACCTATTTGAATTTTTAAAACCTAACTATAGCTATTTTAGAACATAATTTAATTGAATAAAAAATGAAAAAAGTAGAAGAGGTGCAATGTCAAGTTTTATATGAAAACCAAACACTATTGAGCCTTGAATATTAATGGAAGAGAAGTAAAAAATATCCTTATCCAAATCGACATTTACTTTACATGGAACAAACATGTCTAAACAAATTTTTACCTTCCTTCCGCTGAAAAATGCCCGACAGGGGATTATAATAATTACTAGTGGTTAGAAAAGGTAAACTTTTATACCATTGAGAAAATAATGAGACCTGTATACCGCTACACATTTTAAGACCTTCACGCATATTTGCAGAAAGTCTGCTTAGGGTAAATGTAGAATTCAGGAGGACATCAATTTCAAAATGTTTCTCAGACTGACGAACAGCGGGGTGAAAAAAGGTAGCAACAATATATCACAGAACGCAGGATATGTAGACACAAAAAACTCAAGCTTAATAAAGTAATAATAAAATAGTGACTACGAGGTACAGTCTGTGGTGAATGCTTTAGGTATCTCTCAAATCTTTACATTATCGGGACTCTCTATTGTGGGTGTCTGTAGAGATCACCGAGTCCGTCTCTATAGAGTCAAGCTATTGGCTGTCTTTTAACACATTTTGTTTATACAAGGACTTGAGTATCCTTTAACCTCATACTTGATATTTTTTACATGGAAGGAGGATTTGTTGATAAACCTTCTATTTGTTTTGATGTACTCTTGCTGATGATTGACGTCCAAATTCGATACAGTTGCTTTGATTACTGTGCATTTCTATGTTAAAGTGTCTAGATATTATTAAAAGATTTTATAGGCGGACTAAAACTTATAGATATTAATGTAATCTGCACATGGTTAACATCAAAGCATGGAAAAAAAGCTTTTGACAATTGGCATGATATCTCTAAGATAATTTTGGGATGATTCCAACCTATTATCTTACCATTAAATGCCTACAGAAATAATAGGAAAAGGAGACATTGATTGATATTGTGGTCTACTAAGGCTCAAGGCTAAAGAGTCAAAACTACATATTAAGGTGAGGCAGTTTTCTTTTTTATATCTGCTGAGAAGATTTCGATTATTATCAGTAAATGCACAATGGTTGGAGGAAGAATATGTACACATGTAGATTGTAAAGTCATTCTGTCAATGCTCAAGGTCTGAATTAAATATTTGCTGTTTAAATAATAAAGCGTCCAGGCTTTATGTTCCTTGCGCAACAGACACCTCTAGATTTTGAAGCCTGTTCAAAGATCATCCCACTTATTGATGCATTCATATGCACACAATCAAAAAGTTATGCATGAATTAGTCATAAATTCTTTTAGCAAAGATCATTACATACAACGAAATATGGAGATAATCAAGCTTAAAGTCCATTAAAGGAAGGGAAATACTGAACAGCTGTATCGAAAATTTAAAATGAAAACTTGACAAACCAAAATAGATAGCTCGATAGCAATCGTTCACCTTAGTTACCGAGGTAACTACCGAGATAACAAACGGGGTTGCCTAGTTTCGGTTTTAGGTGTGAAATCCTGTCTTGAAATTTTCTGAACTTACAATCTGAAAATGTATATATAGATCATCAATTTTGCAATATCATCACTGTTAATGAAACTAAAGTGTTCCAAGGAACACATGCATCGCCTGCTTTATAGCGATATTAAAAAACAACAAATCGAAGGATAGCCTGTTACTTTTTTGCTACAAACATTATTTTGATACATAAAAGCACAGATAAAAAAAAATCCACGAATATTAAACATGATAGAATAGCGCTTATCTAATAAAAAATCTAAAATTAGAATAGAAATATGATCCCCCAATCTTCAAAGCTAGGCTTAATAGTGAAATTGAAATTACATATCAGAAATATTTGTATTTCATTATGCAAAAATTATGAATATGTGTTTAATCTAACTATCCTTTACTAAAATACTAATCCCGATGTATTTCAAGGTATTCAAATTTTAGTTTTGTGGTTACTGTATAGCATACAGTTTCATGAGCACAAAAATATCAGATATAATTGCTAATATCTACGTATGAACGATTTCTAAAACGAGGTAAGTTACTGGCAAACAAGTTGATGAAAAAAGAATATCAGCAGTCTCGTTTAAAGTCATCATTTCGTAAGTTCTATGGTCGATACAATGACCTTGTCAGCAAATACAATATATCATTAAGTCAAATGCTAACTGACTTTTTTCATACTAACTGTTAGGCCATTATTTATACACTGAATTGTCGACGGATTTTGTCGTTATTTCCCGATCATGACAAGGAGCACACGGCGGGTGTGACCGGTCGGCAGGAGATGCTCACTCCTGCATGGCATCAGATCCCACCTCTGATGTCTTAGAGGTCCGTGTTACCTCTGCTCTTATTTTGTATTGTTAAATGGAATTTTGAGCTCAAATACTGTTCTTATCTCCGCATATTTTATCAAAACCTGCCTCACAAATTCAGAAGAAATACAGGTTGAATCAACAACCGTCTGGAGTATTTTTTCAAAGAAGATCAAAGGTTAAGGTCAAGAGGATTGTAACGCTGGTAATTTTCATGATGTTTTATGTCAAACAATGCATATGCTAAATAGCATTAACGTACATTTTAAATGTCAAGATTATGCTGTATATAGGAACAATGAACTTTTTTGAAAGTAGGTTAAAAGTCACATTAAAAGGTCATGAGGTCGGTAACCATGGTATTTTACAAAAACCAAAGTGCCAAGCAATAGATGTGCAAAATACATTTCAAATCCATACCTTTTTACAGTTCTTAAAATATAGAGTGTGACAGCCGGACAGACGGACGGGCAGAGAGACGCCGGGTAAAGATCTCTAAGTGTCGCGTTGCTCTGCAAGCGACACAAAAAGATGGACATAAAGAACAGTGATCGCTCTCAAAAATCCTTTAAACAATACAAATTGTGAACAGGAAAAACACCCTGACCCCTGGAAACACCAAAGAGGGGACCAGGTGCCGAGGACTAAGCATTCCCTATCGACCGGTCACATCCGCCGGGAGTCCTCTGCATTGATCAGGTGAAAGGATTAATCCATACTCAAAAATGGCCTAACAATTGCTATGAAACATAGATATGTTTGCTAACGAGGTCATTATAAAGAATATAGAATTAGCTGTTTTAAACAAGATTGTTTTAAGCCCAATATCATCAACTTATTTGTAAGTAGCCTGCCTCGGTTTCAAAATTAACCCTTTTCTGAACATGCTTTTGCATATCGAATCAGTGGGAGAAATAAACACCATTTGCAAGTGATACTAGAATATTATCTATAAAACACTTACAAATCATGCAATGCGTAAAGTTCATTTAAACATGTATGCATTTCTTTCCACGCAGAAAACATTGATATTAAATTATATAAAAAAAACGAACATTTCGTAGTAATCACTAGATATTAAAGAGAAAACGCGTCATTTAGAAAGACACAATTTTATACAAATGTTTAAAGAAGTGACAATGGTTCTTCTTTTCTACAACAATAAACGAATCATCTCCCAAAAGAAAAGTATGAGCGTCAACAGTAAGTAATGACTTCGGGTTACACCCGTTGCCACTAAGTAATGATTTTTAATTACTTAGGAGAGGAGAGTTAAGATGCAATCCATTTTATACAAGATTCTAACAAACCACACATGTGTATTATATGGTGGAATTAATGCACAAAAAGTTAAACATGTAACTGCAAAAGATATCGCACCTAATAAACAAAACTCCTATAGGTTTATCTTACTCAAAATCCCATGTATAGGTAACCCATTCTTATTCTATATTCCATATAATATTTTCTTCGACTCAGTTTTTATTCAGATTTGTGAACCAATAATGGGACATGTTTTCTATAGGAGAAAGTATCCCAATTTGTTGGGAAAAGTCAATTTCACGAGGTGCTTTCAAGCACTCAACAAAATTCAACCAATTTGACAATTTCCATGTACATCGCTTGCAGAGGAAAGGAGTCCCCATCCCATGTTTTCTCTGGCTTGATGTTTTATTTTTTTATTTATAGTTTGTTATTTTTCTGTCTTTATAGGTTGGGAACTGATTTTCGTGAAAATGAGAGCGCTTTTGGTCAAAAGTCTACAGAATTTGTAAAATCTAAAAGAAAACTAATCCTTCATGCCAATTATTATTCCTTTATTCCATTTTTTTTCTTTGATTTTGTGATTTTGTATTGGGTCAGTTCTGGTATTGCATGAGGATCGATTTCCTTCAAGAGTAAAGTTCATTTGTGTTCTGGAAAGCAACAAAAATACGTTACATCGAATTCAGAAAGCGTGAATTTTCACGTTTTGTCTATTTAAGCATGGTGGACGTTCAGCATCTTAACATTCGTAAATCCGTACCCCGGTTTCGCTTTCCGTGTTCGCCTTGGGTCCGCTAAGGCTGACTTCGAGCGAACCCTTAGCGCACCCAAAGCGGACCCGTAGCGGACTAATGTACTGTTCACACGGAGAATTTAATTTGAATTAAACGTAAGTTACTGCGAATTAAATATGAACCTTGCTCACGGGAAATTTAATGCGAATTAGTTTAATTCGAATTTATTTACTGCGCATTAAATTACTTCGCATTATTTCGGTGTGAACGCTAAGCGAAGCTAATTCAAATTAAATTTTGACGCATGTGTTAAGGCAAAATAAAGTCTCATGCCACATGTCGGTGGTCAGATATAGATACTTAAGATGACGTGATTTGAAAATGACGTCATAGTACCTTACTGAATAGCTTTACTGTAGAAGTAAAATTTTAATTCGCATTAGTTTACTTCGCATTAGCTGTCGTGTGAAGGCAATTTGATTCACATAATTTTAATTCGCATTATGTTACTTTGCATTAATTTACTGCGGATTAAACTCTCCGTGTGAACAGGCCATTAGAGCGAACGACGATAGCGAACCCCGAATTCAGAAGCGAACCCAGAAAGCGCAGTCGGCGTTATATATAACAGAGCTGTCAATCAAGATAACAAGTTGACCAATAAGCGCATCAACCAATCAGTTTGCTTGTTTGCATACAATGTTAATCATAAGATCTCTATACGAACAAATGTACAGTTGTAAGTGTATAAGCATTGCATGTTTATATACAATTTATGTACATTTACTTTTATTCAAGAAATTGATATTTATAAATTATAATATTCTCCAGGTAACATTAATTGTTAATTTCATAATTCTTTCATAATTAAGCAGAGCGTAAATTTTCATATAACGTTGAAGTTTCTATTTTTTCTCCGCTTTGACATTTCTTTTTTCTAAATTGCCTTAATGAATCAATTAATCACTTTGGAAAAAATGTCAAAGCTTAGAAAAAAAAAACACTCTTTATCAGACGAAAAAAACCCAAAACTTTAAATTAGCATTTATTTATGTAACTCTCAAAATGACGCTTGAAATTGATGAAAACGTATATTAATGTGATCTGAAGTCTGAAATATAGATAAAAGCAAATGAACAAAAGAATGCATTTGTGGATGGAGGGTCTGTTTCATTTTAAAACATATGTTTGCAATTCGAATTTTAAACTTACGAAGATAAAATGTTGATAAATAACTGTTTGGCGGTCAAGACTAAGGAATATTATTAAGAGTATAATCGGGAATAATATTAAGAACAAAGCGTGTCTTGACCAAAGTCGATGCAAAAGAATTCAATGCGTATTCATATACAATTCATGCATTTCCCTTTCGGGGAAAAAATCACAGAACCTAACCAAAACAGAACTGTACAAACAACCATACCTTTTTGACACCAATTAGTCTGCCACTCAATTTTTTTTAATTCGATTAATAAATTGATTACAAAAATAGAGAAATTTGAAAAGATGTTATTATTATTTTTAATTTTTTAAATTTATTTTTGTTACTTATCTTAATGTAAATGCATGTGATTTTTTTTCTTTTCCTCCATCCATAAATTAATTCAATACGTACGTACACCACTACTCAACTTAAATATCTACTTTCCTGTAAATCACTGTCCTCGAATTTTTCCAACAACCGCTGTTAACGCAGTTGTAAAAATATATATGTTAACAAACACACAAACAAAAATTATTGATCTCTTTCCGAAATTATTCTCATTTGAGAAAATAATGCGTAGACCAATAAAGTGTGGTATTCTGGTGTTTTTAGGTCACCTGAGTCACTCAGGTGACCTATTGCTATCCGTTTTTGTCCGTCGTCGTGCGTCGTCCGTCGTCCATCGTGCGTCGTGCGTTAACATTTAAACATTTTCAACTTCTTCTCTGAAACCGCTCAACCAATTTGAACCAATTTCGGCATATAGCATCTGTGGGTAAAGGGGGACGAAAATTGTGAATTTCATGGTCCCTGTTCCCCTGGGGCCTGAGGGGTGGGGCTAAAACCACCAAAATTAATGCAATCTTTAAAAATCTTCTTCTATACTCCTGGACATCAAGCAGTCAAACTGTTGACATGATTGTAATAAGCATTGAGCCCTCTACCAAAATTGTGAAATTCATGGCCCCAGGGTCAGGGGTTCTGGTGCTAGGGCGGAGCTATATAGATCATATAGTGAAAGTGCCTTATTTCTTTGAAAATCTTCTTCTCTACTTCTGGGTATTATTGAAACAAATTGAATACATAGTTATGATAAGCAAGGGTGACTCTACCAAAATTGTGAAATTCATGGCCCCAGGGTCAGGGGTTCTGGTGCTAGGGCGGGGCTATACAGATCATATAGTGAAAGTGCATTAATTCTTTGAAAATCTTCTTCTCTACTTCTGGGTATTATTGAAACAAATTGAATACATAGTTATGATAAGCAAGGGTGACTCTACCAAAATTGTGAAATTCATGGCCCCAGGGTCAGGGGTTCTGGTGCTAGGACGGGGCAATACAGATCATATAGTGAAAGTGCATTATTTCTTTGAAAATCTTCTTTTCTACTCCTGCATGTTATTTAAACAAGTTAAATATATAGTTATGATAAGCAAGAGTGACTCTACCAAAATTGTGAAATTCATAGCCCCAGGGTCAGGGTTTCTGGTGGTAGGGCGGAGCTATATAGATCATATAGTGAAAGTGCATTATTTCTTTTAAAATCTTCTTCTCTACTCCTGGGTATTATTGAAACAAATTAAATACATAGTTATGATAAGCAAGGATGCCTCTTCCAAAATTGTGAATTTCATGGCCCTTGGATCAGAGGTTCTGGTGTTAGGGTGGGGCTCTATTTATTATATAGTGAAAATGCATTAATGCTTTAAAAATCCTCTTCTCTGCTCTTTGGTATTATTTAAACAAATTAAGTACATTGTTATGATTAGCAAGGATGCCTCTTCCGAAGTTGTGAAATTCATGGCCCCAGGGATAGGGGTTCTGGTGCCAGGGCGGGGCCATATAGATCCTATAGTGAAGATAAATTATTTCTTTAAAACTCTTCTTCTCTGCCCCTGGGTATTATTTAAACAAACAAAGTACATAGTTATGATATGCAAGGATGCCTCTTCCAAAATTGTGAATTTCATGGCCTCGGGGTCAAGGGTTCTAGTGAAAAAGGGGGGGGGGGGGCTCTATTGATTATAAAGTGAAAAAGCAAAATTTCTCTGAAAATATTCTTTTCTGCTTCAGGTTAAAAAGCAAAGAAGCTAGTGTATAGTTATGATGAGCAAGAGTGCTTCTTCCAGAGTAGTGAATTGCATAACCCCTGGGTCAGATGTGCTGGTGTAAGGGTGGGGCTCTTGATAATATAGTGAAAATGCATTAATTCTATTAAATAATCCTGTCTGCTCCTCAGTGTTAAGCAGATAAACAAAGTGATTACTTATGATGTGCAAACTTCTGGTCCCAGGGTGAGAGGCTCTGGTATTTCTCGATGGGGAAGGGGGGGGGGGGGCTCTATTGATAATATAGTGAATCAGTAGTAAAAATGCATTATTTCTTTAAAAATCTTCTCTGCACCTGGGAATATCAGAGGCAAAAAGAGTAAAAGTTTTAATAAGGAAGGGTATTTTTACCAGACATTTGAACATCTGGACCATTTAGTCAAGTGTTCTGGTCCTCCACATGTGAGTTAAGGCTAGGTATAGGGGTTTCTATGCAAATGAGCTAATAAAAACGCATAAGAGGTATATTTATTATTTAGAGAAAGTTTTGATTTATTTTCTTATGCATATTTAGTACCCACGATATGTTATAGCCAGTAATCATTATGACGTCATATCATGACGTCATTGTTCTTACCTACTGGAGGCAATAAAACACACAACGAAACAGCTTCGGCGCAAGGGATTATCCTATTTAATTTTACATAAAAATTGTATAATGTTAAGAAGAATATTCTGTAGATAAATAAAACTGCTGCACAAATCCTAGGTATTTTCTCATTTGATCAGAATTAGAGGAAACGTATACCGGCCTGTGCATTTTTACCCTGATTCAACTTGAAACTTTACAAATGGAAATTATACAACTGAGCTGTTGATATTTGTGCAGCAATACCAGCAATCTTTGAAATATTTTGCTTCTGTTTCAGTTAAATAAAATAGAGCATGCCCTTGCGCCGAAGCATTTTTGTTGATGTCCCTTATAATCTTGTGTAGTAAAGAACAATGACGTCATAATATGTACTGGCTATCTCATGTCTTGGGTACCAAGTATGTATTAGACAATACGTTTTAACTTTCTCTGTATAATAGATATAGTCTTTAGGCATTTTAATTAAGTTTATTTGCATAGAAATGCCTATACCTAGCCTTAACTCACCTGCGTCGCTAGGGCACTATTAATTTGTAATCTACTGAGAGGAGTTATTCCCCTTTGCCATTTACTTTTGATAATTAATCACTGTAAATAATGTACTTGAAAGGTTAATAGAATAAGAGAATTATGCAAGAATTTTTATTGTATAATACAAAAAGTACTTTCATAGTTTTAATGATCAGGTAGACTTGTAAGTAATAGATAAATAAAAATGAGACAAAAATAACTTGTCTTATTAAATGTTCATCAAAGATCAAGAGAGGCCAATGTAAGAGATTTCAACAAGGTAATCAATAAGATAGTACAGAAGCAGTGATAGTTTGTTAATTTACTGTATGGGATAGTGTTAAATGGGGAACAGATTAGAACCTAATTTATGAACTGTTAATGAATGCTAAACTAATTATTTTTTTTTTGATCCTGATCACTCTATTTTTTTTGCTTTTGGGCAACAAAGCTTCACCTTTCAGTTCATTTTATACTCTATGGATCCTCTAAACTGTTGTATTATACTCAGGTGACCGTTAAGGCCCTTGGGCCTCTTGTTATTAATGCCCTCGAATTGTCGCTTGCAGGCTCATACGCTCTTCAGATCGACACTAAACAACGATGAACCATTTCAACTACTGCATATTTGGAATATGTCAGTAAGATGAAACGGGGTCCGCTTCACGCTTGAATGAAAGCAACGCCGGGTTTTCTCTAGACTCAAACCCAAACCCGAGCGAATGCATAACGAACCCGAAGTAAATGATATTTTAGCGATTTAATAAATATTTTATTGTTAAGATATTCAACTGCTTTTCTGACTGTAACTGATTTTTCATAACAAATCGCTCAACTAATACCACATCTCTTTCTCAGCATACTTTCATTGGGCACCAGAACGAACATCAATTTTGACTGATAACTAACTTAACTTACAATAATAACTGAACTTCTGGCAAGTCCTTAGTATTCATAAACCATGTACAAGTTATTATATGCCACTGCAAAGGAATTTCCAAGATTTAAGTTAAACTTTACAGCCCTTCCTTGCACGAGTAAGACTGAGTCACACATTTTTCGTCACAAGTCACCTACATATTGACGTCATTTTCACATTGTGACGTCATAAACATGGACCAAAACATTAAATGAAATATGCTATTTAAAAAACATGTTCATGACTATTTGTGTTCAAAATTTCATTTTGATCTAAATGGTAGTTTTTTTAAAATAGAGATAGTTCGCGAAATTTTGATCACCCCTCGTATATCTATCTATCTATCTATCTATCTATCTATCTATCTATCTATCTATCTATCTATCTATCTATATATATATATATATATATATATATATATATATATATATATATATATATATATATATATATATATATATATATATATATATTCTACACTTATTGATGCTTTTTGAGGTCAATACGATGATTTTGACACCTGAAGAGTACAATATTCACCGAGCCCGAAGGTGGCTAAATCATCGTATTTACCGAAAAATCAGCAATAATTGTTTTATTATATGATTCAATGATTAAATGACACACACTCATTAAGCAGTCCGTGCCATCTTACTTGTTCACATCTGCTGAAGTACTAGCCGAACATAATGAGAGAAACGGTCTTAAAAAAACAGTTGTATTATTTTGGAATTTTAAATTCTAGTTTAGGTGCAATGTAGAAAAAATAAAATGTCAGGCACATATATAGGATTGATTTTGAAAAAGGGGACATTAAAAGAAAAAAAAATGACAACTTACCTGAAAACAAGTCGTTGACTAGCCCCCCCCCCCCCCCTAAAAAGGAAAAGAATTCTCCCAAAATCAAAATTTTATTTGATGGGAGATGTAAAGGTCCATAAACTTTTTGAGGGGAGGGGGGCTTTCATTGAATTTTTTATCCTTAAAATTTAAATTAAAACTTAACATTCTCAAAAGGTGGTGAGAGGGGCAGACCTCCTGCAACCCCCCACCCCCCACCCTCACCCAAGAATCTATGTGCCTTAATGTTATGTTCATATGAGTGGATGTCAGGTGCAAGTGAAATAACTTTCCAAAACTATTTTCATCAATTTGGAATTTTCCTATCTATTTTTGGTCTAATGTAGAACAAATAATTTCTTATATTGACCTGGAAGATCACGTGCAGGTCAATATAACGTAGTATTTTTCTAACATTGTTGGATCACAGCCAATCAGAAAGATGGGAATTATTCAATCATGTAATATATCTAGTCAAACTTGTCACAGCGGTCACCTTTATCCAGCGGTCACCTGTCCTATGCGGTCATTTTATTTCCTTCCAATGAATTTTCCTATATAATGTAACTCTATTAAGCGGTCACCTGTGTAACGCGGTCAGCGGTCATCAAATTTCATGTAAAATCGCCATTTTCCCTCGTATATAGCGGCCATTTTGTCCGATCACGTGACCAGATCTAAAGTCAGGTGACTCCCAATTTTTGTCACTAATGTAAATTGGTCGTGTGTAGCAAGATTATGAAAAAAATAATTGGCCTTATTAAAACCATTAAAAAATATTGGATAATTTATTTATTCATTTAACAAAGCGAAACCAGGGTGCAAGTGGCCGTAAAGGTTATCGGGAAAACGGACTTACGAGAATGTTAATCTTATTGAATTGGAATCTGTTTTAAAAAAATTCTGAATGATACACAAGGCATCATTATATTTATCTATTAATGGATAGAATAATTAGGTGTTTCCTAATTATTAGTTCACCTTTGGCATGTCCAAGTCCTATAGGTGTAATAGCGTAAATGCATGACAGGCCGTTTTTAACACATAGGAAACGTATTATTTGTAGAAACCCTAATTAACTGTTTTGTTTACTCAATGTGTCCTGATTATCTTGTGATTTTCAACTAGGTAAGACGACAGTTAGGATTAGTCACGCTTCATTGGTCATAACACCTGTGAATTTGATATCAATTTGTATTGTGCACTGCTTTGATAAACTGAGAATATTATCACTTGTCTGTTTATTACGCTACTATTTACATACAACTTTTTATCAGGACTGACTAAACTTGTTTTTTTAGAGGCAGTTTAGATAAAAAATATATTATATTTTATTCATGGCACAACATGATAATGTAATCTTATAATAAAAGAAAGTTTTGTTGTTGTTTGGAGGGAGGATAATGGCAGTGCCCTATTAGACTCAATATATTTTTGTTGGAGTCATCAAATTTATCTTGAACTTAATCTTCAGACTTTTTAAATTAAAGATAAATCTGAGACCATCGATGTCTAAAGCACATCTTTCTTTTATATTCTATGATGTAGTGTTTCAAAACACAGAACTAACATAAATTGGAAAAGAATTTTTCTTGAAAAAAGATGAACCTCTTTTCAAAGGTCACCTCTCTATAAAGGTCACTTTTAATGGTTCCCGCAGGTGACTGCTTAATACAGGTTTGACTATATATATATATATATATATATATATATATATATATATATATATATATATATATATATATATATATATATATATATATATATATATATATATATATATATAAAAGGAAGTATCTGAAGTACCTATAATTAATTGCAAATTCTATATACAAAATTTAAATTCAATAGAAATCTTCAAAATCTTACAAAATACCACAAATATCACAAAGTTTTTTTTCTGAGGTGTTTGTCATTTCTTTTCACGCGAGAGGGAACGCTAGGGAATACTTGGTATGAAACTATGAGAAATTACACATATGTAATATATAGCACTCCTCAAGAATGCGCTAGAAAAATGCCATTATGATGTTATTTCAGTAACCGATATTCATATAGCAAGGGAGTATAAACATATTCTATGTCTGCAATTTGAATCACGTGATATTTCAGAATCTATTCAATTCTAGATCTGCACTTATCTGTAGCCTTGAAATCCATTCAAAAAAATGGTTCCTGCACTTTAAATGTAATTAAAGACTTTTCTAGATATACATCTATGTATTTAGATATACCCTAAACAAACGTTTTAAAGTAACTTTATTATACAATGACGGTTTGTTTAAAGTCATTTTTAAATTCATTTTAAAAAATTCACATGTGAAAACATTCCGCAACCGTAAACAAATGTTTTTATGTGACTTATTAAACAATGAAGTTTTGTTTAAAATCGTTTTAAAGTTTCTTTTTTTTAAAAACACGAGAAATTATTCAAATGGCATATGTTTCTTCTCCCTTTTTATTCTTTGATTTTTTTTAACTAATCGAATATAACGTTTCATGTTCGACTCGGGCGTTCATAAATGGGTATAAAAGTACTTCTCATTAATTAAAATGTCTAACATGAATCTGGTTATATTGATTCTTTAGTCAAGAATCACATCAGTTAAAATGAAATATGAATAACGTAAAGTTATCAAGCTCAAAAGTCCATAGTCCATGAAAAAATGTCAAACTTGAAGCAGAGCAAAGATGGACCTCTAAAAACATTTGAGGTGCATGGGATCAGGTACCATGGAGGAGTTAGAATCCCCTGTCGACCGCTCATACCGGCCCTGTACTCTTTGTCTTCATCGGATAAACGGGGAAAATCATATTTTTACTCTTCTTATAAGTCAACATCATTAAAATCCTTTAACATGGAAAGTAAAACGCACACAGTTTTTAAACTCAAGACATTTGTAAAGTTTGAATATCTACTTCCAATGAAAGGTTACCGTTCATGGTAGCTCAATCGGTAGAGCGCTCGCTACATGATCGGCAGGTTGTGAGTTCGAATCTCGGCCGCGACTGACCTAAGTCGATAAAAAATGAGTAACAACTGTTCCTTCGCCATGCTCTCGGCACTTTGAAGTGAAAGTTGCGGGTCCTTCGGATGAGGCCTTAAAAACCGAGGCCCCGTGTCACGGCAGGCGTTGGCACGATAAAGATTCCTCACTGCCCGGAGTGCCGAGTAAAGGTCAAAATTTGAAGCCCTTCACTGGTATATGGTGACGCCTCTGTATGAGTGAAAAATTTTCGAATGGGACGTTAAACAACATACAATCAATCAATAAATTCAATGAAAGGTTATTTGTTTTTGATTGATAAATAATGATGATATAATAAAAAATTCACTAGGTTTAAAATGTCATGTCCTCATCTAATCATTGTATTAGGTAATTTTAAGAATATACTTCCTATCTTAAAATTTGTAAAAACTGTAGTTTAAATGATGTTGATAAGAAAATCATCTTTTATTATTTTGTGTGAGAAAGACAAAGAAGACAGACAAGAGGTATTGAAAGTTGTAAATGAAGAATGTTGCAGTTTTCCTAGTCTACAACCGACTGATAAATTTATTCCTTTTTGAACAATGCGAATTAACAAGTATTACTGCATTTATCAAAAAATTATTAACCTTAATTGTGATTAATGTACCATGGAGTATATAAATTACCAATATTTCTTCATTATCAAATCAATGTGTAAATTATGCATAAAACTACATTCTATTTAATTTGAACATTGTAAATTTTCCTTGGGACATCAAATTAATGTTCGAGGTGGAACATATTAATATTAATATTAAACACTTGCTGTTGACTTCAACTCGAAATTTAGACATATCGATGACGTATTATCAATTAAAACTAGTTACATCCATTCTGGTGTCGACTTGACATATCCCAGTGAGCTTGAGATGAAAGAGACCACACAGTCTGACACATTTGTTTCATGTTCTGATCTTTTGCTAGAAAATAACATTTATGGTAACCTAGTAACAAAACTTTATGTTAAACGTGATGGCATCATTTTTTCTGTCGTAAACTTCCCTTACTTCTGTAGCAATATATCCTTATCGCCATCATATGGGGTTTATGTTTGAATCAATATGCAAGAGCATGCTCTCTGTACGAACAATTTCTTAAACGAGGCAAGTTATTGATAAACAAGTTGATAAAACAAGAATTTCAACAGTGTCGTTTGAAGCCATCATTTTGCAAGTTTTATGGCCGATACAATGACCTTGTCAGCTAATACAATGAGTCATTAAGTCGAATACTGATTGACATTTTTCATACCACTTGTTAGGCCATCATTTAAAATTTGATTCGATTGAAATTAATACTATTATATATTAAAAGGTAACAATTTATCACATGGTACTAACATGACATAATAGATTATCTCAATATGCCCGCAAGTTCCTGATGAATTATTCCCTTGCATTGTATCTTTTGTTGTTGTCTATGCTTTATATACTGAAACGCAAAAGAACGCAACAAGCAGTAATCTACAAACATTTGAGTTTTTTATCCAATGATTTTCAATAATGAATACAGTAAGTTAAAACTCGATTTAAAAACATCAAAGATTTGGTAAAAATGTTAAATGATTATCTTTTAGCTTTAGAAAGTAACACATGAATGTTAAAACACCCCCCACCCCGGCAATTCAATTACAGTGTGCAAGACTGCCATGTGCAACAGTTGCAGCTTGATTTCTTCGATGCAGTTGGCTCATCAATCTGGAGACCTGAGCGAAAGAAATATTCTTTGCCATTTTTAAACGGCTGTTTTTCAGATGGTGAGGTCGAAATTTCTCTAGCCAAGCGCAGTGTAGCAACCCTTGAACGTCCGGTCCAAGGACTGTCATTCATGCTAATGATACCCAAGAGCATGTTGAGGCGTGATGTGGTGCATATTTGCATCTGCAACTCTCCATCACCTTTATTTTAAGATTTTCCAGCAATGGAAATGCGTACTTAAGTCATTTTAGGAAGCGATACCAAGGCTTCCTAAAAATGACTTAAGTACGCATTTCCATTGAAAAGAAAGGAGAATTTGATTTTCGAAACATTGCTGCATTACCTATGATAAACAGATACAAGTCCTTAAAACCCCATATTATTGCCAAATGTTTTGTTAAACATGCAAATTTGATTTCTCTTAAGCGGACTCAAACTTAACTTCCGGTAATGGGATAAAAATCATTCAACCGTTTACAAAGTTGAAGATGTCCTTACTTTTTAGAACAAAATTATCTCATATATATAATTTTCCCCTTAAAATAGGATGTTGCGTTTCTTTTGCGTTTCAGTATATAAAAATGTCTTTACCAACTATAATTCTCGATAACTTATCTTCGCAATTCGAAGATTGGAATTCTAATTTTCGCGGATATTTATCTAACTCCAATGAAACTTTTTTTTTTTGGTTGGAAAAGTTACTATCCTGTTTTGCATCATTTTTATAAAAGCAGGACACATTTTATAGCGAAGTTTAAATAGGAACGCCAACAGGACAAAAAAATTGAAATACACTTCATTACATTGATGGATGTTCTAAAGTATTTATTTTTCATATTTATTCATATTTCTGAAACAGTATAGCGAAAATAGGCTTTTCTAATGTTTACAGAGAAAATTTTTGAAAAAAATGGATATCAGAACGCTAAAAAATTAATACAAGACATTAATAATAGATAAAGTTGAAATTCGCCAAAATGAAGTTGTGTAACGATCATGTCGAAAAATCTAAAAATGATGCAATAAATAGTGCAATATTTGAAATACCTGAGAAATGGGCATGTATCACGTGCACATTCAGTGAATTCTGGTGATTTCAGGTTTTAAAAAGAGCATTTACTGGTGTATTTTAAATACTCACATCAACATAATTTTTTAGCCAATAATATTAAAGTTGGATATCATTGCGAAATAAAAGTACACGAAGCTCCTCCCATTTTCTATTTAGTTTCGGCCAACTCATAGCAAGGCTGGGTACTCCGTACCAGACTAGTTTAAGGAAAACCCATTCTAGTAAATGTCGGATCCCAAACAAATTGAGAAAATGTCCCTGAAGGACAATCCAGTGGACGAAGAAGAGGAGGATATAGTAAATCCATGGGAAGTCTCTACACACTCTGCCAAAGGCGTGGACTACGATAAACTCATCAGTAAGATCTCACATTTAAACTGTGTTTAATTACTCACTTATCGTCTTGTATTGAACTTTTCCAATATCATTCTTTTTATGTAACCTGGAAAATCTTTTGCTAAATGTTTGTCTACTTTCGATTTGTACAAAACGTCACAATTTTTTCCTTATTTTTTTCTTGGCAATCGTAGGGAAGTTTGGGAGCACTAAGATAGATGATGCTTTGATAAAAAGAATAGAGAATCTGACTGGTAGACCTGTCCATCATCTTCTTAGAAGGGGGATTTTCTTCTCTCAGAGGTTGGTTATAGGCCTTATTAGCATTAAGTTTGATTTAAAGACTATTTTCGAAATTCAAAATATACTGAATGGATTAAAGAGGTTGGCAGTTACATGTACACTAAGTTAACATGACTATTCTGCATTGTGAGCTTTTAATATACTTTTTATATACTCCTCAATAATTATACCAATTTAGA
This sequence comes from Saccostrea echinata, assembly GCF_033153115.1. Taxonomy (NCBI): domain Eukaryota; kingdom Metazoa; phylum Mollusca; class Bivalvia; order Ostreida; family Ostreidae; genus Saccostrea; species Saccostrea echinata. The sequence continues at coordinate 898,233 of NW_026889792.1, forward strand.
CGATAAAAATATTTAAATATAACAGCAAACGAGGAAATAGCAGCTATTACTTGATATCGCTTGTTTGTATGGACACTAACTGAACTTAAAGAGAGTTCAAAAACAAGGGAACTCTCTGATAGTCCATGGATCCAATTAAATATTGTTGTATTTTTCGTAAAAGTATCCAACATATAACAAGGTTTTAATTTAAAAAATTAAAAGAATTTTTTTGAAAGAGTTTTAGCGGTCCTTTTGTTAGGAATGTGAGAAATTAAGCTATCTGCTACAATCAGTAAAATAGAAATACCGGTGAATTTTAGATGTGTCTAAGATTCTAAAAAAGACATCAACCCCCTTTACTTTCCATGTACTTTTCATTCCTTAGGGATTTGGAAATGATCTTGAATGTTTACGAACAGAAAAAGCCTTTTTATTTATACACTGGTCGAGGGCCGTCGTCAGAGGCAATGCACATGGGACATCTCATTCCATTTATTTTCACTAAGTATCCATTTTAACTTAATCTAAACTGTCATAACACATGAAATAGAAAAATAAAGTTGTTAAGAAATCATCCAATAATAAATTTTTATGTTGAAATAAATGACTGATGAAATAGTTGAATATCTTTATTAAGTTAACTCTCAAAGTAACAATTTTGTTATTTTGTCCACAAGGTGGCTGCAAGATACATTCGACGTGCCGCTGGTCATTCAATTGACTGATGATGAGAAGTTTCTGTGGAAAGACCTAACTTTAGAGCAGACCAACCATTTAGCGTTTGAAAATGCTAAGGATATCATCGCATGTGGTTTTGACGTTGAAAAGACCTTCATTTTTAGTGATCTTGACTTCCTAACGTATGCAACTATATATAGTAGGAAAAGTCTGTCAATGTTATTTTCTTGTCCTCCGTATCATTTTTCAGTTTATAATCTCATAAAGTAACTGTTTCCAATTCTTATATTTTCTTACATATCCTAAGTTCCAGACTGAATGGTCAAAAAAAATCTTAACTTTCTGCAAATCTGCCTTCAGTATTATTAACATTAATGTAATAAGTATTTTTATAGCCCAGAAACCCATTGGATTGCTTATTTCTTTCTTTAATCATCTCATCATAAAAAACACTAAGATTTATCCTTCTTCAATGAATAAAAAGCCTGTTAAGCAGTTTGTCGTGTTTTGCCAGCTTTCTAAACTTAAATACTTCGATTGAAATTCTCAAAAGTATTATTAACAATGTGATACGATTTTAACAAAGACACAAAAATAAACCAATTTAGTAAAGAAAGATAATCCAAACTTTGAGTAATTAAAACTTGACGAAATAAATAGACTTATAACAGAAAAGTCATGAAAATGGGTTGAAAATTGCCAATGACTTGACTGACATAGGGAAAGTTCAGATAGCGATTCCAAAACAAAATAACAACAAAAAAATTGTAGAGCCGGGGAGAAAGGAGGAAACTCACAAACTTGAAACTACGTCCGTCCTCCAAGGATGTAGGTGGGAGAAGTAACGCACCGCTTGACAGGAATTTGAGTTGTTAAATTTTTATTGATCAATGTCTGCCTCTCCTAAGACTTGAAATAAAATGACCATTATCATCCATCACCATGCAATATATCAGACTTTTATATTCAAGGAGGATACTTATTGATTTCTAAAAAAAGTTTTCTGTAAACCTAAATCTATTTACTATGTCTTCTTTGCAGAAACAGCCCTGCGTTTTACAGAACAATTTGCAGAATCCAGAAACTTGTGACCTACAACCAAGTGAAAGGAATCTTCGGATTTACGGATAGTGACAGTATCGGGAAAATAAGCTTCCCGGCTATCCAGGCTGCTCCCAGCTTCAGCTGTATGTTTCCGGAAATATTTAATGGAAGATCTGATATCCCTTGTCTCATCCCATGTGCAATAGATCAGGTAAATAGAGTTATCGATTATAGGAATGCATTGTCTGACAATAATTATGTTGTTTACAGTAATGGAAGAAGATGTACATGATAATGAATTCTTTCTACATTTTTGGAAAATGCGTAAATAATTTACTGTTATTATCCCCAAATTTTATTCAATTAATTTAGTTTGTATCAAAGGTTTATCGATAAACTATAGCTAATTCAAAAGCAGAAACGTTATTCTTTTTTTGAAGGATCCTTATTTTCGAATGACAAGAGACGTAGCTCCTAGGATGGGTTGTCTGAAACCTGCCCTTATTCACTCTACATTTTTCCCTGCCTTGCAAGGAGCACAGACTAAAATGAGTGCAAGCGACCCCAATTCATCTATATTTGTCACAGACACAGACCAGGAGATTAAAGACAAGGTAACTGTTTGCTGACAGGTTGCAACAATAGGAAATTTTACATCCAAAGAAGCATTTTGTCAAATGTCATTATCATTAATGAAATAATATTTTTTTTTTCAAATTCAGATTAACAAATATGCATTTTCTGGAGGCGGTGCCACTATAGAGGAACATACAGCCAAGGGAGGAAACTGTGAGGTGGACGTTTCATACCAGTATCTAACTTTCTTTATGGATGACGACCAGCGACTTGAAGAAATTCGAAAGGTAATTTCTGGGGCAATTTCTGGGGCATTATTCAAACGTCTCTATACTTCTTATACGTGCAGTTTGTTTTATCTGAGAAGTTTTTTTACAGGCTTATACAAGCGGTGAATTAATGACAGGGTCATTGAAGAAGGAACTGATAGATATTTTACAGAAACTGGTCGGTGAACATCGTCAAAGGAGGTATGCTGTCACTGATGACAGTGTAAGGCAATTCATGAAACCAAGAAAACTTAAATATGACTATCCTCCTCCATAAAAGACTTCCTGATGTTTTAGGTACCAGTGGAATGTTAAATAAATTTGTTCATTAAAAAACTGTAGAAATGCAAAATAGAATATGCTTGTTCTTTTTTATTAAATATTTATTATTATTATTATTAATAAAGTATGCTTCTTGTCACAAATATTTTCAATAAAGAGTTACGTCACTGAGTTTTTACATTTATAAATAGATCACCCTACAAATCAAAATTTGCTGCCCCATAAAGCATGGAAAGTTGAAATAATACTAATCATTAATCTAACTGAATTCAGTACGATATCAGATATTCCAAACTAGGCAATTTAAGAAGGGATTCTTGTCTGGTTTCTAAATAAATACAAATGGTACACTGAGTTTAAAATCAAGCAGGGACTATATATTTTGCGGGACGGTCGGATATAAAAATATCTTATTTTCTCAAAATTATTAGAGAATAATCAATAAAATTAACATTTTAAAACAACCAAGGGCTTAGAGGTATTTTCTGAGTAGCAGAAATTTATAATAGTGGATTAAAGTTTTAACTAAATATATATATATCACTAGAAAAAAAGCCAACAACACTGTATATCCTAAGTGTCGGATCTACTAAATAGATACAAGGTCAAGGATGGAAAGAATGTTTCCACTTAAGCATATTGCCGTGGCCCCTTTTTCGGACCCCTCCAACATCATCTAATTAACTCAAATCTTAATTATTTTACACCTAACCCATATTTTGTTATCTGTGTGGTACATTACTTGCAAAAAATCACATTGAAAACGGCGCTTTAGTTTTATTAAATGTAATTAAAAATGCCCACTAGTGGGTGTTGATTCCGGAATGTTGCGCTTGTCCGAGCTGGGTGTTAATTGTGTCTCATTCATATTCGGAGTAGGCGGGGCATTTCATCGATCGATTGAAAACATGTTATCGCCAGGTATATAATGGGTCTGGGAACTACTCAGCACGATTTGATTAAAAAAAAAATATGCACAAAAGTAAACACAAAGAACATGTTTAAACTTCTCAAGGATTTCGACGTTTTCGTTTTTGTTTGTTTGGTGTTTTTTTTTTTTTTGGGGGGGGGGGTTTGGGGGGGGTTTTTTTTTGGTTTTTTTTTTTTTTGGTTTTTTTTTTTTTTTTTGGAAAGAGGGGTGCGGGGGAGAATCTTGAAGATGTACATGTACTCTCTCCCTAAATCCAGATTTTCCCCCATTTTTGGTAGGTTCTGCTTGATCCTTGATGTCATATAGTAAATTAAAAAAAATTAGAAGCTTACTTAAAAAAACAACAGGTGAATGACAAGTTACTTTTGTTTCGAAATTATTTCTATTTTAAATAGGGTAATTAAGTTGCGATCGCAATTTACGTGGCGTATACGTGGAAAATCAACTCTAAATAAACCAGGCCTACTTGTACATGTAAACACGTATTGAATTTTTAAAAATGATATAAATCTCTCTCTCTCTCTCTCTCTCTCTCTCTCTCTCTCTCTCCCTCTCTCTCTCTCTCTCTCTCTCTCTCTCTCTCTCTCTCTCTCTCTCTCTCTCTCTCTCTCTCCGTACTTAAGTACAATAAATACTGGTGTACGGAATAACAAAACAAAACATTTTTTGCGATGCTGTAGTGATATTTAATCACTAAAACAATTTTATTAATTGTATATGTGCTTGTTTGTTTTGTTTTGTTATTTTTTTGCCCCAGTAAGCTTTCCAGTGTTAAACAATCTATACGTACTTCTACCCCGTGTACCTATATTTTTACAGTCAAAAACATTTTGAGGAATGATGCTATTGCTAAGATGTAGACTATGGCTTGGAAACTCATTTAACCCCCAAACGAACCCCTAAATCCAAGGAGTAAAACTAAAATATCATTACATTTTGCCCGATTAAAATTCCATTACCCTCATCTGTCAAATATTTCGTATGAATGGTAGCATCATTATTTTTTCTGTCTTCAAATATGGATCTAATACCTAAACAATATTAATATCCGTCTGATGCCACTATTATCATCGGTTTCATGGCCGTAGAAACCCGGGGGGGAGGGCAAGGAGCCCCCCCCCTAATTTTCCCGATATAAAGAACACTATAGAAAACATAACTACCATACACTTGTGCCCTTTTAATAATTACCTCTGACCCCCCCCCTTTTTTTTTTGCTTGTCAAGGAATTTTTGGTAGTTGGTATTGCTCCCAACTGAAAATGTATGGCTGTGCCCCAAAAACTGAAATTACTTCCTACGGGCCTGGGTTTTACCAGAAGAGGAATTTTATACATACCTAAAGAATTCCTTTGAAAAGTATATAATTGAACTCTTTTGAAATCAATATAGATGTATGTTTTAATTTAAAGAATATCTTTTAAGAAAAGTAAAAGGAATTGAGTAGAATGGTCAGCCTATTTTAGCCCTCTCCCTCCATCAAGGTCAACGTAAATGCATAATTGATATAAAATAAACAAAGCAAAAATGTAGAAAAAAAATGTACCAAAAAGAAGGGTTGGGGAGGAAAATTAAAAAAAAGAAAAATACTAGTAAGTAAAATTACAGAGAAAAATAAGCAAAATTACAGAAAAAATACCAGTTTGGGAATATTCAAAAATGTTAAATTTACTTACAAAATAATGAATATTTTAGCAATACATTGTATTTGGCACTACTAAAAATACTGGGCAGAAAAATATTTGGATGTTGATCAATTGAAAATGTAACGGTCTGAATTGCGTATCGGAGCTAAAGCCACGTGATTTATTGATTTTTTTTTTTTTTTTATTCACAAAGTTACCCGAGTCTTCAAATCAAGTGATAAATTGGAATATTTAACAGGTCATAATGAGGTCAATAACCGTGAATAGTGAAGGAAACGGTCGCTGTTTTGTACCTTTTTTCAAAAAGTTTACCCCGAGAGCACGCTTGCCCAAAATTCCCCTTTAAACATGATGAATTTCAAACAGTTATACACCTTCTGTCCTTTGGAGAAATTTGAGCAACAATGCGCTCACCATGTATTACCGCTTTAAAAATCGGAATAACTTTGAATATCATTGGAGATTCGTGAATTGCAGTGACCCATCTTACAAAACACAGCTTCGTTCTTTGTTTTCATGGACTTTTAATTCCTGTAATTTTGCAAAGTTACGATTTAGACATAGAAGAATCGCATTATTTATCTCATGGGGCTATTTTATATACTTTATTTTTGCGCAATTGGAACAAGGTACGGTTTCAATACAAATCCTGCCCTGTGTTTTTCTAAAAATGAAAGTGATGTAAAAAATTAAAACTCATGCTTTCTGAATCATTGAAACTCCATGCAGAAAGATCACACAAATCATTTTTTCTCACATGACCTTCTAAATGCTAATTGTGACGTCATAAACTTTTTCATTTTCCCGTATTTTCTTTAAAAGTTGCAGAAGACACCAATTTTCAATAGAATTTTCTTTCAGATAATATTGTCCACAGGCATCGCCCAAAAAGATTTTGAGATATGTGATTTTTCAAAGAATTATACACAAAATATCCAAAAATTAAAGTGGGCGACGACTGTGGACACTATTTTCTTAAGGAAAATAACCCTTGAAATGGGTCTTTTTGAGGCTTTTTCTGTTTAAAATAGAGAAATGCATCAAATTAATGACTTCATATTTCCAGAATGGTACTCCTTCATGTCATATTCTTTCCTGATTTATCACAGTCATATACTCAACTTATACTCAACTAATATTTAAGCCAGTTTCAAAACTTTTTGTAAACATTAAATTTTAGGGCATAATAAAGCTAAAATCGTACCTTCTTCTTTACCGGGTGCCACGTTTTGTACACTAAGTGCAATCATTCTTTATATAGAGCACTAAAAATTACCAACGACACGTACAATAGAAATTGTCAAATTTTTGGGACGCCCATTCCCTTCCTCAGGACAAAGAAAAAAGAAGTCATAAAAATAAAGGAAACAGAAAAACAAAAAAAAAACATCTAGCACTACTACTAAAAAAATAAACACTATGTATTTACAATGTTTCGTGTTTAATTTGAAGTTAAAAATCAGTTGTAAAGAAAGAAATCTAGACCGCTATGAAATACGTCCGGTCTCTCGGGTGTACTTTGGTGAAGTGCGATTTGCATAATTGAACGAATTAATTATCGCTAATTAATTACGACCAAGTAGTAAATCGTATACTGTCTTATTTTTTTCAAAATAGCGTAACTATACATGATAAAAAGAAACCAAAGAAAGATAATACGTAAGGGGAATTTTACAATATGAATTTGGATGTATTTAACATTTCATAATGTTTTAGGACTGTTTATCGGATAAAAGAAATAATAAACATAAATATAAGCACTAAATCTGTGTGTGGGTTGTTCCAGAATTGGTTATGCGAATTAACGGTAAAGTTAACACTATATAAAGAGAATAAACTTGTTTGTTATAATCAGAAATTGGGTCTAGTTCACGTTCATCCTGGTGAACTCATTTAGTTTGTTGACACCATTAGGGCGGAATGACTTCAGTCTGTGCATCCAGAACTTTTCCTTACCTTTTCTCTGAGCATCGGTCCATTTCGGATTATGGTCAATAACCACTACTGTCATATCCTCCCATATGTGACCTTCAAGGTTAAATGTTCCCCAACGGGTTCAATGAGTTTCTTGGTTTTAATGGTCGAACGTTGATTATTGATTCTTCTGCGGAGATCTCCCGTTTCCCCAAAGTACTGTTTGGAACAAACTTTACAGTTGATGAGATATATGCAGTTGTCTGTTTGCCAAGACAAATTCCCTAGAATTCTGTAGCTGCGGCCTGTAACGAGGCTGTTAAAGCTGCTGTGTCAGAGCTGTGCTTACAGAGAAGACATCTTCTGTCAGAGCAAGCTCTAAAGCCTCCGTTAGGTAATGGATTATCCAATCTGGTTCTTACTACCATGTCCTTTGAGTTCCTCGGGCGCCTGTATGCAACCAATGGAGGTTCCATTACAAATTTTTCACGTGCATGGTCTTCTCAATTCTTTTTCTGTCATTTTTTTTTTCAAATTTCAAAACGCTCATCCTCCAGCTTATATAATGTGGCATTAAAGGGGCTTTGACACAGATTTGATGTTAATAATTTCGTATATTTTCAGTATACTGTAAACCAACTTTAATTCGCAAACGAGAAATATCCACCAGCTTTTCGACCTTCTTTTAATCGCGAATATTTATCGTTAACTATGTATTTATGTGAATGTTGCCTTACTCGTGACCATCAGTAATCGCAGATGGATTCCAAACTGAAGTATCGCGAAAAAAGATGTCGCAAATAATGGTTGGCTTTCAAAAACATCAGGACTTACATGATGGTAGAGAATTTCACACGGAAATATTATAAAAGCATATTTATAAATTCGTTAACTGATAATTATTTAAGCTATAAATTTCCAGACGCTTTTGATTGAAATACATCCTTATAATTTCACGAAGTAAACTTTATCCTTTATATTTAAGAAAATTGGAGAATTTTTTGTGTATTAAAGAAAAAAATATTAAAAAGTATAATCCAGAAAATTTAGAGAAGAAGTGTGAGAAAGCAAAACCAACTCAAAGTATTATACATGTCTGTCCGTGCTCAGTGATGTGTGCAAGGTAAACAATTTGAACACACCCGGTAAAACGTAAACTTAACAATAAAAGAGTTTGTGCCCTGTTTACAAACACAGATGTTTGATTTAATGTTATGAAGAATGTCGTTCTCGTTGAATTTTAAGAATTTTCCCGCAAGTTCAATTCATTAAAATAAAGTTATGTTTTTAAAAGAATTTTAAGATTGTAAACAAAACTGTGTCCAGGCCCCTTTACACATTAATATCATCCCTAAAAAGGAGTGTTAAATCAAAAGTTGAACGAATTAAATGACAGTGTCGAAGCAACCAAGTATGTTTATATACCAAAGCATCCCTATATTTTAAATTTTATAAAATAACAAAGATCCCGAATTCTGTAATTCTGATAAAATGATTTTTCAGATTCAAAATCATAATATTAATACAGAATTAATGATTGATTCTGGACACAATTGTATTTCAGAAGAAAAACTTTGATCTCTTGCAAATACAATTAATTTATTTAGCGCATAAAAATATACAAAGTACTATCGTATAGAAATGTTTCCTTTATCCTAAGTCTCTTTTTTTCATTCTCTCCATAAAACCTAACTATATCTGACGAAAATTAGATAACGTTTAATGAGTGGGTGTTTTAACTTATCTCCTTACATGGTCTATTTGCCTATTTAGCACAATGTTTATAAGGTCTATGGAATTTCCTTAATACTTAATTGGACACACGTCATCAATTTCATTTTAAATTGTCTTTAATAATTTTTTAACTAATGCACATATACATTTAAAAAAAACAAATAACTTAACTTTTGAAGTACCAACCGCAAATTCAAAATTTTGGAATATCAAAACATAGTTCCTGGTTTTTATAATGTATTATTTTGAAATGAAACAAGTTAGAAATAATTTCAATAAACTAAATTTGGTTGATGGATACCATCAACACTGGAAATTGAGTAGGGAAAACAATTTTGTTTGATTTATTAACTTTTTTTAATCCCCCAAAGTGGTTGAATGAACAGCCTGTTAAGAACTTGGCATGTATTTCTTTGTTCCTTTGACATATTTTTCCAGGCTTTAAAAAAAGATTATTGCATGCACTTTTTCCTTTAAATTTACTGAACGTAAATCTTATTTTCAAGGATTACGTGTCCGAAACTGAAACATCTGACTCAATCAATGTCAAGTCAATTAAGTTTAGAAACACAAGAATGCCTTAAGAAAAAATGAGCAGAAACGTCGACAGGAGAGGCAACAACTGTTGAATTCTTGCGAGGACGCAGAATATAAGATTTCTATGAAGTAATGAAAATTTCAATGTACATGTTCTATTCATATATTTTTTTTCATCATACTATAAATAAGAATTAACGTGGTAAACAATCACCTATCAGCACGAGAAGTAAATTTAGGAACTTATTTCTACTGGATATCTTTTTAAAGCTTCGAAATTGTGATATTTCTACACATTATCTCTTTCTTAGCAGAATTGACTTTGACAAGATATACTAAGATATGCTGCAGTTAGAATTTATGTATTTGGTACTGCAGATAAAAAAACATATATATTTGATTACTCTAACTTAAATCGGGATTTTTTTTTCCTCTCCAGAGCAACAAAGTATGCCTGACGAATGATAAACGCTTTACAAATGGACGCAATAACTTATTTTAGTAAAATGTTAAGATAACAGTGATCATGCTCAATAGTCTATGTAAAAAATACAAATTATGAGCAGAGCTAAAACGGACCTCAGAAACAGAGGTGAGATTAGGTGCCATGGAGGAGTAAGCATCCCCTGTCGACTGGTCGCACCCGCCATGTGCACCTTGTCATGATCGGGTAAACGGAAAAAAATCTGTAGACTATTCAGTGTAAAATCAATGACCTTACAATCTGCATGAAATACGCTTGTCTAGATTCGACTTAACGACAGATTGTGTTTGCAAGCAAGGTAATTGCATCGATCATAGAATTTGGAAAAAAATGACTTTAAACTTGATTGTTGATATCCTTGTATCATCAACTTACCATTTTTCAATTTTTTCTATTTTAGTCTGCTTCGTTTTAGAAATTTTTCATACAAAGAATGTTATTGTGTATTTTTAGATTTTCTATAACTTGACCTAATTTGCATAATGCTTAGAATTTCTTTGGAAATTTTTCATTCCTTAATTGGACACATGTCATCAATGGCGTTAAAGATTGTCTTTGCTACATTTGAACACATGCACATATATATTTTTAAATATATATTTTACAAACATTTTTTTGTTCTGGAGTAACAATCCTACATTCAAAATTTTGGAACAACAAAAATTTATATATATATAGCTTGAATATCATTTTCTTTTAAAATGGAAAAAAAAATAATAAAATAAACGAAACTAAGTGGTTTGGATACCGTGATCACTGATAATTGAGTGGTACAACAATTTTGTTTGATTTGATAACTCTTTTTTAATCCTAATGATTGAATAAACAGCATGTTAAGTACATGAGGTTTATTTCTTTGTGGGGTTTTTTGACATTTATTTTACCTAGCCTTCAAAATTTGGATAAATGCATGCACTATTACTTTTTTTATAAAAATCTACTGAAAATGTATCTCATTACACGAATTACGTATCCGAAACTGAAACATTTGAAAAGTCAATGTCAATGAAGTTCAGAAGGAAAAACATTACCCCAGTAGCAAAGACAAAACCTGTCAACACGGGACACGTAAGAACTAGACTGGCCTTTCATGTCCGATCTTTCGAACAAGAGACAGACATAAACCGTCAACGCAAAAATTCAATAAAAGATACCAGACATTACGTAACACTTTATTTGCAATTCAAATTTCATTGGAAACAGTAAAGCATTCAAACATCTGCATTGGATATTTACAGTTGTTTGGAAGAAAACCCGTTGAACACAAGAAATCGAACAAATGCAAATATCTTCGAATCTTTTAAGTTGAAAGCCTTATTTTTTATCCTTCAAAAGTATAAAAAAAAAAACTTTAAAATGGGTTTTGATTAGAAGTTATGATATCAGATTCTGGGGGGGGGGGGGGGGGGGGGGAGGGTTCCATAAAATTATCGGACATACGTTTATGACTTTTCAAAGTATACCTTTTTTCATTCATTATGAGATATTATTTTGATTATTTTCATATTAAAGGTTTATTTTCATTTTGGGGGGTAATTTTATAAAGTTTATTATAGTTTTAAATGATTTAATCATGTCCAAATACAAATTAAGTTTCTTCCGTATTTATTTATCTATTGATTTCATTATATATTAATTCCTGTATTATTTATTAACTAGTTTAGATTCTACTTACATATGCATTTATTCATTCAATTATTTAATAATATTTTTTATCTATTTATCCAGGTATTTATTTACTTTTCATTATTAGAATAGAATTTATTATTTCATTTCTAAAGTTAATAATTTAATTTTTAAACAGCTAATAAATAGTCTATGATCAAATAAAAGAAAACTAAACGTCTGGAGAATTTAAGCGTTCAAGATCTTGGTTTGGTTTGTTTTTTTTTTTTTTTTTTGTTTTTTGTTTTTTTTTTTTTTTTTTTTTTTTTTTTTTTTTTTTTTAACGCTGAGTTTGGATAATTTATCCGAGTTAAACGATGCCCCAAATATTTCAAATACAAAATATGCTGCCTGATCAACTGCTTAACGGCAATTTTTATGATGGATAGTGGCAACTACGTAAGATGTTTTTCTTTTCACACAAAAATAAAAGTATTATTATTTTATAATTTAGTGCATATTAGTCTCAATAAAAACTCAATAAGCAAATCATACCGCTTGGTAAGGTCATTGTAATATTGAACACTTTCATGAAAGTCACTGACCTTGCATACTTTTAATATAAATGTAGATAGTGAATAAATCTCAGTAATTTTGAGTGATTTCTTTAAATAATTAATCAATGTTTTAGCTAATGGAGTTATAGAACTAATAATGGTGAATATTGGCACTCGTTGGCTGTACAAATATATTCACAAGCTCGTACAAATGTACAGTCAACTTATGCCATTATTCACCAATATAAGTTCAATAACCCTATGTAATTTATTGAATGAAAATGGTATTTTTAAAGTGCTATTTTTCACAGTGAAAAAAAAAACATCAAAGTGATTTTTTCACTGTGAAAAATATCAGAAGTGTGGCAAAATTCCCGACTTTCCTTTCCTTTAGGAAAGTATTATAAAATTCATCCCTGTTATGATACATGTGGCAATAGTATGTAAACCATCATGACAAGGAATAAAAATGCCAAAGTTTTCCAATTTTTTTTTTAAATATCCATCTTTTTCAATTTTCAATTTCACAATCTTTTGATATCTATGATGTCTTACAACCGCTCAACTATGACATCACAGCTTACGACGCAACTTTACGAAGATGTAATTAACGGAAAATTCACTGCTTGAATTCATTAAGCAGGATTTTTTTTTTTTTTACATTTTCACTCGTGTTTCGAAATCTTGAAAAAATCAATGCATCTTATCCTGTCCAACTCGTGAAATAAATTCCATGTCAAACTTCAAAACATCGATATTTTTCATTCACCAAATCAGTACCTAAAAGGAAATAATTTACAACATATATAATTATCGACAACATTATGAAGAAATATTCCTTTGAGTCTATAGTAATTGATATACATTGATGACATATTTCCTTCAAATACCAATTTTGCAGTTAAAATGACATAACGAATGACTGTTACCACCTTTTCAGTAGCCAAAAAATCACTATTTTGACGTCAAACAGAATTTTGTCTGTTCTCACAAACATTATTATGGGGAAAAAAAAATGAACATGTATATTTCTTTGACGAGTCCAGGAGGAATTACTCTTTTGACCCTTGTATTCAAATATCTACATGTACCTGTAGTTGGAACTCTTTAGGAAACACATACACACACAAACAAAAGTCAGTCATTCTACGATAAAAGGAATAATTTAGGGTCTATAATATAAAAAAAGAATTGTTGCTTCAAATATGTAATTTGATAATATCAATCTCTAAAGGAAATGTTAGCGCTGTGAGAAAAAGATTTATCCACAAATCTGATATCTCTAACATTTTACAACAATTTTAATATACAAGCGGTTATCAGGCAGTGTCGTTGACGTTAATATCACACGAGATTCAGTATTATCGAGATAAAACCTGAAGATGAATTATCGCTCGTCTTCTGATGTTGTGTATAGAATGGTAAATCACAATTTGTGAAATCTGACACAAATGTGGTATTTAGTTATAATTTCGGGGACAAAAATCGTTACAAAAGTTATTCGTTGATGAAGTTGATTTTCAGCACAAAATAAAGAAAAAAATATGCTCGACAATAGAGATAATTAAAGTTTATGGTATTATAAATCAGGGTTTTCAATGCGGCCCAGCAACAGCTAAATTCTGTAGCACCATAGTTAAGAAATCAGCACCACAGTCCCGCCACAGTTAAAATATTAGCGCCACAGTAAGATTGTAGTCATCAGTACAATAAAATTATGTAAATTTATAAATCAAACGAACCTCTAAATTATGTACCGTTTTTCAGTTTCTTATGCTAAACTGTTAATTTACTCTGATTAGAGTCCATTGTTTGGCTTGCAAAATCAATTATCTTCTAGACCTCGCTTGATGTAAGCGAAATAAATGAACTTGAACTTGAACACATGAATGAAAAGAGACACGCCATTTTTTCACACTTCATGACAATCGTTAATGAAATTTTAGATATCAAATAATTAATGCTTTAATACAGTAGTTCTAAACATGCTAAAGATATCCGCGTCTCTAAAATTGCACTGCGAGTCAAAACATTTTACGTGTATCGTATGTATTTTTGTAATGTTGAAAAATTAGCAATACATCCATGAAAATATTATTTTATGTCTTTAAACTGCTTAAGTGTTTTTTATCTACAAATTAAAATTTGTTTGTGAACTACATACGGTACACATTACATGCATATATCACGTGACTGTCAAATAATCAAACCAAATGCAGTGTAGAGCGGAGTATACAATGTTATTTGAATTAGTATTGAAGTCAAGTTGATAATGTAGTAGCTTTACAAAAATAAGTCAAGTTTAAAAAAGTGTGCATTTATGCACGTTTATATTCCGTTGATTTCTTCGTAGTACGCCTTAACCGTGCTGCGTTTCAATAAATAATACACATGCAATCATATTTTAGTCATTAATGTTCTACAGAGTCCAGTATGTATGAATTACTTTGATTCCTTATATTGCTTTTATATTCAAAGAATTGAAGCCGGTTCATCTTTCGCATTTTAATATATTTGATCGAGGAAAAATCAGACGTTTGATTAAAATGTATTTCGGAAAGTGTTATAAAGACATATCTTCCATTTGGCACATCCACGTTTCACTTTCTTTAACAGATGTAAAATCTGTAACAGTTATAGTGCATTTTTATGTATAGAATTTGATGTAATGAAGCAACATCCATAATTATAATTTATTACATGTACCGATGAAGTTCAAGTTGTAAAAGGTTTTTGTTTTACAGAATTTTGACCAATCAGGCAAATACCAGTCATATTTTCCCCTTTAATATTTTTCCTAACTAAAAAAGCTGATCCGCAGGGACCATGTGGTTTCGAGAGCTATTGACAATGTGCTTACCCTTTTGCTACAAATGTGTTTTTCGTCTGTGATGCATTTTCAATAAAAGGGAAATATATATAGGAAGCCAAAGGCGTCACGAGCAGTAAGTAAGTAAGTAATATATAGGACGTAATTCTCTCGACATGTGCACGTCCCTGTACGGATAGCAGTAGTTCTGGTAGATGAGTTTATAGCGCTTGACGTGTTTTCACGGTGTGTATGCTTGTATATCTGAATTTATTATTAGTAAATGCATAATATATATGTGACTGATTGATTGTATGTTGTTTTACGTCCCATTCGAGAATTTTTCACTCATATAGAGAGATGACCATATACCGGTGAAGGGCTTCAAATTTTGACCTTTACTCGGCACTCAGGGCCTTTGAGCAGTGAGGGTTCTTCGTCGTGTCAATGGATAATATATCTGCTTATACCGGGTAGCATACATATATCTCCAACATTACATACACTGTAATTAGGGGAAAATGCTTAGAGTAGCGTTTTCTTGTTTGTTGTCATATGTTTAGTGCATCAAACATGCACGTGTCGTTTTGTCGTTTTGATTTTTATACATATTGCATCTAAAGTATTAATTTATTAATTTCTTACTAGTGTTTAATAAGTTTCTTAGATTTGGCAGGATTTTTAGGTTTAAAACATGTTTTCAGTTGTTTTATGTTGTGTTCCAAAAGGAAGTTTAACTAAAGCCGATTTTTGAAAATGGTAACTGTCTAGATGTGTACATGTCGACAGCAACACCGGTAAACCAAGTGTAATAATAGAAACGCATCAGAGTTCATACAGCCGCTAGAATTAGACATAGTAACTGAAAAAATATGGCGGAATAGGGCGTTAAAGAATGAAAGAATTTCTACAAGGATGAAAATACCGCAAATTTAAGAGTTTTTGACAGTTTAAGGAAGACTTCAGATTACAAAAACGTTCCATTGCTAGGAATAAAAACTATCTATTTTAGCTTGTAAACCTACGGTTTTAGTGCTGTAATTTACTTTCAAATAACTAGGCCAATGAGATATCTTTCATGCTAGTGACTTTTGATAATTTCGTGGAAAATACCTCACATTTTTACAATATGACTAATACTTTCATTTAAAATTTTAGAATTTCAATGATTAATTTCTTATTTACGAATTTGTTCATTGAATGTCATCCAATTATTTTAAAAAAGAAAAAAAATGAGCCCTAAAACACATAATATTTGCAAACGAAAATAAAAAGAAACATATCTTTCAAATAATGTTGTAAGAAAAAAAAAATGAATAAAAAATGAAAAATAAAATTTTTTAGTCTTAATCTCCTCTGCATTACAAAAAATCTGCCTATGTTCTTGCAAAATTTCTTCAAATCATAAAACAATAAATTTTGATATTGTTGCTAATTTCATACATTCTTGTTTTGTCTCTCTCTCTCTCTCTCTCTCTCTCTCTCTCTCTCTCTCTCTCTCTCTCTCTCTCTATATATATATATATATATATATATATATATATATATATATATATATATATATATATATATATATATATATATGCTCCAATGTCCATTTTAAAAAAACAAATTGTGAACAGAGGCAGCACGGACCTGTGAAAATTAGGTCGGACTTTCAATAAAAATAATTCATAGTCATCCATTAGGCGTTGTCTGCTTTCAAAAAATCCAACCAGATCTTGATCAAGATAATTTGATCGATTCAAATCAAGCAGTTATTAAATTTTAAAAACATACTTAGATAATTCAAGATCACTATTTTTTGGAAATGACACCATAATTATAATTCTGACCTTTCAGAAACCTAAATCTGAAAATTGTTCACACGTAAAGTGGTCAGTGATTAAAAAATACAATTATTCACAAAAATATGAATTTCAGAAATTTCTTTCTAGAATATTTTTTGTCATTCAAGAATATGTGAAATATTGGTTTCAAGGATTTTCAATTCTACAATTTTTTTCAATAAAAAAACAAGAGAAGATTTATAAATGTAATCTACAGGGAAGCATTTGAATGTGAAAGCACGAAGAGAGCATGCTCTTGTGTATCGAATTAACTGGGAGAGAAAAACTCAATATGCAGGTGATGAGTATATATTGCTACATAAGTAAGGGAAGTTGATGATTGAAAAATTGAAGTCATTACGTTTATCATAAAGCTTTGTTGTTAGGTTACTATTTCATAATACATTGATTGGAAGATTTATAAATGTAATCTACAGGAAAGCACTTGTATGTGAAAGCACGATATATGCAATTTACAAGGAAGTACATGTATGTTAAAGTATCTTATTTTCTAAGATTATTGTGAAATTATGTAATCAGTAAATATGCTGTAGCCAAACAATATTTACTGAAGTGTTTGTACTTATAAGCTTTCCAAATACTGAGATTTATTTTTAGTTTTATTTGGGTAGGTTAGCAATGCTTACGGTTAATGAAGCAATAAGAAATTAGACAGATTTAAGAATTAGTACATCTCAGCAGTCAGCCATCACTCTTGACCTTTGTTGATTATAGCAATAACATATCGCAGTGCACAATGAACAACGAAAAACAAAGAAATATTTTTTTTTTACATCTGCATCCTTATCAGGGCTGTTTCAGAATTTTCTTGATTCTGCTCTGATCTTTAGTCCTTACATTATTCAAAAAATTGAGCAGCCCTTTTAAAAGTGCCTCTAAGACTAGTGAAGATAGACCTATATGTCCATGCGTATATCGTAAAGAAAACGTTTTAAAACACTTTTATGCTTAATGGAAGTTTTGTTCACAGTAGGTTAGTATACACTATGTGTCATATGGCGCTATATTTAAGACAAAGCATAGGTAAATTCATTTCATATGTATTTTGCTTCTTTTCAACAATTTCTTTGTGCCAAAAATCAAATCAGTGTTAAAGAGATAGATATAGTCGCATACTTATCAAATCATGTTTTTCCATTAACGTTCTTAATGGGGTAAACCAAAAAAGATCTTGTCTTTTTATTGGATATAATGTTTAAAATAAATCTAGTTCTATCAATTCTGTGCAAACGTTAATTTATGAAATGATATTTGATGATAACAAAAGAAATGTTAAACTATACAGTATCCTATTTTGAATAAAATTAGATTACAAATTCCAAAGCGTCACCTACAAGAGGTAAAAATCATCAACATAAGTTGCATTACATTGATAGAAAATGATCGATAGATATTTTGGATCCTTTTTATCCGCATTTCAAAAGCAGTTCTACATAATACTGTCAAACTTAACCATTACTGAATTATAAACGAAATAAGAAAGAATATAAATGAACATTTTCAACAAAGTAGATAATTATCTATCAAAATAATGGTGATATGTCAAAAAGGGGATGAAGTGATGCCATTGTATGTCCAAAAGTCTCAAAATGATGCAATAAATGATGCAATATTGAAATACCTGAGAGAGTGAGCACCTATCACTTACACATTTGAAGAATTCTGGTGATTTCTGGTGAAATGTATAAGTAAAAAAGAACATTTATTGGTGCATTTTAAATATTCAATCAACATGATTATCCAATGACATTTCAGTTGACTAACACTGAATAACAAGAGGACTTATATCCCCTCCTATGTATTCTCTAATACAGCTTAAAGAATGAAAATACAGATTAAAGAATGAATTAAGTTGAACAAGGATGAAAATACCGCATATTAAAGAGTTTTTGAAAGTTTAAGGGTGTCATTTACTCAAATGACAGAAAATTTCCATTGCTCGGAATGAAAAATTACATATTTTACCTTGTAAGGTTATGGTCGTAGTTCTAATATTCACTTTCAAATAACTTGGCTAATGATTTAGTATTCATGCTCGGGATCTTTGAGCATTTCTTGGAAAATACCTCACAGGTTTACAATAGGACCGATATTTTCTTATTTAAAAATATAAAAATAAACAACACTCTTTGGATAATGAAACGCTATGAAAATGGGATATTATTGCTGGACATAAATGAACAGAGTTTGAATGATAAAAATGTTAATTTTCAGTTCCGAATTTCCTGTGTCGATTTAAATTCTACCAGATTTCGATTAAATATTACAAAAAAACCCTGAATAATGGAAACTTCAGTTTATTTATTGTATTAGTTTACTTATATTCCCCTTAATATAATGGTTATATGATTAATTTCTTGAGATATGTTGTCTCGAACGGCTTTTATTATAATCTCGAATTTTATCATTGAATAAGATATGGAGTTAACGAACAGTATTCAAGCTCAGAGTCCATTTAAGCAATACAAATCGGGAGCAGAGAACCACGGACCACCGAAAACATCAGAGATGGTATCAAATGACAGGGAGGAGTGAGCATCCCCTGCCGACCGGTCACAACCGCCTTGTGTTCCCTGTCATCAGCGGGGAAAAAGGAAAAATCCGTAGACAATTCAGTTTGTAAATAATGGCCTGACAATTAGTATGAAAAACGTAATGATAGGTTGTATTGACTTAATGATAGGTTGTATTTGCTGAGATGGTCATTGAATCAACCATAAAACGTAGTTAATGATGATTTTAAATGAGACTGTTGATATCCCTGTTTCACCAATTTGTTTGTCAATAGCTTACCCCGTTTAAGAAAGTGTTCATACGTAGAGCATGCTCTTGTGTATTGAATCAACTAGACAAAAACCCCATACGCGTGTGAAAGGGTTAATTGCTACATAAGTAAGGGAAGTTGATGATTGAAAAATTGAAGTCATCACGTTTATCATAAAGCTTTGTTGTTAGGTTACCATTTCATAATACATCAACAGGAAGATTTATAAATGTAATCTACAGGAAAGCACTTGTATGTGAAAGCACGAAAATGGTTCGATATATGCAGTTTACAAGGAAGTATATGTATGTTAAAGTATCTTATTTTCTAAGATTATTGTGATATTATGTAATCCATAAATATGTTGTAGCCAAACAATATTTGTACTTATGAGCTTTCCAAATACTGCGATTTTTTTAGTTCTGTTTGGGTAGGGCAGCAATGCTTACCGTTTATGAAGCAATTAGAAATTAGAGAGATATAAGAATTAGTACATCTCAGCAGCCAACCATCACTCTTGACCTTTGTTGATTATAGCAATAACATATCGCAGTGCCCAATGAACAACGTAAAGTATAGAAATTTTTTTTTTTTTTACATCTGCATCCTTATCAGGGCTGTTTCAGAATCTTCTTGATTCTGCTCTGATCTTTAGTCCTTACATTATTCAAAAAATTGAGCAGCCCTTTTAAAAGTGCCTCTAAGACTAGTGAATATAGACCTATATGCTCATGTGTATATCGTAAAGAAAACGTTTTAAAACATTTTTTTGTTCACAGTACGTTTGTATACACTATATGTCATATGTCGCTATATTTAAGAAAAAGCATAGGTATCAAACTCATTTCATATGTATTTTGCTTCTTTTCAACAATTTCTTTATGCCATATATCAAATCAGAGTAAAAGGGGGTGGATATAGTTGCATATTTATCGAATCATTTGGGGATTTTTTTTCGTGAACGTTCTTAATGGGGTAGAACTTTTGTACTTATAATTTAATTAATTGATTGATTGTTGTCCATTTAGGTCCCTTTATAATTCGATTAATTGATAGATTGTTGTCTTTTTTGGAATAATATTTCACTCATTTGGTACGTCCCCAGATAAACCAATAAAGAGCTTTTAATTGGATAGAATGTTTGAAATGAATTTATTTCTATCAATTCTGTGCAAATAGATTTGGGTGTAAAATTGTAATCTAACAATTTTTTTTCTCAAACTTTTCAATGGCAGTGTCAATTTTAGCGATTTTATAAATGAGGAATAAAAGTTTACATACGAAATGATATTTGAGGATAACAAAAGATATGTTAAACGATATACATGTAAATATTATATTTTGAATAAAATCTCTTGATAGAAAATGTCCTATTATTTTTTTATTTGGATCCGCATTTCAGAAGCTGTTCCACATATACAGTCAAACTTAAGCATTACTAAATATTAAAAGAAATAAGAAAGAATATAAATGAACATTTTCAACAAAGGAGATGGTTATTTTTCAAAATAATGGTGATATGTCAAAGTCAAAAAGGGATGAAGTGATGAAATATGTATGTCCAAAAGTCTTAAAATGATGCAATAAATGATGCAATATTGAAATACCTGAGAGAGTGAACACCTATCACGTGTACATTCGATGAATTCTGGTGATTTCTGGTGAAATGTAAATGTAAAGAAGAACATTTATTGGTGCAATTCGAATATTCAATCAACATGATTATCCAATGACATTTCAGTTGACTAACACTGGATAACAGGAGGACATATATCCTTCCTATTTTATAAAACAGATTAGTTTCGATCAACTCATATCGAAACTGGGGTTTTCTCTGACAGCGGGCTATTTCTAAAATATTTCTGATCCTATAGAAGTTACCAAGATGTCCTTGAAAGACAACCAAGTGGAGGAAGAGGAGGATATAGTTAATCCATGGGAAGTCTCCACACACTCTGCCAAAGGCGTGGACTACGAGAAACTCATCAGTAAGATCACACATTCAGCCGTGTTCAATTCGGCACTTTTTATCATACATTAAAGTTTTATTTACAAATCTATTCCGTTATTGATTCAACGTTACCTCAAATGTTTCTGATTTTTTTTTTTACTTTCGATTTAGACATATTTGTACATATTTCATGTCGTCTATGTTTTATTTCTTAAATTTACTTTCCAAATGTAGGAAAGTTTGGAAGTTCAAAGATAGATGATGCCTTGATACAGAAAATAGAGAATTTGACTGGTAAACCTGTTCATCATCTTCTAAGAAGGGGCATCTTCTTCTCTCAGAGGTTGGTCACTTCCTTGATGCGTTAAGTTTTAGTTTAAAGACTTGGAGGAAAGCTGATATTCTGATAAATTGACATTTTGCAATTACATTTCAAAAGGTTATGTGCCTTTCCTGCATCGTAAGCCGTAAGCTTTTTTATGGGATGTACATTTAAATACATATACTATTTATGCTGGACAAATATGTTTTAAGATGAAATAATAGCAAACAAGGAAATAGTGCTATCATTTGATATCGCCTGTCAATAAGGGATTTTGTTATACCTTTAAAATTTTGTTCCTATATAAATCTATACTAAAAAAAAGTTTAATATTTCCAATGTTTTACTGAGCAGTCATAAAAAAAATCGATGTTTGACCGCGGAGTGAGATATTGGACCTGTCGATGAGATATTGGACCACTTACGTCACATAATGGGCGGGATCAGCTAAATCTCATTTGCATTCGTTGGTGTTCGGAATTGACCGAGTTTAATCTCAGGGCTAGTAAAGAAAATTTACATCACGTAGCCGGCACAAGATACACTTATGTAAAAAATAGATAAATAAAATAAATAAAAGGTATAACAAAACATTTATGACTGTTTTCACGTGCAAAATGCGTTTTATCGACCCCTCGAACCAAACTGTTTGCCTAGGCAAACAGTTTGGTTCTTGTGTCCGACAAAACGAATGTTGCCCTGGAACCCTGTCAATAAATGTATAATATTATTTAATTTCGAGAAGAAATCGTTATATACACCATGAACCAATTGAACAAGTTATTTTTTCATGAAATTATCTATCATAAACTTACTGAAAAAGTTATGATCTATGCAATGAACTATTTAAGATTGGAAAAAGATTAGGGCAATTAATTGGAAGGAATGAAAGAAACTAATATACTTGGTATAATCAGTGAAAAAATGGATTCATTCAAATGGACTAGGACTAGATACTTGCAAGTATTTCCTTGAACTTTCCTAACTTTTTTATTCCTTAGGGATTTGGAAATGATCTTGAACGTTTACGAGCAGAAAAAACCCTTCTATTTATACACTGGTCGAGGACCATCGTCAGAGGCAATGCACATGGGACACCTCATTCCATTCATTTTTACAAAGTATACATTTTAAAATTTTCGTCTTTCATAATACATGCAATTAAGAAATAAAATCATCAGAAGACTCGCCAAAGCTATTTTGAGTCTAGAAAATAAGCATAATGAATTTATTGAATATCAAACATAAGTCTTTAAATTGCAATTTTGTACCCTAGGTGGCTGCAAGATACATTCGACGTGCCGCTAGTCATCCAACTAACCGATGATGAAAAATTTCTTTGGAAAGATCTAACTTTAGAACAGACCAACCACTTAGCGTTTGAGAATGCTAAGGACATCATTGCGTGTGGTTTTGACGTGGAAAAGACCTTTATTTTCAGTGATCTCGACTTCTTAACGTATGTAACTATACAGTATAAGAAAAATTAATCAATATTGTTTTCTTGCTCTAAGTCATTTATACAGTTTATAACCTTATATAGTTATATTTTCAGGTTAAAATGTATCTTTCATATCTTATTCTTTAAAGTTTGGAACTTAATCTTTCTGCAAATCTGCCTTCAGCATTATTTATTCTTTTTTCGCTCTAGAAACAGCCCTGCGTTTTACAGAACAATTTGCAGAATCCAGAAACTTGTGACCTACAACCAGGTGAAAGGAATCTTCGGATTTACGGATAGTGACAGTATCGGGAAAATAAGCTTCCCGGCTATCCAGGCTGCCCCCAGCTTCAGCTGTATGTTTCCGGAAATATTTAATGGAAGATCTGATATCCCTTGTCTCATTCCATGTGCAATTGATCAGGTAAATAGAGCGATCCATTTATCGGAGTGTAATTGAAGATGTTTATATTGTTGAATATTTTAAAAGAAGACCTATAATTATATGATTTTGATTATTCACATGGACTTTTGATTTCAAGATGATCTGGAAGAAGCTTTTCCCAATATCAAACAATTCTTATGTATATCAAAGGTTTATCTGTAGGTCTATAGACTAGGGCAGAAACGTTATTTTTTATTTGAAGGACCCTTATTTTCGAATGACAAGAGACGTAGCTCCTAGGATGGGTTGTCTGAAACCTGCTCTTATTCACTCTACCTTTTTTCCTGCCTTGCAAGGAGCACAGACTAAAATGAGCGCGAGCGACCCAAATTCATCTATATTTGTTACGGACACCGACCAGGAGATTAAAGACAAGGTAAATTTTGCTTGATTGATTTGTTTGATATTTTCTTGCATTGATCAAATATGTTTGCATCATGTAGGTAATATGTACGCAAATTTCAGTCCAATACACGTTTTAACAATGTGATTATCCTTATTGAAATCATGTAAGCAAAAGTCCTAATCAACATGAAAGGAATAATGTTTTTTTTTTCAGATAAACAGATATGCATTTTCTGGAGGTGGCACCACTGTAGAGGAACACAAGGCAAAGGGAGGCAACTGCGAAGTGGACGTTTCATACCAGTATCTAACTTTCTTCATGGAGGACGACAAGCGACTGGAGGAAATTCGAAAGGTAACTTCTGGAGAGTTCGTGGGTCTATAATAAGATAGTATTATATTATATTATTATATAAATATAATATCATTATATAAACATTAATTGCAGTCTGTTTTGTCTGAGAATTTACTTTGTTATCAACACAGTCGTGTGTTCTCTATTTTTCAGGCTTATACAAGCGGCGAATTAATGACAGGGTCATTGAAGAAGGAACTGATAGACATTTTACAGAAACTGGTTGGTGAACATCGTCAAAGGAGGGATGCTGTTACCGATGACAACGTCAGGCAATTCATGAAACCAAGAAAACTTAAATATGACTATCCTCCCCAATAAAAGACTCTCGTGTTAACTAGGTTTAATATGGAAAGCTGAAACATTTTTCCATAGAAAAAAATGTAGAATATGCAATTTATAAACTTTTTTTCTTAAAAAAAAATGTTGTCATGTAACAATCGTACAAAAGTTCATCCAATAAAGCATATTATATACCATCTCTCCAGTTAGAAATAGACATACAGAGTACAAAAACTGCAATTTGTCTGTTGGCCCACAGAGCCTAATATAAATCCCCTATGAGTTGAGACTATACCAACAAGCAATCTAAGGGACTACAACAAAATATGAGATATTCAAAAATATTTTTATTCAATATTATTTATGTCTCCAAGTTCATTCGATACGAAAGAGCATGTTCTACGAACGAACAATTTCTGAAACGAGGCAAGCTACTGACAAACAAGTTGATGAAACAAGAAAATAAACAGTCTCGTTTAAAGTCATCCTTTCGCAAGCTCTATGATCGATGTAATGATCTTGTCAGCAAATACAGTCTATGATGAAGTCGAATGCTGGTTGATATTTCTCATACTATTTGTTAGGCCATTATTTACACATTTAATTGTCTACGGATTTTTCCGTTAGCCCGATCAAGACAAGGACCACATGACGGGTGTGATCGGTCTAGAGGGGATGCTTACTCCCCCAGGACGCCTGTTCCCACCTCTAATGTTTTTAGAGGTCCCTGAATGCTCTGCTCCAAGTGTGCATTGCTTCAATGGACTTTTGACCTTGATTACTGTTCCATAAACGTTATTCCCATTCTAAAATGACTACGGATTTCATCGATTTATCCGATGAAGACAAAAGGGTCAAAGTGGGTGTGACTTGTCAACAGTGGATGCTTACTCCTCCATGGCATCTTGAAGTTTTCAAGGGTCTGCAATTGCTCTGCTCTCAATTCGTATTATTTGCACGTGTACATAAATTGACGTATTTAAAATTTAGCGCAATCAATGTGTATTGAGTAGTTGGCGAAATCATGATTTAGCGTTACACATGTCTGCGCCATGTATTGCATTTATTTATGATTTGTTAACGGTATTCATGAATTTGCGCATTCTTGTCCGCGCCAAAGCCGCTAAAATATGAAGCCCGCTTTTTTAAGTACACATACAGTATTTGAACTTTTGAGCATGATAACTTTTTGTATCTTTATATTTCATGTTCGTTTGAAAGAGATTCTAGCTGATAGGATTTTTTTTTGATTTTATTGCAATTTATGATTTCATAAATTGATGCGTTCATATTTTACTAATTAATCGTATCAATTTTCTTTGTACTTTTGAATGTGATCAGGCCAATTGCAAACATATCAGGCTGACAACTAAAAAAGAAGGTTTAATCAAACTATCCTCTTGTTTAAGCTTTCCTAACAAATGTAATTTTTTTAATCATACACAAGACGCTAACCCCTGTATTGCCTTCGGTTAAAAATGATTTTATACGTTTTTTTTATTCTAAAGATTAAAATATTATGTCAATCTATTGAAAGACTCTTTTTGAATTCCTGCATATTTTTAGCGCTGAGATGAAATAAAAAGTTGTCATTTTCATGAAACTCTTATCAGATGTTCATGATTTTTATTGGCACGCTGACCAGAGACCATAAGAGCATATGCCATAGTAAAGTGTCTGTCTGTCTGTTTGATCACCTCTATAGTTGTCTATTTGTATGTAAACAATTTTTAATGCTGCTACTTCTATAGTTTTTGTACAATTTCAATAAAAATTGCTACACAAGTAGACTTCACTAAGAATATATCTCTGTGTATCAGCTTTTCATTTCAACAAGCGGTTTTGCAATGGTTTCTTAAATAGAAATTTCTGTAAAACTCACTCAAAACGCTATTCTTTCTACAGTTTTCATATGATTTCAATAAACTTTTCACTCAAGTAGACTACACTTAAATGCATAATCCTGTTCATTGATCTTTTTGATTTTGATAAAATGGTGTTGCAATGGTAATCATATCATGTTGACATGTAACCATGTAAATAGAAATGTCTGTGAAATTTATTCAAAAGTTTACTCCCCTTACAGTTCCAGTCCGTTTGCAATAAAACTTTTCACACAAAGACTCTAAGCTAAGGATCATTAATCTGTTTATTACTGTTTATTATTGTTTCAGTACAAAACAGTCTCATCAGAGACTTTTGTTTCTTCATAGGATTTGTGAGATTGATCACTGTTTATATTCACCTTTCTCTTTACCCCCCCCCCCTAAAAATATTTGGTTCACATTGCTTCAAAATATACAGCGGACAATGCGGCACATGTATTTTGTACAAGTATTACAAGGACATGCAGAGTATTTCATAGATCGTGTACATAGATATTTTTTTGGTTTAAAAACATCTGAGACTGTTGTGCATTCATTTGTCAATGTTCCAAGCGTTGTAATGTTGTTATATTGTAAAATTAAATAATGATAGCGGTTTTTATGCTTATTAGCATGAAAGCTGTAAAAGACCTAGAATGATTTAACTAGAATTGATACCTGTGCTATAAACTAATCCTTCTGCTCAGACAGAGTTATAGATATTTTGGTTATTGAATAAATATGCACTCTACATTGTAAAACTAACTGGCACCTTTTGCTGTGTCTAGTACTTTTTGATTATACTAGCATACACGTATTCTTATAAACTGCCATTATTTCAATTTTTTTTTATTTCATAGTTCCTATAAATTTTAGTACTCATAATGCATCTTATACCAATAACCACTCCCCCCCCCCCCTCCCATTTTACATTAACCTTTGTAGCCAAACACACAAAAAATTTCAGACCATAGTTGTATGGTCAGCATTATAAAAAAAATGAAATCAGCAAAAGCTTATTAAAGGAAATAAAAGCAAAACTATAATTGAATTATTTTTTAGTTTTTTGTAATTAATGGTAATTTTTTTCCCCGTTTTTATCAAAGAAAGGATCGAGTTTAAAGCTTAAGGGGGATGACCGATTTGTAGAAGAGATACAGAATAAAAGTTTATGAAACACAATTATAAGAATAACTAGAAACTCATTGCGAGCAATGAGAGGTCTTCCGTCCGATTCTGAAAAAAAGAAAACTCAAACTGAAAAAGTGAAGAAATTCAGACACTCTGGAGATTTAACCCTGGTCGTCAGCCTGAAAATCCAACGTGCTTACCATTAACCATTCCCTTATTTGCATTACTTCCTGTCACGACCGGAAGTAACGGCGATATAAGATTTTGTCCCGATTCAAATAAACTGATCACTGACTATCAGTCCTGAAAGTTTCAGACTTCAGTCGTTTACTGTTGCCGAGCAATAGACCGGGAGTTGTCGTTTTATTTCCGATGGAATCTAACATACTTCAAAACAGCGAAAGAGATGCAATAAAGTGATGCAAGTTTTAGCTTAAAAAAGAAAGAAGAGAAATAATATGATTGCATCCTCTGATCTAAAAAATAAAACAGGTTTTGTAATCCTCAGAAATAGTTCTATCATTTTATAGTTGCATATTTAAGATCAGAGGTTACGCTCTATATTAAATATCGAAAAATAGCTTTAAAAATTGGCTGTTTTGTAGACTTTTTCACGATATGAGGAAAATGTCGCATTTCATGACGTCATAATGCATTGGCTAGCCAGAAAATTACGTCATTTTTGATAGATATGCAGTCATCAAAGGTCTAAATGATATTTAATGCATTGTCAACTAAAACCAAGCAGTTTCAGTTTTTCTGAAATTCACAGGGCCAAAAAAGGCCCTAAGTGGACCTTGTTCTTTAATATTGATACCACTACACTAGCGCAATGTACCAGCCATCACCGATGTTTTTCTTGCACTCATTCCCTGAAGTAACGAGTGTCAGGCAGGTTAATCTTTGTTTCTTATAGTGTGGAATTATAGGATGAAAACTAGCCAGCTAAATTTTGTGCAAGTACTAGTAGATTTACATCGGATTTGTTACTTGAGTTTTAACAATAACTGATAGCAGAGAAAATAATCTGTTACTGATAAAAACTAAAAAAAAAAAAACTATTGTGTTTACTTCCTTTATTTTTTATGCATTCAACTTTCTATTCTATGCAATTCCAAATTCAGACATTATTTCGCGCCAAACGTCACGAGTAAATCTTCGCGCCTTTTCTTTGGAATGTGTCTTCAATCGAATAAGTGTATGTGATAGCTTCAATGAAATTTTTAAAAATATGTTGCTAAAGCCTGATTTTCGAGCCTAAGAATGTATATTTATCACACTGTACATATTACATATCGTATACGGGCAAGTAACATAAAGGCAGCGCTAAGTTTTCTTACACATTTTATATTCCTCTTTACCCCCAAAGTGGATTATTCCAATTAGTAACACATTAATGAAAAGACTGGAATGTCTCGCCATATGACGCTCAAGGAATCTGATACCTATTATATTCAGTAACTTGCATCTATAAAGGAATATTGCCCTACTAAAATCAAAGAAAAATATCATTGAAGTTTATTTTTCTCTCATTTGAAATTGCTATATGTTATTCAATCAACATGAGAAAGTAACAAATTCTACTTTCAAAATACAATTCGGCAACTCTCCAATTTATGATACAATTGCATAGGTATCTAGCTACATATACATTTGCACCAACATGTTTTCCTCATTTTGTCATATCACAATTGCATCTATGCTCATTAATTAGTGCAAAATTCAATTGCAAACTCTCTATGAGGGAGTAAAAAGACACGCTGATATTGTGCCGTCAAACACCGCTTCTCTGACGTCTAAAGACATAGCCCCCCCCCCCCTTAAAGATAAAATCTTATATTTGAGCCCCAAAAAGTGAGAAAAAATTCGGAAATTCTTTGGATTGAATTCAGATTGCCCACGTGAAAATTCAACATGCTAACCATTACGCTATCAAACATCATCGCTTAAAATTGAAAAATGATAAATATTCAGAGTATGGGTTAATCAATTTTTAAACAAACTACATATTTAGCATTCTTGTAAGACTCTTTATTAAGCCTATCAACATCATAAAAAAATAATGAAAAACAAAAAAGTTCAAAAAATTACCCTTTTTAAATCACTTCCTGTGACGACCGGAAGTGACGACGACACACGAAATGTTTCCATCACACATCTACAAACCAAATTCTATCATACCTGAAAGTTTCAGACTCCTACCTTAAACAGTTTCTGAGAACATTCATGGACTAGATTTTTAGTGGAAAAAGTGAAAAATCGTAATAATTCCCGATCGGAAGTAACTTTTTCCGAACTTTTTCAATATTTCAAAATGGCATGAGATAACAAATCATTCCTGAAAATTTGGCTGAAAATGAATGAGGAGTTTTTGAGATATCGCGATTTGAAAAGGTCAAAAAAATAAAAATGAAAAATAATAATAATAACTAGACTCTTGTTGCCATGGCAACAAAAAAGTCTTCCGTTCTACTAAATCTGTAAGAATTTGCTTTTTTCTGTGTAAAAAACATACATATCATATTTACTGTGAAAGAAATAAATAACTGGAGGAAAGTCCTTTCAGTACTTAAGGTACTTTGATTTTCATGATCAATCTTGTATAATGCATTTGGCACCTATGAGATATTTACGTATATCATAGAGCAAGGATAATTAGCATTTTAAAAAAAAATGTTTGAAATCAATTCTAAGACAAACAAACAGACGAACGAACACCGTACTATCATAAACTTTACTGTGTATATGTTCTGGCATAGTTGTGATGGTGTTATAAAAAAAATTATAATGTATTAAGCAGGGTTCGACACTAACTTTTTGAGGCTTTAGTCCAGCCGGACTAGTGTTTCATTACTTTTACTAGTCCGCACGCGATTTTATTAGTCCGTCAAAAAAAAAGAAACATCAATGTTTTTAACATTAATTTAACGTGACAATTAATATACGTATTATTTTTTGAAATAAACAAAGTATTTACGTGAAATATATTATTCCACAGATTCATTGAAATCTCGCAATCAGCAAATACGAAAGTTTTTTTGTCTTTACATTACATCCAAAACGTCCAACATCTTTCTTAAAAGATACTAAATCATACTAAATCATGATCGCTAAAACTTTATACTTCATATCGATCAGTCGGAAAAATTAAGCGCTGAATTGGCCTGGTTTTGCGTAACTACCAGCCAAAAGCTAGAAATCTAAAAATACACGCGGGGTTTTCCAGTAAAAGTTGTCGAGAATCGGACATCGGTAATTTATTCATAATGTTTTTCAGAAATTTTTATTGGTCCGTTCGGACTAATTAGCCACATATTTTATTAGTCCGAATGAAAATGTATTAGTCTGAGACTAACGGACTAACGTTAGTGTCGAACCCTGTTAAGTTAGTATCAAATTAAACGTAAAGTCACTGAGTTTTGAATATAATATAATATTAAGATTTGACAGCATACCTATAAGAAAGATTATTCAATTACAGTAATTATTCAGCAATCGATTGATTGATTGATTGATTGATTGACTATTCATCTTCTTCTCTTAGAATCATTTGGCCCATTTATCACACTGGTCAAATCCTCACATTATATGACAAGAAAAACATTTAGCGTATTAGATAATCAAACGCTCTCGTGTTATGATCAATCCATTCTATTCATGTGAATGATATGTAGAATTCAAACGTATGCTGGAGATGCCCGTTTTCATAATTGTATTAAATGTTTAGTCAGTAACACGTCTTTCCGATGATGGCAAATTCACAGCTAATTAATTACCTATTTAAAATTCTAATATAAGCCTCGTATTGCACCACCGAAACACTAAATCTGTGTCAGAGTCAAGTGATTTTAGTGCGTTACTGTTGGGACCCACTTTCTTTGAAACAGGTCAAAGTGTTAACAATGAGTAGGTTGTTTGCTTAGTTCATTAAAATTTCTAATTAAATTTTTCTTGGTCATCCTTCCAAAGTTTAAATAAAAGTGATGCACCAACTACGGGTGTATATATGATAAATTCTCAAATTTGATTTTTTTGTTTGTTTGTTTGTTCTTTAACGTCCCTCTCGAGAATTTATCACTCACATGGAGACGCCAGCACTCGCCGGTGGAGACTGCAAATTTTTGTCCTATACTTTGGCACTTATCACCATTGATCAGTGAGGAATCTTTTTTGTGCCAGCACCTTCTGCGACACGGGACCTCGATTTAAAGGATCCAAAGGACCGGTCTCCACGTCCCACAATCGAAGTTTATAATACCGAGATATTTTATTTTTTTTATTTTATTTTATTTTTTCACAAGTTTGTTGCATTGGATTTACTTAAAGATCATACTTCAAGATCATTTCGAACTCAGGCTATTTTATTGCAGTGCAGACAGCGCGGGTGATCTTGATTGACATGTCAACACACGTGCACTTCGTGTGATACTTTTTAAGCAGAAAAATATACAGAATGTGACCATGACTGACTATGAAATCAGAAAACATTTAATAAAGAATGGGTGTGACTGATATAGAACTAATTTTTGGTCTATGTAAATAGATAGGAGGATCGGGATTAAGAGGGAATCTCTCTCCCCCTCTCTCTCTCTCAGACGTAAATTGAACATTTCATGACAAATCCACAGGCACTTGGGGTATGGATCCCCCCCCCCTTTTCCATTTTTTTTCCTTTTAAATCTGGGATTGAGTCACCTTTTTCCAATTTTTGTATTCTAATATTCACTATATATTATCAATAATGTAACTCTTTTGTCTCTATAAGCTGTTTTTAAATATATCATTTTCGACTGATACATAAAAAGAGAGTTATGTATCAGTCGAAAACGATATATTCAAAAACAGCTTATAGAGACAAAAGAGTTACATTATTGATAACATACAGTGAATATTAGAATACAAAAATAGGAAAAAGGTGACTCGACCCCAGATTTAAAAAGAAAAAAAATGGAAAAGGGGGGGGTCCATACCCCAAGTGCTCTCTTTTTATGTATCAGTCGAAAATGATATATTTAAAAACAGTTTATAGAGACAAAAGAGTTACATTATTGATAACATACAGTGAATATTAGAATACAAAAATAGGAAAAAGGTGACTCGACCCCAGATTTAAAAAGAAAAAAAAATGGAAAAGGGGGGGGGGGTCCATACCCCAAGTGCCTGTGGACAAATCTACCATTATAGAATATGAAATTCTGTATACATGTAAATGGTAATTATATTCACATGTTCCAGATTTAAATCTAAAACGAATATATAATTCAAATGCCTAGCTGCACGAACGTCTCCAAATATTAATCAAGACGGGGGGGGGGGGGGGGGAGCTTCAAAGGAATTAGATAGTTGCATTATAAATTTATGAATTATAAGGAAAAGTACGGACGTCAGTTGCATGTACATAATTATATATCATTACATAAAATTGTGTTCATTCAGGTACATGTATATACTTATCCCACATATCAACAGGACCTGTGCAATTTTTTTTATCATGTTTTTTTTCTCAAAAGAAACATACAGAGTAGCATTATTTCACACAGAATCGCATTTTCACATATTTTTTTTTTTAACTCTGGAGTATTTGACAAGAATCCAAGAATCGCCTTTTCACATCTTTTATAACTCCTTGGGTATATAGAATATAGATCATGTGACATAAATAATTTAACTTTTTATCAAAAATACATGTAATAACCAAATCTAATCTACATGTATATACTGATTTTCTTTCTTTTAAGTGACAAATATCAATTTATTTCCAAAGGCTTTAATACAGTCTGTATTACAAATTTCTATCGCTCAGTTCCTTTTTAAGTGTACTTAATATTTTTTAATATCGAAAATAAAACTCGGAAATCGGGATAATTTCGCATTCAAATCATAGAGAATAATAAATCGTCTGCATTATAGAAGGCTTAGTAACTATCTTATTCCGAACTTACTATACGAGATAGATAAATTGCATGCCTGTCCATCACTATAAATGTATATTCAGTGCTTATAATATATTTACTTGAATTACATACCTAGCAGATATAGTAATTTTTTTTTACATATATTCATGTGTAAATCAATTAACTGTCAATACAGACTTACACTACACTGGCAACTTCAAACTTTACATGCACTGGAAGCGGTAACTAACGTACTCTTAAATTTTGAAGAGTGAATATAGAACGTCTAAATATTTTGATATGGAGAGTGTATATGTCCCTGACGTCATCGATACTATTTCCGCCTTTATCTCGAAAGTTCTATTCTCACTTACAAGTCAGAGTTATCTTTCTTTGCCCATTGTCTACACACTAGGTAAATAGGGAAAATGACGGTACCGAAAATCTGCAAAATGTGGAATCTGATTTCAAAACAAATTATATATTTAATATCTGTAGAATAACCTCTGTTATACATAATAATATCTTGAAAAAATATTAAAAAACAAACAAGTTGAAAATTGACCAAACAGAAGTTCACTTCCGGTTCGGACAGGAAGTACCGGAAACACACGAAAATAACTTCGAAACAAAGAGAATGTCATGATCTAATACCCCTGTTAATTTCACATCTTTACCTCAAACCGTTTCCGAGAAAAATTCCGGACAAAAGTCCATTTAAAAATTGGAAACTCTGCCATAACTTCGGACCGGAAGTGAATTTTTCAAAAAACGGAATTTTATATAAACTTCATATATCAGCCTACTATCATGTGAAAAATTGTGAAAATCTATCCAACCATCTCTGAGTAATCGCGCTCACAAAATTTGGGAGGAATAATAATAATAATAACTAGACTCTTGTTGCCATGGCAACAAAAAAGTCTTCCGTTCTTCTAAATCTGTAAGAATTTGCTTTTTTCTGTGTAAAAAACATACATATCATATTTACTGTGAAAGAAAAAAATAACTGGAAAAAAAGTCCTTTCAGTACTTAAGGTACTTTGATTTTCATTATCAATCTTGTATAATGCATTTGGCACCTATAAGAGATATACGTAATATATCATTAGCAATTAAAAAAAAATTGTTTGCAATCATTTCTAAGACAAACAAACAGACGAACACCGTACTATCATAAACTTCACTGTGTGTATGTTTTGGCATAATTGTGTATGGTGTTATAAAAAAATATAATGAATTAAGTTAGTATCACATTAACCTAAAGTATCTGAGTTTTGTAAAGTTATAATATCAAGATTTGACAGCAGACCTATAAGACAGATTATTCAATTACAGTAATTCTTCAGCAATCGATTGATTGATTATACGTATGTTGTTTAACGTCCCTCTCCAGAATTTTTCACTCACATGGAGACGCCACCACTCGCCGGTGGAGACTGCAATTTTTTGTCCCATACTTTGGCACTTATCGCAATTGAGCAGAGGGGAATCTTTTTTATGCCAGCACCTTCTGCAAAAAGGGACCTCGATTTATACGATCTCATCCAAAGGACCGGTCTCCACGTCCCACAATCGAAGTTCATAATACCGAGATATTTTATTTTTTATTTTATTCTATTTTTTCACAAGTTTGTTGCATCAGACTTACTTAAGATCATACTTCAAGATCATTTCGAACTCAGGCTACGTAATTGCAGTGCATACAGCGTCAAGTGATTTTGATTGACAGGTCAACACAGGTGCACTTCGTGTGATACTTTTTAAGCTGAAAAATATACAGGATGTGACCATGACTGACTATGAAATCAGAAAACATTTAATTAAGAATGGGTATGACCGATATAGAACTAATTTTTGGTCTATGTAAATGGATAGGAGGATCGGGATTAAGAGGGAATCTCTCTCTCTCCCCCCTCTCTCTCTCAGACGTAAATTGAACATTTCATAATGACAAATCTACCATTATAGAATATGAAATTCTGTATACATGTAAATGGTAATTATATTCACATGTTACAGATTTAAATCTAAAACGAATATATAATTCAAATGCCTAGCTGCACGAACGTCTCCAAATATTAATCAAGACGGGGATGGGGTGGGGGGGGGGAGTCTTCAAAGGAATTAGATAGTTTTATGTTTTATGAATTATAAGGAAAAGTACGGACGTCAGTTGCATGTACATAATTATATATCATTGCATAAAATTGTGTTCATTCAGGTATACTTATCCCACATATCAACAGACCTGTGCAATTTTTTATCATGTTTTTTTTTTTCAAAAGAAACATATAGCGTACCATTATTTCACACAGAATCGCGTTTTCACATATTTTTTTTTTAACTCTTTGAGTATTTCACAAGAATCCAAGAATCGTCTTTTCACATCTTTTATAATTCCTTGGGTATATAGAGTATAGATCATGTGTCATAAATAATTTAACTTTTTATCAAATATACATGTAATAACCAAATCTAATCTATAGATTGATTTTCTTTCTTTTAAGTGGCAGATATCAATTTATTTATAAAGGCTTTAAAACAGTACTGTATTACAATTTTCTATCGCTCAATTCCTTTTTGAATGTATGTAATATTTTTTTAATATCGAAAATAAAACTCGGAAATCGGGATAATTTCGCATTCAAATCATAGAGAATAATAAATCGTCTGCATTATAGAAAGTTTATAACTATCGTATTCTGAACTTACTATACGAGATAGATAAAATTGCATGCCTGTCCATCACTATAAATGTATATTCAGTGCTTATAATATATTTACTTGAATTAGGTACCTAGCATATATATTATTTTTTTTTAGATATATTCATGTGTAAATCAATTAACTGTCAATACAGGCTTACACTACATTGGCAACTTTAAACTATACATGCACTGGAAGCGGTAACCAACGTACTCTTACATTTAGAAGATTGCATATGGAACGTCTAAATATTTTTGATATGGAGAGTGTATATGTCTCTGACGTCATCGATACTATTTCCGCCTTTATCTCGAAAGTTCTATTCTCACTTACAAGTCAGAGTTATCTTTCTTTGCCCATTGTAAACACACTAGGTAAATGGGGAAAATGACGGTACCTAAAATCTAGAAAATGCGCAATCCAATTTTAAAACAAATTATTTATTTAGTATTTGTAGAATAACCTCTGTTATACATAATAATATCTTGAAAAAATATTAAAAAACAAAAAAGTTGAAAATTGACCAAACACAAATTCACTTCCGGTTCGGACAGGAAGTACCGGAAACACACGAAAACAACTTCGAAACAAAGAGAATGTCATGATCTAATACTCCTGTAAATTTCACATCTTTACCTCAAACCGTTTCCGAGAAAAATTCCGGACAAAAGTCCATTTAAAAATTGGAAATTCGGCCGTAACTTCGGACCGGAAGTGAATTTTTCAAAAAACGGAATTTTATATAAACTTCATATATCAGCCTACTATCATGTGAAAAATTGTGAAAATCTATCCAACCATCTCTGAGTAATCGCGCTCACAAAATTTGGGAGGAATAATAATAATAATAATAATAATAATAATAAAAAGAAACAATACAATCACTATAAGTCTTCCGTTGTGAACGGAAGACTTAATAATAATAAAAAGAAACAATACAATCACTATAAGTCTTCCGTTGTGAACGGAAGACTTAATAAGAAACAGTAGAATCACTATAGGTCTTCCGTTGAAAACGGAAGACCTAATAATCGTACTTATGTATTTAATGCAGGTATTTAGGGTAGAGGTTTCCAGAAGAATTTTATGCTTGTAAAATTCCTTCTTTGTAAAAATTCTTAAATACACACCTTGTCCAATGTATTTATGACGCCTAGTGAATGTGAATGATGGTATAAGGTCAAGTGGTCAGCTTATCGAGTCAGCTGTATTTTGATACCCGCACGCTGACCACCGTTTACACGAGGCACGTCTGTTTTGAAGACCCCCCACCACCCCTTTGATCCTACTCTTCTTTTTATGATTAATGCATTATATCAGCAATTTTGTTTTGATTGCCATCCTTTTGCTGAATTTTTCTTGTTTTGACAGTCTTGTTTTATAGGTATTTTCTTCTTTTTTTCTAGTTGTTTTTTGGGGGATCAGACATTATCATATTCTACTTAACTTACAATCAGAGCTTGTGAGTCTCATCCGTTTCTTGTGTGTTCAATTGTTCACATTTATACCGTCATTTAACTAAATGACATAATTCATCTCTATGAAAGTGTTTCATTTGATTTATACAAATTTAGCAAAAAAAATAGCTGCGGTGAGCTTGCCTAGCATAAGAAGACAGAAAGTTTATTAAGAAGAATACACCTTAAAGTAATACTGAAAATTTTTCTTCATGTAATGAGAAAAAACAATTATAAAATCATAATATTAATACAAGAAATACTTTGTATTACTTGCAATTTAAACTTATGTACATATTTTTTTTTTATTATTTTTTTTTAAGATTTACATATAATTGATTCCTCTATCCTAAATCTCAGGTTATTTTCGTATCTGCTCTAGAAAACCAAACAATCTTTGATGAATAACAAATCAAATTTTAGGAATAGTCGCGATACCTTTTATTAAAGATCTTCAAATTTTTCTCATTTTAAATAACTTAAAAGTTTTATGGAAAAAAGTCATCAATTTCATTTGATATTGTCTTTGATACATAAAGTTCTTAACTAATGCATATATGAATTTATATAAGAAAAAAAATAATAGATTCTGTAGTTGTGAATTATCAATGATTTAATTTCAAATTTTCCAATATCAAAAATTTGCAAAGGGTTTGAATAATTCATTCTTCTGAAATGCAACAAGTGTGAATTACTTATCATAAACGTAAAAAAAAAGTGGTTGATAGATACGGTCAGCACTGAAAACAGAGCGGTAAAGGGGATTTGTTTGATTTGAGAATTCTTTTTAAATCTTGTGGCTGAAATAAACAAGCTAAGAACATGACATGCATTTCTTTGTTCTCAGACAACTTTTTTCTTGGACTTTAAACAAAAGATTAATGCATACATATATTTTTCTCTATAAATCTAAAAAAAAAAATGAATCTTATGTTTACGGATAAGACTTCCGAAAGTGAAACATATGACTCAGCGTATGCTACATTAAGTTAAGAGAACTAACATTACTCAAAAAGCCCCTCCCCCCAAACAAAAGTAAACATGGGAGAATATCGTCAGGCCATGCTAGCTAGATCTTTCTTACAACAGAGACAGGCAGATCCTGACAACACTAAATTTCAATTAAAAAAAAGATTTCTCAGCATTACGAAACTTGATTGACGATAAACTTGCACTAAGTTTCGGTTTCTATTTGCAAATAAACACAAATTTATTGATCACCAGCATTAGGTTTTATAAGAAACTAAAAAAATCGCCTGCCATGTACAAGGAATCAAACAAATGCAAACATCTTCAAATCTTTTATTGAGGGCCTTATTTAATATCTGTCAAAAATAAATGTTTATTATGAAACGAAATTGATTTCAAATTCTTCTCAAAAGTTAAGGGAAAAGGCCTTTTTTTCTTTATCGATTGTAAATATATGAATTATTAAATTTTAAAGAATTGAAGATAACGAACAGTGATCGATCTCAAATAATCCAAGAGCAATAAAAAACAAAACTGTGAATAGTACATAAAACACGGACCCCCGAACATTCCAGTGGTGGGATTAGGTGCCTGAGGAGGAGAAAGTATCATCTGTCGACGGGTTACACCCGCCATGAGACGAAAGTATTGATCAGATTTTTATTTTTATTGCTCAGACTTTCCCGTAGTCAAATTTAGTACAAAAAACCTAACAATTGGTATTAAAAAAAAGTCAGCCAAGACAATTTAGATCAAGAACATACTTTGGAAACGAATAATCTTTAATCAGAGACATGCTACTGAAAGATAAGGTGATGATACAGGACTTCAATATCACGTTTAAAGTCAGCATTTCGAAAATTCTATAGTCGTTTTAATGACATTATAAAGAAAATATAATTAATCACTGCGCCGTATTTTGGCTGACTTTTTTATGAAATATGAAGATAACGAACAGTATTCAATCTCTAAACTCCAATGAAATGATACAAATATGGAGTAGAGCAAACACGGACCTCAAAATGTAGAGGTGGGATCAGGTGCCATGGAGAAGTGAGCATCCCCTGCCGACCGGTCACACCCACCATGTGCTCCTTGTCATGATCGGGAAACAAAAACCGAAAAATCCGTAGACAGTTCAGTGTATAAATAATGGCCTAAGAATTAGTATGAAAAACGTCAGCCAGCATTTGACTCAATGATAGGTTGTATTTGCTGACAAGGTCATTGTATCGACCGAAAAACTTGCGAAAAGATGACTTCAAACGAGACTGTTGATATCCTTGTTTTTGTCAACCTGTTTGTCAATAGCTTGCCTCGTTTTAGAAATTGTTCACACGTAGAGCATGCTCTTGCGTATCGAATCAACGGAGAGACATAAATTCCATATGCAGGTGATAAGGGTATATTGCTACATAAGTAAGGGAAGTTGACGATTGAAAAGTTAAAGTCATCACGTTTATCATAGAGCTTTGTTGTTAGGTTACCATTAACGTCTTTTTCTAGTAAAATATCTAAATATTAGTGTTGTCAAATCGGACAATTTTTAGTAACCGGTTACTCGCTTACTTTTCCAATCGAGTAACCAGTTACTCGGATGGATTTTCTTTAGACATTGGAACATTCTTGTTCGCGGTATATATACTCAGCTGTTATATATATTTTATGTAATGTCGTTATAATTTCTAAATTTATCTTATTTGTATATCGGTATATATAAAACACAAATGCACTGCACATACTTTATTTATAATTACAAACACACAATATTATCTAAATAAATTTGTTCTCGAACACCCCGTAATCGTTGGCTGTTCTACGCTCTATGTATCGCTAGTTTTCAAGTTATACTTCAGTCTGCGGTGGTTAAGCATAATAGTTCTCCCACCCGTGTATGTAAATTCCATTTCACATAAATTACACTTCACGGATTTAAATTCAACCATTTTTTTAAAAATGTTTTCGACGCTTGTGACGACATCTTCTTTAATCTTTTACTGCGAACTAGCAAAGGTTTATGTGAGGTAATTATAATTAAATCAAGCCTTCAAGACTTGTATAACCCTTGGCAATAAAAGCCATCAATTAGATAAACTGTGAAATACTAATCAAAACAAATTGATCGCATTTGTAAAACGCTAGGTCGAGACTAATGTTAAAATAATGGGGACGTTATAAACAAAAATACATTTTTACTACTGATCTACTTCATAAAATTCAATGTATCCGAGTACCCGATCAGTAGTTTTACTAACCGATATTCGCATCGTTCAACGATTAACTGGTTAACCGGGTACTCGTTGACAACACTACTATGAAATATATAATATGAAATAGATGTATCCCGAGAGAGATACAGACCCTGTATGCAAGTGATAAGGGTATATTGCTGCATAAGTAAGGGAAGTTGACGATTGAAAAGTTAAAGTTATTACGTTTATGATAAAGCTTTGTTGTTAGATTATCATTAACGTCTTTTTCTTATAAAATATCCAAATATGAAACAGATGTGTCAGACTCTGTGGTATCTTTTATCTCAAGCTCACCAGGATATCTCGTGTCGACATAAGAATGGAAATAACCATTGTTAATTGACAATACGTCGTCGGTGTATCTAAATTTCGAGTTGAAGGTCACAGCAAGTGTTTTCTTCTTTTGACGTACAAGATTTTGAACAAATTCTGCTTCACATGAATACAAAAATAGGTCTGCTAATAACGGGGCGCAATTGGTGCCAATGGAAATTCCAACAGATTGTTGGAAGACCTGATCTCCAAAAACTAAAAAGATAAAGATATTCAAACACAATCATTTTTTTTTATATCAACTTCGGAGTACTTGTGTATAATCAGAACACTTTTTAACAAAATAATTTTGTAAATGACAAGTAACAAGGTAAATACATTTACGAGTTCCATTTTTATTGAAAAAGCAGCTGACTATGATGTCGAAAAGCCTGGACTTTAACTTAATGTGGGGAATGGTTTTATAAAGTGTTGAAAAGACGTACTTTTTTATGTTATTGATTGTGGTAAAATTTTGTGATTTCAAATTTTCCATAAGTTCCTTGCAGTTCTTAAGTATCCACATTACACCACTTCTCGAACATATTTGTTTGTTTGTGTGTTGTTTTACGTACCTCTCGAGAATTTTTCACTCATATGGAGACGCCACCACTTGCCGGTGGATAGCTGCAAATTTTGACCTATTCTCGGCACTCAAGGCCATTGAGCAGTGAGGGATCTTTTTCGTGCCAGCACCTTCTGCGACACGGGACCTCGATTTATACGGTCTTATCCGAAGGACCGGTCTCCTCGTCCCACAGTGGGATTCGAAGCCGCGGCGTAAGGATCAACTCCTTGCTCTTCTCGAATATATTGTTGTATTGTACTCCTGAGGTTTCCCCTTCACTACTATTAAAATTTTAACGAGGATTAAAGAAAGAGGCTTGGTAGAACATTTACGAGTTTTCACAGTTTTTGTGCCTATTTTTAATGTTAATTCAGCTTTGGCGATCCACACCTTAGTACTGTTTTTTTTTCTTTCGACTAAAAAATTAAATCATTAATTGCCATGTACAATTTCTTCATTTTCCATGGTCTAAAATTTGCAAACATGTCGAGTTAGAGTTGGGCTATAATTACACAGGAACCATTTCGGTTTTTACGAGTAATATGGGACTTCCTTAGAAACACCTCGATACCGCTTTGATTGTTAAAACGCCT
Organism: Saccostrea echinata; assembly: GCF_033153115.1. NCBI lineage: Eukaryota > Metazoa > Mollusca > Bivalvia > Ostreida > Ostreidae > Saccostrea > Saccostrea echinata. The sequence goes on from NW_026889792.1 coordinate 940,785, forward strand.
GATTAATAAATTCAAGCAAACTCTGCAACCTTGTCAACTATTCTCATGTTATTGTCAACTTTTCTCAAAGCAACGACATGTATACCAAGTATTTAACGCGAGTTTTGTTAATAACATATCATGTTTGACACATTTGTAGACCCACTAAAAACTCTGAGGGCTCCTGATTATAATTCCATATGATAAACGGTAGTCTACATAAACTTTCTATCAAATGGCAATTATATCACTTAGCGTGCATCCAAGTCATTAACAACAGCTGATTTTCAAATTTTACTTTGCTGAAAGATCATTTTTTGGCCTACGATAAAATTACTTTAAAAGGATATTTTTGTAACTTTAATCATTTTATTTTATTGATTCTGATGTTTGTTTTTCAACAAAGTCACGTGATTTAGAGATCACATATAGTGGTCAAAGAAAGAAAAAAATGAGGGTAGTCTATTAACATGAGGTTTCTATGCCTGTTTCTAAATGTAAATTATCAAAAAATTGTTCATTTATGGCGGACACATATCAAACTAATATTATGAATACAAAGATTATTTCATTTAAGAATGAAGATAATTTTTTTTTATGACTTGAATTTTAATGCTTTCACATTTTGCAAATCTTGTATGTAAATCTTTGCAAAATGCACACCGTATGATGAAATATATGGAGATAACGAACAGTATTCAAGCTCAAAAGTCCATTAAACAATACAAAATAGGAGCAGAGCAAACACGGACCTCCAAACATCAGAGGTGGGATCAGGTGCCATGGAGGAGTGAGCATCCCCTGCCGACCGGTCATGATGTTTAGAAATAAATAATTATCATTTAATTTAAAAGTTTATTTCATACAAGTTTTTATTTGTAATTGGGTATTATCTTTATAGATGTGCTACCTATTTTACGCATGAAATGCTCATATAAGAAATGTGGTTTCGAAGTATCTATTTAACTATAACAGTTTTGTATGAAATGTTGAAAACATTGAAGGACTTTTGCTTGTGATTGAATAAAAATTGAGTTTTTATAAGTATAAAAGATTCTAAATTAACAAAAAATAAAGAATCCATAAACGTACAGGATGGAAATATTAATGCAAGTACATGTTGAATAATCATTCGAGTACTGAGTATATTACAATAAGAACGGTTGTATTAAAACTATATAACGTAAAATGAAATAACATCGTAAGAATTGTTTTGATTTCATTTCATTTTGAATGAATTACAATATATTTAATAAATTTAATAAAAAATGATATGTTAAATATAATACAAATATATATCTCTATATACAAATCAAGTCCCTGTACCCTTTTCATGGCACTCCATAAAACGGGGAAGATTTTAAACAGCTCCTTCCACTATGCATATCAAAAGTTTTCGTATATCTATGGACTAACATCCCAGGTACAAAATGGGCCCTAAGGGTTTGCCGCTCGCTTTGAACTCTTTGGGCCCAAGGGTTCAATTTTCTTTCCAAGTGCCGGGTCAAAAACGTAGGCATTTAAGGCGGCTTGTGACTGTTCCTTTGCTTTCCTAGGCGGAAAATATAAAAATCATGGGTCTTTTGGATATAACCTTAAAATAGAAGGTCCAGCTAATAATGAAACCATTCATAAATCAACATTGTGACACTTCACCTACAGCGGATAATCTCTTTATCTGGGTGAAAAATTCTGAAATGGCGTAAAGCAACATTCAATTGTCAATCACATGTGACCTTAGGAAACTTCTTTCCCCCATGGCATTTACTTTTTTTAAGACAGAACAGCATTTCTTGTAGCTAATAATGCTTCCAAAGATGAGTATTACTTCCTGAAATCCAAATAGATTGAGTCCTCTCTCAACCTCCACCCAGGTAACACATTAAAAATTCCTGGATCCTATGTCACTCGTACGGAAAAAAATATGAGGGTCCCTTTGAGAGGTTGGGGCGAGAATTCCCAATATAAAACCATCCCATCAGCCATTCCCTATCTTTAAAAGTTAAATGTGTACCTATAGAAAAATAAGTCAATAACACAAATAGTAAATGATTATTCCCACAACAACAAAGATAGCTTTAGCCATTTCTAGTACTAACAGATATGCGATACAAAAAACGTAGCATAAATAAACTAAACTATAATAATAAAAAAATTAATGAAAAACTTATATCCACACTCTAGTATGTAAAAAAAATGTATTTACCTCCTTTATTTTTAGCAGACGGTTCATTGAGAATTGTCTTTATGTGTAAATTCATAGATTCTAATCTTTCTAGTCCTTTGATTTTAGATTTTTTGGTAAGAAGTTGACATTTTTCGAGTAAAAATACTTGGTTTATATAATTTTTGTTAAGTGCTTTAACTGAAAGTTTATGATATGAAATAATCTACATAAGCTAATAGTTTTTGTTTTCATTTATTATATTTTCCTGCAATAATGATAAAAATTAAGCGAAAAGTTTTTATTTACATATGTACATTACCAAGTTCATAATCTGGTAGTCATTTTTTTTGTTTATACGAAGTTTACATTGAAATTTTGGTGTTGGTTAAAGGTGTTTATGATATCTAGGAGTTGCCAAACACACCCATCAGCATTTATCATTAAATTGAACCATTAGCCCACTGATTCGTGCAGTTTTTAAAGGTAAAAAAGGTAAAAAAAAAAAAACTAACTGAAAATATTAAAGCTATTTAGGCCGCAAAACGGTCTCGTAGAGAATGGTCCTTTCCGGGGGGGGGGGGGGGGAGGGGGAGGTCCATGTTTCATGCCCTGTTCACAGATGTGTATTGTTTAAAGATTTTTGAGATCGATCACAGATAGTTATTTCCACCTTATTCACTGTATACACATGTATATCGACTTGATATTAATAATCGATTATGTTAGTTTTCGAAATACTTAAAAAGTTGATAAAGGAAAACAGCATCGTGCTGACTTAAATTGCTTGGAACTATGGAACAACAAATTTTTGATAGAACGAAATATCAAGATGGCATAACAGAAGAATGCAACGTGTGTACTAAGTATAGTACAAAGTACAAGAAGCAATGGTAATAATTAGTTTAGAATGTAGATTGCAGAATTTATAAAGTCATATTAAGTCTGGGGAGAAACCCGGTCGCTAATAGCATAGGGGAAAATGGGAGGGGCTGGACCAATATCTGCACCCATTTCAGAATACTGATGAGGCATGTCATTTGATCCTGTAAAAAAAATAAGGCATTCTTAATCTTGATAACAGCAAAATAATTTTGAAGTACAAAATAACAAGTACTCGAAATCGGTTTAGCACTTCCTTACGAGTCAGCTCCGAGTAATCTTTCAACGTCGTTGCTTTCTTCTTTGATAATTGTGACTTTACAGTCAATGTTTGAGTCTTTTTTAATTTTCTAAAATGATTAAATAATTGAAGTTACATTTGCAATCGAAAAAAATGTAGAGTCCTGCTATTAATATTACCTTTTTCACAATTACATAAACAGCTACTTGTAATGGTTTGTTTAACCTTTGTATATCTTGTAGTAGTGTTCTCGGTAGTTGGTAGAGAAAACTTACCTCCACAAAAACATATTCAACCCAAAAGAGATTAAAAGGAAAGACCCAGAAACTCCGGCAATAGCAAAGAATGCGATGGAATTGAGACAAATGTTCTCATCCGCTGAATCTTCTACATTGGTACCTTTGAATAAAACAATTTGAAATTCATTTGATACAGGTTTTTGTACTCATTATGTTAGGTCAACATAATGATTTGCATAAAAAAAAAATTATCAGATAAAGTTTGTTTCTTGATATTAATTAACAAACTAAAAAAAAAAAATTATGAGGGTTAAGATATTAGACTTTATTTGTTTTGTTTATAGTCCCGAGAAGAATTTTTTACTCATATTATGACGCCACCACTTACCGTTTGAAAGCTACAAATTTCACCTCTTTGAGGCTTATAAAACGTAAACTGCTCAAACCCAGTTTAAACAGTATAAACTGGGTAGCTATTAAATTCAATCCTTATATATTTTGGAATTATCTTTTGAAGTATTGTCATCGAACACTTTAGCAACGGATAGCAATATTCGTATGCAAATAGAGCAAAGGAATGTAAGTCTGATCGGAAAAGAAATATTTGCCATATACTAATATTAGTATGCATAACACTTGGGAGTAAATTATTGAAAGCAGTCTTCAACTGAAATTTTACCAACAGTAAGCGTTTTCTTATCTCTTCTTATTCAAAACTAGTAAGAAAACATGTTGCTTTTGTAGAGAAACCCTTTTTTGTATCCTACGAGCATCTTACTTTAATACATTAATTAAAATTGTAGACCTGTAATCATCACTTAAGAACTGTATGAAATTTATGTATATATTCATAACCGTCATTTGCAACTTTTTTCTAATTTAATACCTCTAACATTCGTATCTATGAAATGAATTTTGTTTATTACTAAAGTTATAAGATATACATACCGAAAACCTGAACCTCGCAAAGTTCAGCAATTGTTGTGTTACGCCGAGATCCCAAAGGAACGATAACTCCGTTACCGCGTTCGTTATAGTACGTGACGTAGCGTCCCCGTTCTACACACACATGTTTTGAAAGAAGATGTGGAAATGTGTCCGTATTTTTATAGCATAGGTAACCATCCTTAAGTTTTGTCGTATTTGATATGAACAGAGAAAACCCTGCATGCTCAGACATACGCAAAGAATCTGAAAACAATTTAGAGCAGATAAATGCCACTTTCGTTTTTATTTTGAAAATTAAAAAAAAAATTGGATGACTAAGAATATATAATATCATTTTTTAAGTATTGTGTTTCTCTTGCTATGCCTCTTATGTATTTTTTAAAATTCATTTGTATAGAAAGACATTTACGTAGCCTTTATTCACCATTGTTATTACTGTCATTCCTATAGAAGACTTTGATGTTGTAGATAGCTTTTATCTCCCCTAAGTCCACTCTCCACCACACTACATGATCATACTTCGTTTGAGCACAGCTACCTTCCCTCTGAATTGTGATACCGTCCACAGCTAAATCAGGTCCATACGAAGACTGAACTGAACTCTGCACGGTGCTCATGTTCAGTGCTAAATTTTCTGTTATATTTTTTATAATAAGCAGATATTAAAGAAGATTCTACACTAGAATTTCAAAGATGGGAAAGTAAATAAAGCTCAATTTAGGTATTTTCATTGTGTATTTATCAATTTTACTGTCTTCTTGACTAATATTATATCAATATATTATTATTATATTATAATAATATATTATTATTATATAATTATATACTATTATAATATTATAATATTAAATAGTATACTTACCAAGTCCATGGCAAGGAAATGTAAATACTAAAATGAAACCCAAAAAAAAGTAATAATATTTGGCATCCATTTCAAAACTACACAGAAATATGCCAGAATTCTAAATACAGGTATTATATTTTCATCTTTCGTAAGCAACGAAGAAATATACTTCTATGTCCTTAATTACTTCCTTCAGGTTGAATTCAATAGAATATTTATTTCCTTCTTGCTTTAAAGCACTTGAACTAATTCAAAATGCCGTCCTTGTGTATTTGAATTTAACTACCAAATTACGTCACCGTTTAAAACAAATAGAAAGGGTTTATTATTCATTTGCAAGTCATAGCATTTCCATAAAAGATAATTTTACTATACAAATGATAAAGGTTAAGTGAAAAATGGAGATAAGGAACTGTATTCAAGCTCAAAATCAATTTGAACAATACAGTTTAAATACAATATTTAAGCAATACGGCAGCAGAGCAAACACAAACCTCAGAAAACATGAGAGGTGGGATCAGGTGGCATGTCAATTTTCAACTTCCCTTACCTATGCAGTAAAATATACACTTATCAGCTGCAAACAGGTTCAGATCTCTCAGTCGACACGCAAGAACATGCTCTACGTATAAACAATTTCTAAAACGAGGTAAGTTATTGATGAAATGTATGGAGATAACGAATAGTAATCAAGCTCAATACTCCATTAAACAATGCAAATTTTGGAGCAGAGCAAACACAGACCTCTTAAACATCAGAGGTGGGATCAGGTCCAATGGAGTAGTGAGCATCCCCTGCCGACCGGTCACACCCGCCGTGTGCTCCTGTCATGATCGGGTAATAACGGAAAAATCCGTCGACAATTCAGTGTGTAAATAATGGCCTAACAATTAGTATGAAAAACGTAAGTCAGCATTTGACTTAATGATAAATTGTATTTGCTGACAGGGTCATTGTATCGACCATAGAACTTACGAAATGTTGACTTTAAACGAGACTGCTGATATTCTTGTTTCATCAACTTGTTTGTCAATAACTTACCTCCATTTAGAAATTGTTCATACGTAGAGCATGATCTTGCGTATCGAATCAAATGAGAGATATAAACCCCATATGCAGGTGATGAAGGTATATAGCTGCATAAGTAAGGGAAGTTGACGATTGAAAAGTTAAAGTCATCACGTTTATCATAAAGCTTGGTTGTTAGATTACCATTAACGTCTTTTTCTAGTAAAATATCCAAATATGAAACAGATGTATCAGACTTTGTGGTAACTTTTATTTCAAGCTCACTAGGATATCGACAAATGAATGGAAATAACCATTGTTAATTGACAGTCTGTCGTCGGTATATCTAAATGTCGAGTTGAAGGCCACAACAACTGTTTTCTTCTTTTGACTACAAGAGTTTGAACAAATTCTGCTTCATATGAATTCAAAAATAGGTCTGCTAATAACGGGGCGCAATTGGTACCCATGGGAATTCCAATAGATTGTTGGAAGACCTGGTCTCCAAACATAGATATTGTCAATCAGAAATTCAAGCATTTTTTTATATATCATCTTCAGAGTGCCAGTGTGTACATCGGAATGTTTTTTAAACAAAATAATTTTGTTAATAAAACAAGTTGATAAAACAAGAGTATCAACAATCTAGTTTAAAGCGTCGTTTCGTAAGTTCTATGGTCGATACAATGACCTTGTCAGCAAATACAATTTATTATTAAGTCGAATGCTGACTGACGTTTTTCATACTAATTATAAGGTCATTATTTACACACTGCATTATCGACGGAATTTTCCGTTATTTCCCGATCATGACAAGGAACGCACGACAGGTGTGACCGGTCGGCAGGGGATGTTCTCTCCTCCGAGGCACTTGATCCCACTTCTGATGTTTTAGAGGTCCGTGTTTGCTCTGCCCCTGATTTTTATGTTTGAATGGACTTTTAGCTTGAATACTGTTCGTTATCTCCATATATTTCATGAAGGAGTAAGCATCCCCTGTCGACCTGTCACACCCGCCGTTTGCTCCTATTCATCATTGGAAAACGGAAAAATCCGAAGACAATTCAGTGGGTACATTATGGTCTAACAATTAGGATGAAAAACGTCAGTCAGCAATTATCTTAATGATAGATTGATTTCCTTTACAAGGTCATTGTATAGACAATAAAATTTGCGAAATGATGACTTTAAAAGAAATGTTTCATTAAATTGTTTGTTAATAGCTTGCCACGTTTTAGAAATTGTTCAAACGTGGAATATGTTCTTGCGTATAAAATCAACTGAGAAATATAAACCCCTATGCAGGTGATAATAATATATTGCTACATAAGTAAGGGAAGTTGAGGATTGAAAAGTTGAAGTCATCACGTTTAACATTTAGCTTTAATTTGTTGTTAGGTTACCATTAGCGTCTTTCTAGTAAAATATCCAAATATGAAATAAATTTGTCAGACCTTGTGGTATTTTTTTTTTCAAGCTAACTGGGATAAATCGAGTCGACAAATGAATGGAAATAAATATTGTTAATTGATAATCCGTCGTCAATATATATAAATGTGGAGAGGACTTATATAGACAGTGCCTGCTGTCCAATCCAGTTATGTTTAATCATAATAAAATATTGTTTAAATCAATATATATAAATGTCGAATTACAGGCCAAAGCAAGTGTTTCCATATTCTCATGTAGAAGTTTATGGATAAATTCTGCTTCATATGAGTACAAAAATATGTCTGCTAAAAAGGGGCCGCAATTGGTAATCATGGGAGTCCCAACAGATTGTTGGAAGACCTAGTCTCCAAAAACTGCATAGATATTGCTAATCAGAAACTTAAGCATCTTTTTAATATCAACTTCAGAATAATTATGTGTACAATCCGAATGTTTGTTTTTTTTTATCAAATTAATGACCAATAGCAAGGTTAGCTTATTTACGAGTTCCATTTTTCTTGAAAATAGCTGTTGTCTATGTTGTAAAAAAAACCTGGACTTTAATTTATCATGGGGAATGGTTGTAAAATGTGTTGAAAAGTCGTATGTTTTGATGTTATTGATTTTGGCAAAGTTTTGTGATTTCAAATTTTCTTAGAATTCCTTTTAGATTTTAAGTATCTACATCTTATTTACACCATTTCTCAAATCTATTGTACAATACTCCTAACGTTTCTCCTTCACTTCTTGAATATTCTATTGAGGAGTAAGAAAATAGACTTAGAAGAACATTTACTGGTACCCACTATGTATCTTTCTGTAAGGATATTTATGATATCGAGTAGTGATCGATTTCAAAAATCTTTAAACAATACAAATCTATGAAAAGGGCATAAACACATAGAAATTCCAGGAGTGGGATCAAGTGCCTAGGAGGAGTGAGCATTCCCTGTCGACAGGTCACGTCCGCCGTGAGCCCTATATATTGATGAAGTGAATTGAATATTCCGTAGGCAAATTCAGTATAAATCAAAGACCTAACAATTGATATGAAACAAATCAGCCAAAATACTTCAATGATGGGCTAACAACGATTTGCTAACAAGATTATTATAACGACCATAGAATTTACGAAATGCTGACTTCAAAAGAGGTTGTTGAAAGCCCTGCAACATCAATTTATGTGTGAGTAGCCTGTCTCAGTTTACAAACTGATCTTACTCATAGTATGATCTTGAGTATCGGAAAAATTGGGAAATGTAATCATCATATGCAGGTGGTAGCAGAATATTACTACATAAACAATCATTCTGAGTTTATTACATTTATTTAGCAATACAAATCACCTACAAGTAAGTATAATCTGATTAAAAATTTAAAATGCCACAATTCAGTCAAAAATCATTGAAGCGGAACGAAATTGAAACTCATCTTTAACTCATGAAATTTAGGTCAAATACCAAAAATCAATTCAGTAATTGTAAGTGTTTATGGGGAAAATGCGGAAAACCCTTCAAAATTTGGAAGGCCGTAATTCCGTCAAATATCTTTCAAGCGGAACGAAATGCAAACTTGATCTGTAACTCATCACGAAACACTCACATACCAAAAATTAGCCCAATATCTGCAAGCATTTAGAAAAAAAGATGTGCAGAAAACCCAGTGGGATTGACTGACAGACAGTCAGAGGGACAGACAGACGGACGGAAAGACGCAGAGGAAACCTATTGCCCGCCCCCGTTTTTCTGATAGGAGACTAATAAGAAAATTGATCTTCTATTTTGATGTAACGATCTTGTTTTTCCCTTTTTTGAGAAATTGTTACTCTACACTTAAGAAATACAACACAATTACACTAAAAAGGGTTTCAGTTCATTATTGTATCATAGATATATCATTCAAAGTGCATGTAAACTTCTTTTATAAATGAAAAATAATTTTAATGAATAGAGTTGTGAAAAGGCAATATACATGTAATTCAGTTTGCCGAAATGAATTAGTAACACAGAGAACGATTTTTAAAAAAATGGGTTAAAGTGCGTTTAATAAGAAGGAAAATATACCTTTTACATTTAGAAAGAAGGAAGTACAAAAACCTGTTTTTGTATTATTGAAATGTCCCGATTGTTCATCAAATATATGAATGCAGTGTCTTGAAATATTGCACGAAATGCGCGCAAGAATTATACAAAAAAGGAATGAACATGATATTTCTTTATGCTGATGAAAAAAAAGCTAATTTCTTATTTTTGCTTTCTGTAATTTTCTCGAGACACTTATCTTAACTTAAAGCTACCTCTATGGCATGTGATAAAGAGCTTTTCTTAAAAATATTGAAATATAGTGTAACATTGATGTCATAAAATATAGGGAAGTGTTCGATCTTGTCGATTTACTCTTTCGGTTTCAGAATGAATGGATATTATTTTTTGCGCATGTGCGTAATCAGGAGACGTTGGATTTATTGTGGACGCATAATATTTATTTTATTTTTCCAATTTATCTTCTGTGAAACAGATGCCTTTAAAGTTCGTCATTTTAGGAAAGTGAACAACTTTTACACTGGACTTTTGAGCTCGAATACTGTTCGTTATCTCCACATATTTCATATCAAAGATGGTGGTAAACCATAGTTTTATGAGATCAAAAATTTCGGATTATACACCTTTAACAATCAACTGTCGGGTTGGTGATTGTCATTTATGGCGAAATTTTCCATCAATACATGACTAATTTTAGCGAACACTAAAATATGGGGTGTTGACGTTTCATTGAATAAAATCTCTAATTTCGAGCGTCTGTACATGTTTTGTCTTTTTTGTGCACTTAAATGAATTAAATTATTCAGGTGTTCAAACTTGAAGGGCATCGCATTAGATATGATCACATACCAACAATGTTCATTTTTCGGTGATTTTTTTTACCATTGTTGTTAATCACTTTTATTGATATTTTTGAAACGATCAATTAGACAAAACACTGCACGAACGATCCCTCGCACATTGCGACAAAATGTGACCTTAGAATTATTTTAAATGGATTCTTCAAAATTGTTAGAAATGTTAATTGTACATTAGTAAGTAGGTGTTAATTTACATATTCAGAAAGCAACAATTCTTGTTCTTTTATAAATAAGAAATTAAGCTTTTAAATATAAATCATTAACTTGTGGCAAGGCATGACCTTCGTTTGGACGGTAAGAGATCAAAAAAGTTCAACAATCTCTTACTTTTAAATGTAAAGACTTCATTAGCAATAGAGTCAAAAAAATCTATGAACATTTCTGTGAATTCTGTGAATGATGCATAAATCATGGACCCCTGGAAATTTCAGGGGTGGGATCAGGTGCCTAGGAGAAGTAAGCATCCCATGTTGACCGCTCACACCCGCCGTGAGCCCTATGTATTCATCAGGTAGAAGGAATATTCCGTAGTCAAATCAGTATAAAACCTAAAATGTACATGGGATATCGTTGCGGGTAACGAGTAGGTCTTCTGTTAGATTTCTGATAAGGTCTCGACTGGAAAGTTTGTTTGATAAAACAAAATAAAACAATTTTAAATGAAAAGAATTTTCATATCATATTTCAAAATATGTTTAGCAACACATAAAAGAGCGAAATTTATCAATCTCAGACAACTTCCGATCTTTTTCATTCACTGTATGACCAGAAGTACTCAAAATGACTTTTGACTCCACATTGAGTGTGAAGATATAATTCCTCAAAGTTTTTAGGAATAATGCTCATTCTTTCGACTACTTGCGGTTTGGAAGAAATAACTTCCGGTAGAAATAATATGGATCGAAAGAGTCCACTTGCCTCTATTGATTGATTGATTGTATTTTGTTTTACGCCCCATTCGAGAATTTTTCAGTCATATAGAGATGTTACCATATACCGGTGAAGGGCTTCAAATTTTGACCTTTACTCGGCACCCAGGGCCATTGAGCAGTGAGGTTTTTAAGGTCTCATCTGAAGGACCCTCAACTTTCACTTCAAAGTGCCGAGCGCATGGCGAAGGAACAGATGCTACCAATTTTTTATAGACTTATGTCAGTCGCGGTCGAGATTCTAACTCACGACCTACTGAACACCGAGTGAGCGCTCTACCGACTGAGCTACCGTGACGGTCACTTGCCTCTATAAAGAAAAAAAATAAAATTTGAATATTTTTAAACTACTTCCAGTGGACAATCGACGTCACAACAACAAAAACTAAATAGTTTTTCACATCTACGAGTCACAATCTATCACTCCTGAAAGTTTCAAGGCTCATTCTCAAACCATTATTGAGAATACTGACAAAATACCAGTTTAAAAACCACAAATGGCCGTATTTCGCGACCGAAAGTGACGACGGCAAAATAAAACAAAATTCAGATGATTTGCCATCATTGCTGAAAGTTTCATGAAAATCTATGAAGGCGTTTCTGGGAAATCGTCTGCACAAAATCGGTATGAAAAAATATTAATATTATTGGAAACGAAACAACATAATCAGTAGAATATCTTCCGTTGGAAACGGAAAACCTTAACAAAGGCCTAACAATTGGTATAAAACAAGTCATTCAAAATGATAGGTTATATATGCTACCAAGGTCATTAAAACGACCATATACATTTACGAAACGCTGACTTTAAACGAGGTTGTTGAAATCCTTGTAATATCCCCTTATCTGTCAGTAGCCTGCCTCGGTTAAAAACTTATTCGTTCTTGAGTATCTAATGTTAATCTTCATTTTCATGTTCCAACAGTTAATCAAACTTTTTTTTAAAATGATATACCATTTTGTCCATCCTGTTGCAATAAGTTGTGTAGGACAGATTAACCAAGGTTATCCACTGCATTGACATCACTTCTTTGTTATCAGGTATTCTGCGATTTGAAACCTTCCTGTTATGCTTTCCGGAAATAGATACCGGGTTTTGTTCATTATGCTAAATACATGTCTATATGCATAAATATTAAAAGTAGTTCCAGGAAATGCGTTCTTCTAAAAACACGTGTTGTTTTTGTCTACTTTACAACACTTTTCTGGCGACGAGAATAATGGCTGAAGAGGAACAACACCAACCGTTTCCGGGATGCCTGAAAAACAAGGTAGGGTAGAGACATGGTAAGTATAAATGGAGTGTCTAGACATTCTTCAAAGCAAACGGGATAGCCTAAAAGCTACTTATTCTATAGTTTATATCTGTTATTGGTGCGAAAATTTAAGGCTTGCCTAAGAATATTGTGTCGCCAGCGAAACCTGCTAAGCTTACAGACACACAGATACTAGAGCAAACATTTAAATCCAAAGCCCTCTACTTTTGCCGAACGTTTTCATTTCCATAAACTCGACAGCCGTGCAAACAAGTTATGAATTATGTACCTGAAATCCTGAAAATATCCATGCACTGTAATTTCGGGAACACGTTGAAAGATACTTTAAGAGATCGACTATTCTGTTGAATAAATAGTTAACCCTAACAAAAACGTACTATAGTTAACTATAGTTTACTATAGTTAACTATAGTTTACTATAGTATCAAAGTTTTTTCACTATAGTAAATCAAAGTATTTTTACTATGGATTTCAGATCGTTATATTTTTTGTTCTTCAATTCATACCTACACATTTTTTATATTAAAATGAAATATTATTTGTATATTTACACATTTTTTCCAAATAATTTTACATTACTGTAATCGAATTTTAGAGATTTTAAGCTTTGAAATCTCAAAATAATTTCTAGAGTAAAGTTTCATAGTAAATCAAAATATCAAAGTTTTCACTTCACTTAGGTAACTATAGTATAGTTAACTATAATGAATTTTTGTTAGGGAAAGCATAGAGAAGTTACTGGCGATTAATATTACTCATGCAATGGAAACGGCCGGCAAATACGGAGTAGAATGAAGAGAACAGCGGAATGCGTCATCAGTTCAAAAGTTATCGAAACAGCTAGAGGGAACCTCCCAACACGGCACGTTCAAAACAGAAACCAGCTTCAAACCCTGTGAAAAACAAACGTCATGGTTGATAGAGATAGTGTGGAAATCACATAGCAGATAAGTGTGAACATATGTCAACAGTGTGTCACTTCTGTCAAAGGGCTTCTCAAAAGCATGTTTATGAAGAAGTCCAAAGAGTCGACTAAAGGTCATTACTTTGATAATCATGATTCAGATTTTGATGGACAAGAACATAGTGAACTAGTACTGTATCACTTTGGAGTGTACTCTGTATGTGAAGACTCTAATTCTAGCCATGGACCAATCGTAGTGCATCCACATGTTTCTGGAAAGTGTATTTCTATTAAAGTAAAAACTGGTTTAGCAGTTTTTCTGATGTCTGCGTCATTCCTGATAAGATACCTACCATCTCACAGACTTGGATGTACTGATGTTTGCCTTAAGAAATACTCCGGGGAACAGATATGTCCACTTTGGAAGATGAAAGTTGATGTCAACTTGAATCAACAGTCAGCAAACCTGGAACTCATTGTTGTGCGTCAAGATAGACTGACCTTACTCAGTCATGACTGACTAAAGGTTCTTCGTTTGGACTGACAAGAAATCAAGTCGATTCGGAAAGTTTATTATACTTCGTGTGAGCCTCAGGTACAGGAACTTCTAAAGAAACATCAAGTTGTTTTTGAAGCTGGAATTGGTAAACTTAAAGAAATCACAGGACGTGTTGACAGTCACTGTTGACAATCATAGTAAGTGGCCAGAAGTCATATATATATATATATATATATATATGACTTTGGCAACAGCAACAAGCACATTGAATGCGCTGAGAGACATTTTTGCAAGATTTGGGTGCCAAAGCAGATAGTGTCAGATAATGGTCCGCAATTCATTTCGGAGGAATTTAACAGTTTTACCAAAATGAATGGGATCAAACACACAAGATTCTGTCCTTGCCATGTGCCAACGGATTAGCAGAACGCTTTGTTCAAAGTTTCAAACACGCTTTCACAAAGGACAGTAAAGTAGTCCCGTTGAACATACGTTGAACCGATTTCTATGCACTTATTGCTCAACACCTCATCAGAGGTCCGTCTTTGCTCTGCTTCAAAATTTGTATCGTTTAATGGACTTTTGAGCTTGAATACTGTACTTTATCTCCATATATTTCACTACAGGAGAAAGTCAAGTTAAACTTGGCAGAAATATACGGTCGCTGTTGGACCTTATTAAGCAAAGCATTTAGAATACTGTGCAACAGCAGAATCAACGCATGACACTTAGTAAACACACAGGAAGTGAAGTGAAGAAATTCTGTACAGGACAGCATGTGATGGTACATGACTAAAGTACCATAAATACACGCTACAATTGTGTAAAAATTATGACCACTTACCTACATGTACCAAGTCAAACCAGTGAAGGTGGAATTTGGCGAAGACACGTAGATCAAATGAAGAGATCATCTTCTAATATCGATAAAAAAATCACCTTTTCCCATTTTGTAAGATCTACTAGAACAGAGAGATAACATTCCGGTATATATGTGCGTTTCACATAAGACTTCAGAAAAGTCGAGTTTAGTCCATCAAGCAGAGTCGCGTTGCAATCTACAAATCGCCTCCAAAGCCAATTCCAAGGAAGCCAACTACCGATTAGCCCTCCGCAAGAAGATAGCCCGCCTGATTTACAAGAAGAGCAAGACACCATCCTAAGTGAGAGAGACATGCACTTTGTAGATTCATGCGTGAAGTTTATACCATTTGGGCATTATAATCCCCTTGTAGCTACTAAGAATCTCTGGTTTCTTGTGATTGTATGTTAAGTATATTGTTTGCTTTTTATGTTCTTAAATTGATCAAAAAGATCTATGAACATTTCAATTGACAGTTTTTATTAAGTGCAATATTAAGGGGGATATGTTATGTTTTCCGGAAATGGATACCGGGTTTTGTTCATTATGCTATATACCTGTCTATGCGCATGAATATGACAAACGGTTCCAGTAAAGGCGTTATTCTAAAAACACGTGTTGTTCTTGTCTACTTTACAACACTTCCATCCTGTAGAGCTAACGACGGGGGGGGGGGGGGGGGTTAATGTTGTCTTTACAATCCATATGTGCACCTAAAACAAATTTTATAAATCCCCTGTCCTTTACATATACATATAAGTTTAAGTGTTGGTATATGGGGATTGAGGTGGGAGAAGTTTTTCAGAATTAAAGGTTTTCTCAACATTAAAAAGATTGTTAATCAGAATGTTCTTTCCCTTTATAAATTACGAGATACACAATATATTTACTTCCCTAAAGTGAATCTGTAAAAAATATAGATGTTTTTCATATTTAATATATAAAGTTGCTTATCATTTACTATCGAAAAAACGACAGGTCCCTTTTTTTAGAACATCGAATTTTACTTATCGCATAAAAACGTAAAAACGTACTTTACACAGTTCGTGTTTTATATTCTTAAAGTGATAGACATTTTTGAAAATAGGTGATGCATGTGTCTGGTTTCAATTTATATTTTATGCAGCCAACATTTACTTGAGGAATTGATAAAGTTTAAAAGGGTATCGTTTTTGTTCGATTTTCATCCGACTATAGGTTTTCAAAATATTCTCGACTATCGTCTCCATCATTTAGACGCATGCCTTTTTCACACATATCGAAGCGGTTTGATGATCAAGACTATTTCCATTGTTTACTTTATTTATTTCCCGGGCGACAATTGATTGTTACATCAATGTTTTCTTGTAAATTATGAAGAAACTATGATTTGAATCTAATGCTCTACATGATGTTTTTAAGCTTTTTTATCTACCTGATTTTATAAGCTTTTTCCTAATGGCAATAAATTGTTTCAATATAATCATGAGAGCTGTTCTGTAACCTTCATTAGACATGTTAACGTCTGCATAGGCTAGCAGAAGCTTACGCATTTTCGTATTATCATTAACCATTTTGGTAATTAACGTTGGTTCAAAGTTTTCGTCCACAGCATTAAAACCAACTCTAGATTTTATAAACATTTGAAGTGCATTGGTGTCAACATTATGTTCGTCGCCAGTTTTCAGGCGATATAGTGCTATGTCCCCCAATTTACTCTTACTTGTATATTTAGGTTATTGCAGACAAATGCAAGAGATCTGATTAGTTATTACTATAAAATGACCTACAGGTATGCTATTTGTACACATTTTCGATTTGCTACACATATCTTTGTCGACCACAGTTTTTATCATTATTGTGGAACAGTTTCCTTGACATATCATTCATAAAACCACACAAGCTATGCATTGAAGTAATAAATAAATTGTTAAAGCAACATAAACGTATGATTCAATTTATTGACTCGATTTCACTTAGCTGAATATAATGAGATATGTATTATTACACGCGTTTTATACAAAATACGATTCATTGAAGTCGGGGGTGAAATGGTTATTTATCAAAATTGTTTCCTTCCTTTATTATTTTTAAGGAATTTCATACAATGTAGACAGTTTGTTTATTCAAATATCTATACTAGATTATTATAGTTTTGTATTTAAAACAATCAAAATTCAATTTTCCTAAATCTTATTACTTTTGTTCAATTAATTGACGGAATTTTTTATCATTTGTCGATAAATTGAAAATTTTTACGCAGTAGCTGCATTACCTTTGAAGGAGTCAGCACTTTGATAAAGGTCTGACGATGTCTTTTTTGTCCGTGTGTGTTTCTTTCTTTCTTTCCTTCCTTCTTCTTTCTTTTTTTGTCTTTTTCCTGTCTGCCAACTTATACGGAGTTCGGAATATTCCGACTACCTGATCAATACCTAGGACTCACGATGAATGTTACCCGTTGACAGGGGACAATTTCTTTTCCTAGGCATCTCAAGCACATCTGGAACTTTTACCCTGTTTCAGATTTGTATTGTTTGTGCATTATTTTGAGATCAATCACTTTTTGTTTTTTGCACTTCTTTCTTTTTCCATCGTCGCCAGCGTGGAGCACTTATTAGACAGTTCGATCTAGAGTCACGTAATAAGGAGTTGATCCTTACGTCGTGGGTGTGAATTCTACTGCGGAAGGTGGAGACCGGTCCCTCGAGGTTCCTTGTCGCAGTTGGTGCTAGCACGAAAAGATCCTTTACTGCTCAAAGGCCGAAGTGCTGAGTACAGGTCTAAATTTGCAGCTATCAACCGGCAAGTTAGTGTTTCAATATGAGTGAAAAATTCTCGAATAGACGTCTAACAAACAAACAATTTTTGCGTACCTCATTGCATACAGAGTAATATTGTGTACTTAAGATTTTATGATGGTTTTTGCTATATGTGTTTGTTTCTATTACATAATGTGTTTAATTGTGTTTGGTATTGTCAATTATACTAATGTATTGACATATTTTGGTTGCTTCGTCATTTATTTATTCATAG
The DNA here is from genome assembly GCF_033153115.1 of Saccostrea echinata. Lineage (NCBI taxonomy): Eukaryota > Metazoa > Mollusca > Bivalvia > Ostreida > Ostreidae > Saccostrea > Saccostrea echinata. Next base: position 958,906 of record NW_026889792.1, read on the forward strand.
ACAACCATTCAAATTCCAACTTTGCGTTTTCATTTGTGTCAAACAGAGCACCACCATATCAGGTATCCATAAATTCCATTAATATAGTTATACAGCGAGAATGACTTTATTTATACAAACACTGTCCTAAAATACTGATTTTTTTTTTCATTGAAAGGAGCATTATTGCTCCTTTTATTACATTTTATTTGGCATTATACCTTAAATAAAAATCCTTTTCAATTCTGGGTATTGTATAAAATAACAAGATTCATCATTTTCATCATATTCATTATTTTTTAATCTTCTTTTAACCTTTTTAAATTTTTTAAAAAGGATGTCTACAGAAGCCCGTTGAGGACAGTTCAGAGAAAGAAATATATTTTATTGCATTTAAACGCAATAATTATTGCGTTTAAACGCAAAACATGCAATAATCATTGCGTTTAAATGCAAAAGATTGCGATTAATCGCAATGTATATTGCGTTTAAACGCAAAACACTTTGCGTTTAAACGCAAAAGATTGCGATTAAACGAAATCTTCTGCGTTTAAACGCAATACTTTTGCGATTAAACGCAATACTTTCTGCGTTTAAATGCAATAATATTTTTGCGTTTTAACGCAATTATTTTTGCGATTAAATGCAATACTTTTGCGATTAAACGCAATAGTATTGCGATTAAACGCAATAATTTTTGCGATTAAAAGCAATAATCTTTGCGTTTAAACGCAATAATCCTTCCTTATAAGGATTTGATTTGCATTTGAACACAATGATACTGTAGTTTCAAAATCAAACATGAACTAGTCAAAGCTTATAATTACAAGTACATGTACTAGGATCCGACACTTTAACTTTAAGAAGATCCGATCTGTTCTGTGTTTTTTTTGCAAAATTTTCCAGTTTTTGAAAATTGTAGTAAAACAGTGGCATCCTAACAACCTGAATGTCTTTAATGTATTAGAACCGAAAACTCCTAATGAAGTCTCTGACCAATTGCTTACGTTTATCACAACTTATAGAGAATGTTTCAGTGGTATTAATAGCACTTGTCAATTTGATACATGTAGTGCACATCGATCAATCTGTTTTCATTTGATTTTGATTTTGATCTCATATAAATCCATCACATATTTCCTCAGTCCTTTCCAAAAATCCCTTTATACATGGGTTAAACTTGTGACCGCAACGTAGGGGACAGTTTTTTAACAGAGCAACTGACCAAAACTTCATTAAGAATGTAGAGAATAATAAGTTTAAGACATGTCTAGTTCTTAGGTTGCCTTTGTTTTTACAACCCGACATTTTTTTTCTTCTCTTTAAATTCATATTACAGATTTAACCTTTAAGAGAGCGTTTGCTCGGAGAATCCTGTTTCTATAAAGCTAAACAATACGCAATTTCCTCATAAGTAAAAAGAGAAAGAAATAAAAGATGTAAGTATGCGTGGGTCCACTGTACTCTGCAAGGTTTGATACAAATGACTGCCTTTAAACACAAAGATTATTGTCTTTGAACTAAAAGATTATTGCTTTTAAACGCAAGGAGTTTTGCGTTTAAATGCAAAAATTATTGCGTTTAATCGCAAAAGTATTGCGTTTAATCGCAAAAATATTATTGCGTTTAAACACAAAAACTATTGCGTTTAATCGCAAAGTTATTGTGATTAATCGCAAAGTTATTGCGTTTAAGCGCAAAAGATTGCGTTTAATCGCAATCTTTTGCGATTAAACGCAAAGAGTTTTGCGTTTAAACGCAATATACATTGCGATTAAACGTAATCTTTTGCGTTTAAATGCAATGATTATTGCGATTAAACGCAATGTTTTGCGTTTAAACGCAATAAAAAATATTTCTTTCTCTGAACTGGCCTCAACCGGCTTCCGTAGATGTCTTGTTTGATTGTATTTCTTTATTTCTTTATTTATTTATTGATTGATTGATTTATTTATTTATTTTATCTATCGTTTTACTTTATTTTATATATTCATATATATGTATATATATGTATAATAATTTATTTTTTATATATATTGATGCATTTTATTTAAATTAACTTTAGTTTTTATTGAGTTGTGAGTTTAGTTTTGTATTTGATTAGTTTTCGTTTGATTGTTCTGTTTGGGTAATCGTTTTGTTTCTTTTTTAGAGGGGGCGGTTAGGGTGTTTGCTTTTCGAGTGGGTAGATGAGGGGGAAATGGAGTGTATAACATTTCACAACTGTAGACAATTACTTTTTTCAGCTTGACATAAAAACAAATAATTAAATAATTTCTTGTTTAAAAGTACTTTTTTTGTTTGGTTGATTCGTTGGGATTTTTTAAAATAAAATTTCGTCTTATCTTTAATTTTATCTATTTTTGCTTCGAAAATGTAAACGTGTCATTTTGCTAAAACTAAATATTTGTATATTATAATAACAGTTTTACTAATATTTAGCATAATACAACCAGACACTCGAATTCTGATCAAATACTCACGATTTTATAAGGAGATAATTTTCTATCAGATAAATATTAACTAATGCTGTTTCATGGTATCGCGTGATTAAAAGAATATAATTACCTTATTTGAGAGTTTTCAAAAATCAAGATACATTATTATCGAATAATGTAACTTACCTTTTCAAAAAATGTTTTAATGTCAAAACACTTGATTTAAATCATTCGTAGTCATTTATTGATCTACATAAAAAGAAATGTTCAATTATTTAAAACTGATCATTAAACAGTACAATTGATTAGTTAATAATTCATAAAAGATTTATTGAACCTCCATAAGAAAAATAAATTAAGTGAAGAATTGAGCTGACTAACAATGTAAGAAAATAATCTTCTACAATGATATGGGTTATTATATACCTGCCTATTCACTTATACATGATCATGCATAATTAAACATTTGTTGGACATATAACCACCGACTACGTACACCATTTAGTTATACATAGTGCAGGCATTTTAGAAATATTTATTACAGATTATAGACACTCCTTCATTTGGGATTGCCTTCAACTCCTTTTTATTCCTTTTTCTACATGTCATCCATGATTACTGTTTTGCTATATTAACATTTGAATGTCTGTTTCTTTAAAACGATTTCAATGCATGCCAGTTTCAATTTATAAAAAAGGAAATAAAGAATTTCCGTTCTACATAACCTATATTTTAATGAAGAAACGATACAAATATTTCAATTTATTGTTTTCCTATTTGTATATTTAATCATCATTAAATTTTCTAATGTCAAGGGGGGAGATTTCACTGAAATCTGGGGAACTGTTAATCATTTTAAAAGGAATTAATGAACACTATGTTCATATTATGCACATTCATTGAAAAACTTTAACCCCGCAATATTAAAGGTTATTTCAAAATATCTGAAGATTTTAATCGCTGTACTTGTAAGTGTATTTTAAAGAGGAAAAATTCAATTCACAGTTTCTAAAGTACCTTTTTCGTTGACTTAGTGTTTAAATCTTCTTTTGAATTTCGTGTTATAGTTAACAATTGTTGGATGGGGTATCTTGCAAGTATATGAGAATCAATTTAAGACATTTCAGACACGTCGGTGATCAGTATTTTATTACAGTCTATTTTGACAGTTCCAGTCAAACAGTCACCCGCTTCAGAGTAAGGAGTTGATCCCTACGTCGGGGGTTCGAATCCCACTGCGGGAAGTGGAGACTGCTTCTTCAGATGAACCGTATAAACCGAGATTCCATGTCACAGTAGATGAAGAAGATTCTTCACTACTCAAACATCGTACGTGCTGAGTACAGATCTAAGTTTACAACCCTCAAAAGGCAACTAGAGGAAACTCAATATGCGTGTTAAATTCTCGAAGGGACGTAAAACAATCAAGCAAACCACATTAATCCAACAGTCAATGGAACTGTTAAAATGCTAGTCTTTTTTCGTGTAGAATTGCACAGGGAATGTTATATAAGGGTATATTAGGGTGATTTAGTGCACTGGTGTTTACCTACCAAAACTTTGCGCATTTCAAGTCATCTTTTTATTGTTACATTTTAATTGATAGGAATTAGCCAGTCATCACTATTGTGGACTATATGGAGGATCTGGTCGGGGTTTTTTGACAATCGTTTTCTCACGGTTTTCTAAACTAAAGCGTGTACTGTCCTAAAAGAGCTCCAGGTGCCATGGTCATGGTTTATTGTGCCGGGGAGATTATTTATCGTGTGGTGTGAGTGGACTTTTTCCTATAATTTTCTGTTGGATCTCTTCCAGTGACAAACCATTTTTCTCTGCAAGGGTACAGACTTTTTTTTTTTTTTTTAAAAATGTATTCAAGATCCCACTGGAATTATAATGTCATATTTTGCAATAGCTTTCAATGACGTTTTTATCTTGTCATCAATTTGAAATATTTGGACTGTAATTTGCGGTTGGATATTAGATCTTCCAGGCAAAGTCAATTATCAGCATTCTTCATCAAATATCCAGAGTTTAAGAGTATTTTAACGATTTTGGTACAGTCATTATGTTCTCCTTTCGCAACAAGATGTAAGGTAGATTGACAAAGGTTATCCACGTTGATATCGCTTCCGTTTTTTATCAAGTACTCTGCAATTCTGATATTGCCAACCTCCATAACTGTCAGCAAGAGGTGTCTCTCTTATTCACGTCAGCACCTGAGAAATAAATGTAACAATTAAGACACTTATTTAACACATTGTATCATTAAAAGTGTTATTTTTTATCATATTGCTTTAAAAGCTACAAAGACCTACCTGATTTAATTGACTTTTTAACCATGTCCATATCGTTCATTTCAATTGCAATAATTAGAGCCGTTCTACTATCGTCATTCGTGTCATTCGTCAAGTTGACATCAGCGTAGAGTAGGAGAACCTCAAGGGTATCCATATCACAATTAACTATTGGGGTAAATGAAATACAAAATTAACAACAGTATTAATCTCGAAAGTCCAATGAAACTATACAAATTTGGAGCAGAGCAAACAAGGACTTCAAAATTTAGAGGTGGGATCAGGTGCCATGGAGGAGTGAGCATCCCCTGCCGACCGGTCACACCCGCAGGGTGATCCTTGTCATGATTGAAAAAAGCGGAAAAATCCGTAAACAGTTCAATGTATAAATAATGCCTAACAATTAGTATGAAAAACGTCAGTCAGCATTTGAAATAACATGTAAATAACAGGTAACAGGTAAATAACAGAGGTTCTCCAATTTCATCCAGAACGTTAACATTGGTTCTAGATTTTAGTGTCTTTTCAAGTGCATTGTTGTCACCCTTGAAGACGATTTCTACAAGAAAAGTAGAAGGTAAATCATTCATTGTGCTTCAATTCGTTCTAGGTAGTATGTACAATATTATTACTGGTATAGATCTTTTCAACCCTTTCTTATCAACATTAATATAATGATGAATATCTTTTTCAAAGTATTCCGTGAATCCTATTGGTTAACACAACAACGTGAACTAAAGATAGATATAATTTCATTAGCTACATATTTTATCCTTCAGTAGACCACAATTTGTTAAAAAATGACATTTTCCTTGACATGTCAAAGAAGATGAGTTTTTACATTATAAATTTGACAAGAGAAATGGTGCTACACAACCCTGTGAAATATAACCATGTACTTGATTTACAAACATTAAAAGAAATGAGTCATACATGAAGAAGAGTTTATTTTGATTTTTACTTTGTTTATTTCACATGTCTTTATAGACAATAGGCTAAAGAAGACTCAATAACATTACTGTTCTTTGTAAAAAGTCACTATTCATTTTCCCAATTTTTAGAATTTTTTTATTGAATGAGTAGTGAAACATGTTAATGTATTCAGTTTTCTCTACAATGATTAATTGTCGTTGTTTGTGTGATCTTTTTTATTAAACTTTGGAGGGAGACGGACAATTGAATTTCATTTGAAGGAATTTTTTTTTTTTACAAAAATTTACTGTAAATAATTTGAATCCTGTTTCTCTATATAAACATGTAATTAGACAACGAAGTTTTCGTTCATATAGGGTTATATTTCAGTGTCAATAGATTTCTGTGAAATGTAAGTGTTATAATTTAGTTTTTGCCAGTTTTACATGGAGAGACATTGATGATATAGTTTGATAAATTTTCTTTCAGAAACAAAGCGGATGATTTTACTGATTTAATAATTGATTGTATTTCTCAAAAAATATGGATATACGATGTGACTGGTATAATACATTGAGATTTTTTTTTAATTCAAGGCCGCAAATAGAATAAGTGGTAATGAAATTAAAATTCTTTTGTGTTCACAACTTTTGAAATGTTGTAAGAAAAAAATAACATAATGTATCAAGGAAAATAACTTTCTTGTGAGCGGTTTATGATAATCTTACTGCTGTAGAACGTGCAAAGATGGGATGGCACCTTAAATTTTAATCCTTTTCACATTTACTATACATACAAAGATTAAATTAATTCATAGTCACGAATTTTTATATAGAAGCCATGGATTTTATTTCGTGGGCACTATTTTTATTTCCTCCCCACTAGTTTAGTAGATTACTTTTTGTTTACGAAGTTTTCTTTACTGTCAATATCCACGATATCGTATCGATATCGAAACATGATTGTTCAATGGATTATAATTAACACCCTTAATATTGTGTTTTTTAACATGTGAAATACTTGAATACTATTAGTTTATGAAGTTTATGAAGTATATTTACTTTCTGAATATTAAGTTAGTACTACTGTCGATATTGTCCATATCGACGATACCGTACCGCTGTCGAATCAAGATTGTTCAAAACATAATTTTTTACCAGCCTTCATCTTAACCCAAAACCTTACCCTAACCTTAACCCCTGACAATAACAGCCCCTTACCCTCTGTTTGTCAGCTTTATTTATTTACGTATTCATGCCAATAATGATTCAATATCGACATCACTTGTGGTAATGTATCTTTATGTTATACCTCGACTTTAAAATTAATTGTACTGATAAGGATCGAAATCTATGCGATGTCGTCATCATATTTTCGATATCGACATAGCACTAAGACTAATATATGGAATCCAGTATATTAATTTTATAGTACTGTTCAGAATCAATATCGATACGTTATCGACATAATATTGTCGATTTCGTCAATATCGACGTCGAATTTGTTCTTGGACATGTATGTATATTTTGGATATGTATCTACCTGATAAATACATAATGCTCACGGCGGGTGTTACCGTTGGACAGGGGATGCTTACTCCTTCTAGATACCTGACCCAGCTGGGATTTCCAGGGGTCAATGTTTTTTTTTTGTCCTGTTCATGGTTCATGGTTCTTTAAACTTTTTTGTATGAAGTACATGTATATGATCAATATACATGTATATTAAAATATAGAATATAAAACCCTCACAAAAACTACCTGCATAAAAGATAAGACTTATCATGAGGTTTTATCGTGTATTTATTGTCAATCTATATTCATTTATTCTTTTGTGAACTAAAGGCAATCACTGCCTTCCTTAAGAACATTGCAATCCAAATAACCATGTCCCTATCTTAAACATAGCTAACACATCAAACACTTATGAACATTTCGTATGACTTAGATAGCTCTTGGTAACACAATACTGTTAACTATGTAGTGGTAATGAAGTAATGTCATGTTGAAATCAAACCATAGTTACCAAATCGCAATTTGTCACAAAACCATATCAGCAGCATATAGACGATATGCATCTTCCCTGACAAATTGGTATTTAAAAATTCCTTTCTCTCAAGTAGAACGTTACTGATGTACAAAGGAATCTTCGCACTCACATGGAACTATTTGTTTTCGTCTAGCATAGAGACTTATCTCTTCTGCAAAGGTACAGAGTGGTCAAAGAAAATGTATTTCTCAGGACTTTTTCAGACTATTGATTCGGTCCCTTGCCGTATTTTTTAATGATGTTTTCAATTTATTGACCAGTTTGAAATATTTAGATTCCATTTTCTGGTTAATTGAAAAGTCATCAGAACAGAGCCAATTGTCAACTTCCTTCACCACATACCCACAGTTAAACAAAATTTTAACGATTTTGGTACACTCATTGTGTTCTCCTGTTGCAATAAGGTGAAGGGCAGACTGGCCAAGGTTATCCACCACATTGACGTCACTTCCGCATTTTATCAGGTATTCTGCGATCTTAAACTTTCCATTCTGTAAAGCTAACAGAAGGGGCGTTTTTCCAGATATGTCTTTACAATCAACACGTGCACCTGTGAAAAAAGAAGCAAGAATTTAAAAATCTCGTTAAGGATTATTAGCTATGATTTAGAATGAATTTTTGACATATTGTTTGTAAGCATTATAGTAAACTAACCTGATTTGATTAATTTTTTCACCATGTCGATATCGCCCATTTCAACTGCGATCATCAAAGCTGTCCTGCAATCGTCGTTTGTCATGTTGACATCAGTGTGGGCTAGTAGAAGCTTGAGAGTATCCATATCACCATTAACGATTGGGATAAATAATAGAGGTTCTCCATTTTCATCCAGAACGTTAACATCACCTCCAAATTTTAGTAAATTTTGAAGTGCGAGGATATCACCATTGATAACGGAATCCATCAGAGAAAAGATTGAGTAAACAGCTTTCATTTTTTGTTCAATACGTATCAATGTAATCGTACAAAGTATACCGAAGATAGATATCTTTGTTCCTTTTATACTTATCAAATACCTGAATTTGCATATCAATGTCATTTCAGAGACATTTCATGAATCTGATTGGTTTATATTAAAATGTTACCTGAAGATTCGCTTTTTTGATTTGTTGCACATTTTATGTTTTGGTAGACCACATTTTTTTCTAGTAGATGTAAAACAGATTCCTTGACATGTCAATTATAAAACGTTAAGGATAATGATAATAAATTAATAATCACAGCAGTATTGTCTCGTGATTTTTTATTGTTATGATTTCACTTACGGAAATAGGAATAGATATGAAGCAGAGTGGTTTTCCTTATATCAAAGATAACATCTTATTATCTTGATTTCAGTAACATATGAACAGGATTCTAGACTTATGATTAATTTGTTTAAGAGCGCGGGGGGGGGGGGGTTAATTCTTTATTCTATTTCTTTGTATATGATGGTGAAAATGTCCTTATCAATACGTTTTAGAAATAGGGGATTTCTTCCCAAAGTCAATTTCTTTGTACATAATGTAGAAAAACTTCATGATTGATATCTTTCAAAAATGTGAGATAAACTCTGCAAGTCTATTTTGATGTACACGGTGCAATCCATTTCACTGTACAAAGTGTAGAAAAGGCTATATATTTCTGTGTAAGAAGGGAGCTTTTCATGGACTTTTTTTAAATTATTTTTGAATGCATTCTATATGAACACAGAGAGATTTTCTTGGTTTATCTTTATTAAATATACAGGTCTTTATACGAAATACGGTACATTTAAGTCGGAGGTGTATGGGCTTTTTTACATGAGTTCATATTTTGTTTTTCTCCTATAGCAATAGACGATAATTACTCATTCATTCAGAGATCTATAATATATTCTAAGAGGACAGATCATATTAAATCCTGATAAATCATTAATGTCACACCATATCTTTTAGGGCGGAATGGAGTATCTTTCTATCAACATAGCAAAAACAAGAATGTAGTGCTACAAGTTCTCATGATTTTGTCCTTGTGTCGTAATTGTTCCAGAGTTGAAATAAGTTCTATTAAAAGGTAAGAGGACAGTGAAAATGAAGTGTCCCTAACTGTAAACTAACATGATTTTATTTTATCTTGATTTTTTTTATTGGTATGATCCTTAGGATGGTATACATTACATCCATTTTTATCCAAACTGTTAAATGTTATTATCACTTCTTCATCTCAATAGGCGCATATCGGTATGAAGTATAATTCATGTAGTTTTAAGAAATTCTAATTTTGAATTCGATTTTCATAATATCATTTTTATTATTGTGGATTCTTTATTTCAGGGATAGTGGTAATTGTGGTAATTTCCTGAGTAAATAGCTGAGACATTTAACATTGCAAAATATTAGCCAATTATTGTCAATTCCTTAAATGTTTAAACTTAGTAAAAGCCTCTCTTAAATCAATCTTATTTAACTGTTTAGCTATTATGATCAGAATTTCCCGTTAGCTATTTTTCTATAATGTCTTTTCAAGAATTTCGTCTAGTTTTGTTTTCAAAAATCTTTTTAATCTTATCACAAACACTGCACATTATAAAAACTTATGTTAATAATACCACGATTCACGATTATTAGCTACATGTATTAAGAGGATTACATTTCATCTGATGAATATTAAACAATGCCGGTGCATGGTACCGCATGATTAATATTGAAATGTTAGATTTAACCTTATTTGACGATTTTCGAAAATCAAGATATATATCATAAATTAATTATAACATACCTTTTCAATAATAATCTAAATGTCAATTACATGGCCTTCTTCAATCTTTTTTAGTCATTTATTGATATACGTATCATTATAATCTCAATACTACCTAGTCTTTTTAAGCAGTTAGAATGATCAGATCATTATTTATGGAAGATTTAACTACGACATCTATTTAAAGAAAACATGAAATGTTTCACGTTTAAAAAATGGTTAACTAAAACTAATATGAAGAGAGAAGTTGCGCAAAATTGGGCTGACTTAAGCATAAATGTGAGCATATACATGTAGTCTTCCTCAATAATTGTTATTTTCTATGTGCATATTTAGCTATACATACATGCACATACATTGCAATATTTTTAAAGAAATAATCACCACTATGTATTCGACAATTTACATTTGTCAAAACGCGCATCTGGTGCATCAAAATTGGTACTGTATATGATAAACATTATGACCCCTGGGTCGAGGCCTCTGCTGGTGGACTGTTAGTCCCAGAGTTTCTCTACAGCCCAGTAGGTAGTACATCCGTACTAGCTTGAAAATACGGATATATATTTAATTGCTGTGGTAAAATTTAGAAATTCCTCTCAAAAGTTATGAGTATCTCTCTCATTAAAAGCTCTGATCCTTCGACGTATCTGGCCTCAGTCTTTGGCAAGCTCTTCAAAGTCTCTTTAGTTAGATATTTCGGATTTCCAACCTTTCGGCATGAGCATCACTGAAGAGACCTAATTTGTCGAAATGCGCATCTGGTGCATCAAAATTGGTACCGTATATGATTTATCTGCATATGATTTATTTTCTTAATTTTTTCCATTTCTTAGAAATAAATTCAAAGTCTATCGATTTTGTGCAGACATTTCTTATTTCTATTGAAACTGGTCCTCGTTAGACTGAATTTATTGACAAACAAGTTGATGAAACAAGAATATCAGCTGTCTCGTTTAAAGTCATCATTTCGTAAATTTTATGGTCGAAAAAATGACTCTGTCAGCAAATACAATTTATCATTGAGTTTTTCATACTAATTGTTAGGCCATTATTTACACACTGAATTGTTATTGTTAGTTACACACTGGATTTTTCCGTTATTTGCCGATCATGACAAGGAGCACACGGCGGGTGTGACCGGTTGGCAGGGGAAGCTCACTTCTCAATGGCACCTAATCCCACCTCTGATGTTTAGAGGTCCGTGTTTGCTCTGCACCTATTTTGTATTGTTTAATGGACTTTTGAGCTTGAATACTGTTCGTTATCTCCATATATTTCACTTATTGGTTTTACACGCTTTGCATATATCTTTGTTTCACTGCAATATAGATATCCAGTTTGTTTGTTTTTTTTCATTTTTTTAATAACGAAAGGGCAAGTATATTTCCCATATGGTGAAAACTAATTGCTTTTTCTTTAAACAGAATTCATGAAATATTATGAATATTGATTGAAAAATTCTGAATTTTTTTTCCTTTGTATATATATTTTATTTTTTAAAAAGCATAGAATAAACTGACATTTTCTACAAAGTGCTGTATTCATTGGCATGTATATATTCTTAACCCAGTTCCAAAATTCCGCTTAATATTCTAATCTCAAGACAGCTTGTATATACTGGTGCCGATCTAAAACAGCGTTGTTGCTTTTGAATTGTCTTTTTATTGAATTTAACAACATATCATAAGGATGCAGATCTGAGTGATAGAAATTGCTGTCATATTAGTGTGTTAGTACTCTTGTAGGAATTAAGCGACGAATTGACCAAACACATTTTTTTCAATTATATTTCTTTAGCATTTAATGAACAGATGATTACATGTAATGCTAGTAAGGGACAATGTGTTGTTAACCGTTTATAGTCATTCATCATTTGTTCATCAATGCCAGTATTGACTGCATGGATCTTCCACTATTGCCAGCTTATATCCTTTTATAAACAGTGTTTAAAAGAACATAACAATCCTAAAATTGATGTATGTATCGCAAGCGCATTCTATGCTTTATCCAAATCTAATTTAATCTCTGTTATTTTCTGACGAGTCTTCTGTTTCCATGAATTTGACGTGCCATTAATTCAGTATCAACTATAAGTAATAAATTTCCATGCTGTTGTTAAATTATTTTTTATAACCTGTTTCCGAAAAGAAAACATACTAATTTTTTTATAAGTTAAAACCTTTTTTCTGTCAAGTGTTTTATTCTTTAACAATAATAGAGTCGTATCGAATGATCATTGTATATATTATGCTGGGATAAAAATATTTTGTAAAATTTATCGAAGTTTATGCACAAATACATTGCATTACTATTCAACTTTCTCAAAATAATTTAAAAAAGAAATTAATAAATAACAATGATAATCTGATGCTGCAAATACGACTGTTTTATCCTGGTGTAATATTGAGCAGTAGTACAAACAGTTTGATTCTCAAATGATATGTTTACAATTTGATTTGCATAAGAAATGCTATCTTCGTTGTAGAGTAGAATTTTGAGTGGGAAACCCTTGCCTAGCAAAGATGACAAAAAAAAATGAAATTTGTGTTGTCGTACTCCTACTCATTTGATATGTAATAGGCACAAAAATGCACTATAAATAATCTACTTCTAATTTGTTAAAACATGCAATGTATAAAACATTATTCATTGCATAATTAATTTTATTCTCTCGAATTTTCTTATTCAAAAATATAATGCATTCCATTACGTATGTTGCAATACTGTAAATCTTCAGCATCATCAGTCATCCATGAGGTACTCAGAGTTCAATTTAAGATTAATAATCTTCCCCAATCGCAAATGTTACGATTGATTGCAGCTTGACAATTTTTGGTTGATTGTATATGGTAAAGGCATGGATTTCTTTCGTGTTTTCACTTTTTTTTTCAATCGTCATAGAGCCTGTAAAATTAGCTGCAAAGCAAAATTAAAGAAAAACAAAAATACATAGGGTTGTGATTATTTTACTTTTATTCATACTAAATCCCCTTAAATACAAGTTTTTCTCTCAGTTGATCATAAACCTTTCAATGTCTTTTTTAGGTCAAATATTGATATGACATCTGTGTTAAAACATGAATCTTTACATAATACATGTATTTAATGTTTTAATACATAAACCCCGCATGGTTCAAAGAAAGTACAGAATCTGCGTTAGATGACTCTTTGGTAACCATCTTTACAACTTGAACCTGTCAGCAGAATATTTGTGCAGTCTCAAATTCCTTCTACTCATAACTCATACAATTTCCTCCTGCTTTCCACTGGCATTTCTTCCTGGAAGGAGAACCTTTTTCATCTGTTGAGGTACAGATTGTTCATGGAAAATGTATTCAAGATTTCACTGGAATTATAACGTCACATTCCGAGATAGCCTTTAATGACTTTTTCACTTTGTGCATCAATTTGAAATATTTGGATTGCAATTTTGGATTAGATATTAGGTCTTCAGGACAAAGCCAATTATCTGTATCTTTCATCACATATCCACAGTTTAACAGAATTTTGACAATTTTGGTACAATCATTATGTTCTCCTGTTGCAATGAGGTGCAGGGCAGACTGACCAAGATTGTCCATCACATTGACGTCACTTCCATGCTTGATCAGGTATTCTGCAATTTTGAAATTACCATCCTCCAGAGCTTTCAATAAAGGAGTTTTTCCAGAGATGTCTTTCCTGTTTACATCTGCACCTGATGATAAAAAATAGAAATTAAGAAAAATATTCAACCAAGTGTATCATTGTAATCTTATCTTTTAAAGAAATCTGCAAATTTTGATATTTTTTCTATTTGAAGGTTTAAACACCTACCTGATTTGATTAATTTTTTTCACCATGTTGATTTCGCCCATTTCAACTGCGATCATCAAAGCTGTCCTGCAGTCGTCGTTCATCATGTTAACATCAGTGTAGGCTAGTAGAAGCTTAAGAGTATCCATATCACCATTAACAATTGGAGTAAATAACAGAGGTTCTCCATTTTCATCCAGAACGTTAACATCAACTCCAGATTTCAGTAACATTTGAAGTACATTGATGTCGCCGTCGAAAACTGTTTCCACAAGAAACATGATAGAATGGGAATCATTCATTTTGTGTCAATTCGTTTTAAGTAATATTAATGAAATACAGTACTGATAAAGATTTTTTCAGCCCTTTTATACAATCGTATCATCTTCATTTACATAACAAAGCCTTTGTACAAGGTATTCGTTGAATCCTATTGGTCGACACATTGCCGTGAACTAAAGAGAGATATAATTTCATTTGCTACAGAATTAATACTTTGGTAGACCACAAATTGTTAAAAATTAATTTTCATTTTCCTTGACTTGTCAAAGAAGATGAGTTTTTTACCTTATAAATTTGACAGGAAAATGGTCTGCATAACCCAGTGAAATGGATACGCCACTTACAAACATTAACAGAATTGAGTCATACTTGAAGACGAGTTTATTTTTATTTTTATTTATTTTTCGTTTGTTTATTGTAGATATTTCAAAAACAATAGGCTATCGGAAGAAATAATAAAAAAAAAAAATTATCTTTATGAAAAACCAACATATCTTTTCTCAATTTTGTAGATTTTTTTCTGCTATGCTATGATTAGTTTTGGATGTGAATTTGATTTGCCAAATCAAAATTTGGGTGGGGGATGGACAATTAAATAACTTTGATAGATAGAAATAGTTATTTCACAATCCACTACAAATGATTTGAATCCTATTTTCTTAAAATAAAAAGATAAAAACAAATAGACAACAAATCTTTCATATTTCTTAATATCTTTTGCCGGAGAAAGTTCAATTACACGTTTAGTTTAAAATCATTCATTGCCAACAACCAATCTATTCAATATACTGTACATGATCATGTCTTTATTTTATGTCCAAAAATTATAGTCTTGTTCTTCTGTGCAATTTGTTTTTGATTCTATTAAAGTTTGAAGTCAACAGAATGGTTTACAAAGTAAACTGAAATTAGTTATTTGAAAAATAGTACATTTAAAAGGGGCTCTCAACATCACGCTTTTGCCAGGAAGTTGGGAACAAATGTACAATGTTAAGATATCTATCCTTAAATTTTTGAAATGATATCTGAATATGCACTCTCTGTATAGTTGCATTTTTCTTCCTGGATTACATTTGCATTTCCTCGTGTTCAAAATATTTCGCCGAGAAAATTCATACATAGTTTCAATATATCCCATTGAACTTGAAATAAAAGACACCACGTCATAGGGTGTGACACATCTATTTCATATCTCGATATTTTAAACGAAAACACATTGATGGCAAACTGTAAGCGGAGCCTAATTCATACGAGAAATATATAATTTGATATTACACAAAAATAACTAATAAGAAAATGTCTCAAAATGAAATAATGTGCGAATGTAACCGAATATGCCACCACTTGCCAGTGGAGAGCTGCAAATTAAGATCTATACTCAGCACTTACGACCTTTTAGCAGTAAGGGATTTTTTTCGTAACAGCATCTACTGAGACAAGGGACGTTAGTTTATACGGGCTCATCAAGGACCGGTTTCAACTCCCGAAGAGGGATTCGAACACGCGACGTAACGATTAACTCTTTACTCCGCGACAGAAGAGCAAACGCTCTACCACTGCACTACGCGGGCGACCATTACTGAAGTATATTTGCGTAAATCACTTGACTGACCACTTCACATGCCAAGACTTAATAAATCTTATTGTCTTCAATATGTAGTTTTAGCCATATTACATTTGTAAATACTGACAAATAATGTATTTTTCACTCATCACAAAAGAAATCGGCGATGTATCTATTGCGCACATTAACTTTGTTTTCCGTTTATCAATTCGTGACGAGGGGCATATAGTGGATGTGACCCGTCGACAATGGATGGTTACTCCTACATGGCCACTGCTACCGCCTATGATGTTTCTAGACGCCATAATTTGCTCTGCGTACTATTTGTATTATTGATTGGACTTCTGATTGAGTATATTTACAGTTCGTTACAAGGCCGTAGGAACCGGGGGCACGGGGGAGGAGGCGTGCCTCCAACAATTTTGCCAATATATAGAATATTATAGAAAACATAGTTACTATATGCTTGCGCCCCCTCAATAAAAACTGATGACCTTTTTATTTGCTTGTTAAGGAATTTTTGATTCCCCATCCCATAAAACTGAAAATTTTCGGTTGTGCCCCCCCCCCCCGAAAAAAACTGAAATTACTTCCTACAGGCCTGTGTTATTCTCACATTTCATGTTACACTTTCCATACACTTAAAATAATACGTTGTAAATGTTTCCCATTAACAGTTAAAAATGTATTTGCATGAAATGTATATTAGAAAGACATGTGAAGGTAATTGAACCTTTTTGAATGTAATGTTCAAAACACAACCAATTTTCAACCTCTTTCATCACGTTCCGACATTTAAAAAAGTATACTCATTGTATTCTCCTGCTGCAACAAGGTGAAGGGAAGACTGGCCAGGGTTATCCACTGCACTGACGTCACTTCCGTATTTTATCAGGTATTCTGCGATTTTAAACATTCCATCTTCTAGAACTAACAACAGAGCGGTTTTTCCAGAACTGTCTTTAAAATCCACACGTGCATCTGTTAAAAGTGGAAGAAAATTTAATACATTGTTATTATTATTTATGAACTATGATTGAAAATGAATACATAACTTATTGTTTGCAACCATTAAAGTAAACATACCTGGTTTTATTTTCACCCTGTGTATATCATTTATTTCAACAGCAATCAACAGAGCTGTCTACAGTCGTCATTCGGACAGAAGCTTAAAAGTATTTGTATCCATATTAACGAGTAAGGTAAGTAACATAGGTTCTCCATTTGCATCCAGAACAATAAAATCAATTAACTACGTTTTGGGGTACAATGATATCACCATTAATAATAGACTCCATCAGATCAAATTTTGACATTTTGTCAACCCGTAGCAAGTGTTTTTGAGAGAAATTTGATTGGTTCATATTAAAATTCAACCTGAATATCTGTTATTTCGATTTGCTGTACATTTTATGATTTAGTCGACCGAAATTTCCAAATAATATTAAAGAGACGCGGCAATCATAAAAACGTTAAAGATAGAGTTAAACTAATAAATTAATGATTACACCAGAATTGCCTCATTCTATTTTTATTGTAATAATTTTACCTACGTGAATATCATTAGTTATGAAGCAGAGTGGATTTCCTCGTATAAAGGGCCATATCGTATTATCTTGATTTCGTTTAAGCAATATGAGCTGCATTTTTGAAAATTCAATTTTGCCGTTGAAATGTGTTGCTTCGATAATTTTTTTTATGTAATTTGAACCTTTTTTGATGAATTTGACTTAAATGAAGTATTATATTGTTTCAGAAGAAAGATTTCTGTACAATTGAATACAGAGTATTATATAAGGAATCAATATTGCACAGGACAAAAATAATGTAATTCTGCTTCAACCAAAGTTTTAAAGTAGTTCTTCCATCGCAAATATGAACAACAGAAGTTTACAAAGTAAACATTCTTTTTTCCTGTCATTAAAATAGTTTATAATTACAATTTTGCAGCAAAAATTTTCGACATCAATGTTGCAGCTCATATTGCTTTAATATATGATCGGAATTCCTTTTGTGGCCAGAATTGTTTTCTTCCAATATCTTTATTTAATTTCTAAGTGTATGTACAAAATACGGAATGTATTGTTTTTCATGTATTCATTGTTTTCTTTGATTAGAATTATTCTTTTTCCCTCATATAAATGCACGATAATTGTTCATTCATTCAAGATCAGCGATAAATTTTTAGAGGTTAATTCATATTAAATCCTGTTCTTATAAATACCACAAAAAGTCATTGAGGGTAAGATGAAATATCTTACTATCAACATAGTGACAGGAACAGAACTATAAACACACAAACTCTCATATGGTACTGCCCTTGTATAAAAAGAAATCTAGAGTAGAAACAAAATTATCTTTTTTTTCAATGCTATGAATATAATGAAAATGAAGTCGCTCATATCTGTACACTAATAGAACTAACAGAGTATCATTTACCATCATGTTTTGGTTGTTTCATATGAATGATCCTGAGGACTGTATATACACTGTATATTTAACCCAAATGTTGTTATTGCCACTTTTCTTTATTTTAATAAGCACACATGGATATGCTTTATGAGTGGATATAACATGTTTAAGTTTTGTTGCGTCTTTTTTTTTGGGGGGGGGGGGGGGGGGGGAGTGGTAATTGTGATGATTTTCTTATTGGATAGTCAGGAGACATATATAATATTTCACATTATTATATAGTCTATTTATAGTCCCTATATAATCTATACAAACGCAAACGGTTCATAACACTACATATTCACTGGTTTTGAAGCCAGCTGTGTATCTGAGCAGGAAAAAACATTAGCCAAGCCTATTGCTATTTTCTAAACATTTCGATCTCTTATAAACAGCAAAAGGAAATCACGGGAGTTATAACATGTGATCTGTGGACCTTTTCACAAAAAATCTTACAACATATTTTTATCTTAAGTGAAAACTTATGATAAAAATCGTTTTCACAAAATTTCTTAAGAAAGTCCTAAGTGCAAAATCTGTCGTCACTTTACGAGAGCCCCAACCCACTCTTAAGTATTTTAAAAGTATTTTTTAATAGATTTTATTGTAAAAATATAATCGCAAAAAATAAAATACATTAAACTTTTTAAAGCAACTACCAATAATATTTTAAATTTTTTTTTCACAATCATTGTCGAAAAATTAAATGAAATACACTTCAAAATATTTACGATGTAAGTTTCACTTAAGATTTTCGTATGACCTACTTTTACGTCAGACTTGCGATTGTGACGTCAGATTTTAAACTTCCTTGCTTCACAAACGATTGCATTCGATATTTGTATTCAATAATGTTTGTTTTGCTGACAAATGTTGAAAACTAAGTTTTATTTTTATTTTCACACACTTATTTAAGGATTATAAAGCATATTGAAGTCGTTGCTAGGGATGAAGTCTGTCGTAAGTAAAATCTTAAGTTCAATCTGCTACGAATGCGTTCGTGAAAAGCACTTAAGATTTGTCGTAAGAGATTCTTAAGTTAAAATCCTATGCAAAAACTTAAGATTTTTTGTGAAAAGGGCTACTGGACATTTTTTTTTCTACGACAGAAGTTCGTAAATGAAAGTGGTATTATTATGCAGCCTTCAATGTCTTATCTATTCGAATCTGGACTATATAATAAAACAATTATGGACTCTTTCGATGGTGAATATGGTTTGTTATTCACCAGAAAAATATCAATATTGATATTTTTCTGGTGAATAACAAACCATATTCACCACCGAAAGAGTCCATAATTGTATAATATTAACCAATCATTGCGTCTGCTTCGTAAAAGCGCGTAGCAATTGCCTCTGAAATCAATGTTAGAGAACAATTTAGCTATTCCCCTCAGCGTTCTAAATGGTGCCTCTTCTGTAATTTTATCTAATGCTGTTTAAAATCTAATGTGCCGTCAATTTTTTTATCATCATAAGAACTGCACATTGTATTAACTAATGTTAACTAGACGAGATCTTGTTGCGAGCAACGACTAGATCTTCCGTTAGGTTTTTGATAAGATCTTAAATTGGGAAAGTTTGAGTGAAAAAAGAAGGTAAAACAACCTTAAATGAAAAAAATATTTATATCAATTTTTCAAAATATGCTTAGCAACACATAAAAGATTTAAATTTATCAATTTCAAACAACTTCTGGTCTTTTTTATTCACTTCCGGTATGACTGGAAGTACTCAAAATTACTTTTTACTCCTCACTGAGTGAAAAGAAATCATCCCTCAAAGTTCCGAGGAAATATGCTATTTTTTTCAACAACTTCCAGTTTGGAAGAAATAATTTCTAGTGGAAATAATATGACTCGAAACACTCTAATTGCCTCTATTATAAACATTTTAAAAAGAAAAAAAATAAAGATTTTGCCTATTTTTAAACTACTTCCCGTGGACAAGGGCAACACTGCAACAAACACTAAACAGGTTTTTCACATATCATAATCTATCATTCCTGAAAGTTTCAAGACTCAATCGCCAACCGTTTTGAGAACACTGGCGGAAAAAATGCCACTAAAAACAGAGAATTCGCCGTATCTCGCGAATGGAAGTGACGACGGCAAAATAAAGATATGCCTTTAGTTCAGATGATTTGATATCATTTGCTGAAAGTTTCATGAAAATCTATCGAGGCGTTCTCGAAAAAAAATAATAATGATAATATTGGGAAAAAAACAACAAAATCAGAAGAAGGTCTTCCGTTTGTAAACGAATGACCTTAATAATACCACAATTCATGAATTTGAGCTATTAAGGAGATCAAATTTCATCAGTTGAATATTTAAAATGGCCGCTGCATGGTACCATATGATTAAAACGGATTAACCTGAAGATCTTCAAAAATCAAGATATATCATCAATTAATGTCACTTATCTTATAGAAAATAATGTCTAAATGCCAACTTACTTGACATTTTTCAATTTCTAGTAGTCGTATGCTCCATAATTTCAAGTAGTCTTTTAAGCATGCAGTTAGAATGATCAGATCATAACATACAAACGATTTCACTACGAACATTGATTTTAACCTTCTAACAGTACGAATTCAAGAGAAAACATAAAAATTATGCATGTTCGAACTTTCAGTCCACTTAAATAATTATGCAAAGAGAAATCACGCAAAGTTTCAAGCTGACATTGTAGGAATATACATGATGTCTTCTACAAAACCAAAGTCATAAAGCTATACATACACTATACAGGGCTCTAATTGGAAACTAATTTAGTCGCCAAGGCCGCTTAATTCTATTTTTTAACAATGGACATTTTTTGTCACTTTTATTTAAGCATTGAATCATTATTTTTTGAAAGATATAGTCTCATAACTGCGTTACTGCGTTACTCATTTTGTTTGCAGTTTGTTTGCATCGTTGCAGTTATGAGACTATATCTTTCAAAAAAAAAATGATTCAATGCTTATATTTACATTTTTAACGCCTTGCCTTGACTGCAAATCTGATTTTTATTCCAAAATTCCTGTATAATCCTTCGGGTGGGTTATAATTGATGGAAGAGCCGTTGCAACATCTTCTGTTCAATGTGAGCGTGAATTTTGATTTTCGCTAATAACGTTGCACTTCCACGGCGTTCAACATTTGTGACGTCAAAATAAAACGCATACTTAATTTAACCTTTTGACCCTCTGTCTTTGTTATGGTGTTTGAGTGCCGTAGCTTTCGTCACACTTCATAAGCACAATACATGTTGATTGTAAATATTGTTTTATCATTCAACGCTTATGCGAACAAAAGTTCGCGTCGCGTAAGTACACACAGAGCTTTGGTTGAAAAGACAAGACAATAGCTGGTCAAGTTAATTTTTTTGGTTCCAGAAAATAAGCAATTGTGAAATACAGAAAATTGGACGAGTGATGTGGTCAATTGTTTGAAATTAAATTTTCACACATTAGAAATATTATCTTCACATTAGCGTTAGGTCGTAATTGTACGGACGAGCATAAAATGTGAATCATGTAAACAATCCTCGATTTAAAACCTGTTAGCATTTAACTGGTTTATATTTCATGATATTTTTTTTTCTTTTACAATTTTTATTTATTTATTTATCACTTGGTGAATGCATTGAGGACAGTGGAAAGATTGAAGGGAGAGGGGGTTCATTCAAGTATGAGATATTTGCAAAGCAAAAATGGTCCTTTTACAATTCTACTTTGAACATTTCCTACTGTATCTCCATCATTACTATTCCGCCTAAAAGGGGGGGGGGGGGCTTAAGATACTTGCACTAAACACCCCCTCCCGTATCAACCCCATCGGTCCCTATATTGACTTAAATCAGCTCTTAAAATTGAATAAAAATTTGCCTGGCGACTATAGATTTGCACTGGCGACGAAATATTTGATTGGAAGCAAGTTGGCGCCTAAATTTTTCACTTGGGGGTTACTGTAAATCACTTTTTATTCGCGAGAACTTTATTTCCGCTCTATTATACGAGTTTGTCTGCTCGCGAAAATTTTCTTCTTGCATATATTTGTTTTGTTAAGGATGATATAGAACAGAAACCACAACTCGCGGAAATTTTGTTTCGCGAAAATAAGGTGTCGCGAAAATATAGTGATCTACAGTATATAAATGCACATGATTTTTTTCATAAGAACGTACGTTTGTAGACTATATAGAGTCTGAATCGTGTGAAAACATTTCTTAATTCTATTTTCGAACGAATCTCACGTGAAACTCTGAATTTACTGGTGAACACTGGCGAAAGGCATTAAGATTTTAAAGTAAATTATATTTTTTATGTATCTTTGTTTCAGTACAATAAATATCCAGATTTGTCTACATTTTGAGGAAGAAAGGAGACTTAGCAAATTAAATCGATCTCTCATTTTAACATTTTAGCAAATTTAATCGATCTCTCATTTGCACATTTTAAAGCACTTATATTATAATTCCTAAAGTTCAAACAATGGAAATAACAGATTATGAATTTTTATTCCTAAAATAGGAATTAATGAAATAGTATGCATATTAAATTGAAACCTTTATATGTGGGGGTTTATTCGAAAAATTCTCAATCTACTCATCTGCTTTTAAATAGAATTGAATTAAAATCTATCCACATCATAAAGCTGACTTCATAATAAATGGCTTAAATGGCCAAATGCTAACCTCACTTTTCGCGGGGAAATTTACATACTGTAAGACTTTTTGTCTTGAAAATGAAATTTAGCGATCTGTATTAAGTTCATGAAAGATTGATTGATTGTATGTTGTTTTACGTCCCGTTCGAGAACTTTTCACTCATGCAAGATGATGAAGGAACAGCGGTTACTTTTGAAATCTTTTTGACTAGGTACGGTCTGGAATATAGATACCATATTCAAAAATAAATGACATATATAAATATTTGTCACGTTATCACATTAATACAGTAAAGTTATTAAACAGATTGTATTGTAACTTTCAAACTGATACGACTGTGCCTTCCAAACGCAATAGATCTATTTCAAACTCGCTGAAGGGATATTTCAACTATATCAGTTATGATTTCAAAGAAATTACATAATATGACAGATAATTAATAAACATATTTTATGAAAGCATCAAACATGGTCAAGATTTACTGTGAAACTTGATTTGTGTTGGAAACAAAATGGATAGGAGAAACAAAAAGTTTTTACAAAGTAAATTATTTTCAAAATGTACTTTCACCGCTTAGCTTCTAACGACTTATTAAATAATTTTGTTCAACTAAATCAAACATACATGTACAACAAATGACATAATACTTTGCATAATAGATTCTATTGTCGATCAGTATTTTTCAAAAACTTGCTGCATTTGATAAGCTTGTTTTGTTACAATATCGTACACTAAAGGGAGCTATTACGATTTGATATTTTGTGATGATTTGATAAGACAAAAAGACATTTTCAAAACAATGTGATACATGTAGATATCGTGTTTCTGCTTTACAAGACAAAACACCGTTTACTTCAATATGTTACGTGTAATTTTAACAATATATCAGGCATATTGATTTATATCATCTCTGTCTTTTGGTTTTTTTTCTATTTCTTTTTGGAGGAGGGGGGGGGGGTCAAACTATTTCCTTTTGATTTTGATCGATCATATGGAGGATTTTTTAAGTCAAGAAATTAAAATAAAACATATAATATATCAGTTTCATAAAAAAAATTCTATGCCTCAATATGCAATCCTATAATAAAATACTGTGTATTCATGTTTTAGTGTTTCAAGGGTGTTTTAATTAACAAAGCAAAAGTAAGGGAAGAGGGAGAGTCAAACAGCACAAATTAAGTGCTTCATAAAAAATATGCCTATGTCCAAGCTTTACGTTATATTTTTATCAACGTCTCTGTAACCTTATTGTGACGTCACTTTTGCGCGAGTATACAAGAAAAAGGCATTTAAACAAATTTTATTGTTGCTTAAGGAGAAAAACACATCGATTCTAAAATAAGTTAATATTTCCATGGCTAACAATATCAATACAAAAATAAGTAATTTACATTAAATGTTTTAATCTAATCAAATTTGAATATAAAAAAAAACACCTGATTTTCCTCTCTGCTTTTGATTTTTGTTCCTTTTTCCTGTAGGTATCGTAATAGAGCGAGTATGATTGACTTTCAAGTCAAAGTAAAATATTCTATTGATGCAAAATAAGGATAAATAAAAATACTGCAGCTCTGATTGTTTTTCAACTTTATTTATCACTATTCTACTTAAAAACAAGTTTTTCTCTTAGTTCATCATAGGCTCTCAATGTCTTCTTAAACATGGCCTCCACGTTTAAACACAATTCTTTACGTTATTCATATATGCAGTTTTAATTCATACACCATGGCTCGTACAAAACATAATGCGTTAGATGACTCTTTGGTAACCATCTTTATATCCTGTACTCGTCAGTGGAAGAAACGTGCATTCTGAAGCTCCTGTCTAACAGGAACTCACATTGATTTCCTCTTGATTTCCAGTAGCATCTCTTCTTTTAAAAAGACTTTTTTCATCTGCTAAGGTACAGATTGGTTATGGAAAATGTATTCAAGATCCAACTGGAATTATAATGTCACATTTTGAGATAGCCTTCAATGAATTATTTACTTTCTGCATCAATTTGAAATATTTGGATTGAAATTTTGCATTAGATATTAGGTCTTCAGGGCAAAGCCAATTATCAGAATCCTTCAACACATATCCACAGCTTAACAGAATTTTGACGATTTTCGTACAGTCATTGCCTTCTCCAGTTGCAACAAGGTAGAGGGCAGATTGACCAAGGTTGTCCACTACGTTGACGTCACTTCCGTGTTTGATCAGATATTCTGCAATTTTGAAATTACCATCCTCCAGAGCTATCAGTAAGGGAGTTTTTCCAGAGTTGTCTTTCCTGTTTACATCTGCACCTGATAAATAAATACATCAATTTAAAAAAAAAACATAGACATATTTTCATTGAAATCGATATTTTTATCATATAAGCCATATCTATTAAGGCTACTTAAAAACCTACCTGATTTGATTAACTTTTTCACTATGTCTATATCATTCATTTCAGTTGCAATCATGAGAGCGGTCCTGCAATCGTCAGTCGTCATGTTGACGTCAGCGTAGGCTAGGAGAACCTTTAGAGTATCCATATCACCATTAACGATTGGAGTAAATAACAAAGGTTCTCCATTTTTATCCAGAACGTTAACATCAATGCCAGATTTTAGTACGTTTTGAAGAGCAGTTATATCACCATTGATAACGGCCTCCAACATATGCAAGGTTGAGTACACGACTTTCATTTTCAGTCAACTCGTAGCAATTGTAATCTTACAAAGTATACCGGTGATAGAGATTTATGTTCCTTTTATACTTATCAAATACCTGAATTTGCATATCAATGTAACTTCAGAGACATTCACTGAATCTGATTGGTTCACATTACAAATTTACCTTAAGATTCGCTATTACTATTTGCCACAGATTTTATGTTTTGGTCGACCACAGTTTCCAAATTAATGTGTCAACAGATTCCTTGACATATCAATCATAAAAACGTTAAGATAAGGAATTAAACAAATTAATTAATAATCACAGCGGTATTGCCTCATGACACATTTTATATTCATGATTTTTACCTACCTTAATAAGATTGAACTGGAATCAGAGTGGTTTTCCTTGCATCAAAGACACTATCCTGATTTCATTAAAATTATGAAACATTCCAGTCGAGATTATATTGGTTGTTTTACATGAATGATTGAAATTACTGATTGTCCCTCATAGCAATGGAAGACAATTGCTCATTCATTCAGAAATCTGTGATTAGTTCTAAGAGGTTATATCAAATCTTGAAAATATTAACTATAAACTTGTGGAGTATTATTTCTCCTTGCTGTTTTAAATTGGGATGATCCTGAGAACGCATTCATTATTTTGAAACAAACTGTTAATACCTATTTGTTTATTTCAATAGTATCACAAAGGTATACATAATAAATAGATAGATCACATTTCAATTTTTGCTTTTAGCCTTTAATATCATTTTTCTTAATATGGTTTCCTTTCTCAGGAAATGGAAACTGTGATGATTTCCTTATTTGATAATTAAGTGAAACTATAACAATTGTACAATATAAGCCAATCATTGTGTCAACATCGTTGATGCTAAAACTCAACTGCTTCTTTTAATCGATCTTATATAACAATTTAGCTATTTTGATCAGTTTCCCATGCGCTTTTCTTTATAATGCCTTTTCTGTAATTTCGTCAATTATGTTTTCTAAAATCTAATGCGCTGATTTTTTTTTTTAATTTTATCATTGGCACTGCAAATAAGCATAGCTTAAAATGAATTAATATAACTAAGAATGCCACAATTCACGATTTTTATCTATTAAAGAGATCATAATTCATCGAATGAATATTAAAAATGGCCGCTGCGTGGTACCGCATGATTAATACTGAAATGTAAACCTAATTTGAAGGTTTATTCAAAAATCAAGACATATCATTAAATAATGTAACCTACGTTATCAAAATGAATGTCTTTATGTCAATTATTTGACATCTTTCAATCTTTAGTAGTCATTTATTGGTATACACATTTGTTCCATTACTTCAAATATCACATAGCCTTTTATGTAGTTAGAATAATCAGATCATGTTTTTTAAAGGTCACTACGACACCGGTAAAGAGCTTCTAAAAGTATGAATTTATATATAAAAAAAAAATACGTTACAAATGTCTCTATAAATAAATCGACAAAATGAAAAAGAAGAATTCGAATAACTTACAATGTAAGCATATACATATACTTTTAATTTTATAAATAACATGGGTTATTCTCTATTTGCATATCTAGTTATACAAACATGCACATACATTGCGACAATTTGTATATATGCACATTATTTTCTAATATATATAAGTTCTTAGATAATGGAGTTTCAATTCTGTGCGGAAATTTCTTAATTCTATTCGACGGAGTTCGATGTAAGACACCTTTTTTATAAGTCTTTTGATTTTTTTTTTCATTATATCTTTGCTTTATTACAATAAATACCACGGTTTCTTTTCAATTTCTCATTAAGATCTAGAAAGGGTAGTATGTAATTCTGATCCTTTTGATTATCGATCTCTGAATTGAACGTTTTATTGTGTTTATATTTTCAAAATCGAAGCAATTAAAAATGATAGATAATTTTTTTTTATTATCAAAAAAGGAATTAATAGCATACCATGTATACATGTACCGATTGCTAAGGAACCAAATATTTATTTTCATGTATGGAAAGTTTACTTGAAGTTCTGAAGATATATTATTATAAAAAAAAATCACAGAATGAAGTAACACATTCTTCACAGTGTTGTTTTCATTGACCTCTGCATATTTTCTATCTTTTAATTGAGTTCTGAAATTCCACTTTATTGTCCGATTTCAGGGTAGTCTCGATGCACTATTGCCGCTACAACAGCTTTGTCCCTTTGAATCGTCTCCATATTAAAGCACCTATAATGGAAAAAAATCAGAAAAGTCAAGTGGCGTACAGCTGGACTAAGGTAATGACATATTCGTATTGGTGGGTTTGTACTCTTATTGGAGTAAAAAGATCAATTGACCACACACACTTTTTTCAACATTACTCCCTCCCTTTTTTTTAGCGATTCATGAACAGTTGATGAATTGATGCCAGTTCATAAAGACATGGCATTTTCCTCATGTGTACCGTATTGCATCGATGTTTCTTCTTTATATGACAAAATTAATGCATTGTTTAATTCAATACGTTAGTTTTATCAATAAACTATGCATGTATTTATTAGGTTTCACGTACAATATTCTAACCAATATCAACAAAAACCTGATATACTGGCAAATGAATGGCGAAATGTATCAACTACTGTGTCTATTGCAGAATGAAACTGCCATTATGTCAACTAAATGGTCACTGAAATGTCAGGAAAGGTGACTGAATGGTAAGCTCTGTCATTTGGTTGACTTTCAGTAAGCTTTCAGTTAACTGAATGACAAAGTCTCTCTTGTGTAAATTACAAACAAATGTATACAATATGCCAAGGCAACTACAATTATATTCTATTATCATTCTGTGTACCTATGAAATGACGTGAAATATCTATATCATGTCTAAGTTTTTTTTTTATAAACGATTTATCTACTGTCTCTTGATTTTAATACAGATTTCATTTTAGGTTAAAGATAATAATACGTGTATGAGTTTCACAAGTTTATAATAATTACTATGCTTCATTAAGTAAGGTAGAAAATAAAAAAGAACTATGGTAAAATATTGTATTTTTTGCTTCAGTATGATTTAATGTTTTGACCTTCAAGGGATGTTTTGAATAATAATGCAAAATTAATAAATAAAATACACTGAGTTGTAATTGTTTTGATTTTATTTATCGTAAATCCATTTAAGTACATGTTTTTCTCTCAGTTGATCATATAGCTCTCAATGTCTTTTTTAAGTCTCTTACAAATGTGACATCTTTGTTTAAAGATGATTCTTTATAATTCATGTATGCAATGGTTTTATACATACACCGCGCATGGTTCGGAGAAAACACTGCTTTAGATGACTCTTTGGTAACTATTTCTTATTTCATGTCCTTGACGGCGGTAGAAATCTGCCGTTTGAAGCTCCTGTCTAACAGAAACTCACACTGATTTCCTCTTGCTTTTCCGTGGGGTCTCTTCTTGTAAGAAGACATTTTTCATCTGCGAAGGTACAGATTGTTCATGAAAAATGTATTCAAGATCCAACTGGAATTATAATGTCACATTTTGAGATAGCCTTCAATGACATTTTAACTTTGTGCATCAATTTGAAATATTTGGATTGCAATTTTGGATTAGATATTAGGTCTTCAGGGCAAAGCCAATTATCAGAATCCTTCATCACATATCCACAATTTAACAGAATTTTGACGATTTTGGTACAATCATTATGTTCTCCTGTTGCAACAAGGTGAAGGGCAGATTGACCAAGGTTGTCCACTACATTGACGTCACTTCCGTGTTTGATCAGATATTCTGCAATTTTGAAATTACCATCCTCCAGAGCAATCAGTAAGGAAGTTTTTCCAGAGTTGTCTTTCCTGTTTACATCTGCACCTGATAAACAAATGTAGCAATTAAGAACAGTTTTCCTCAAGTTGTTTCAATGACATCGATATTTTTTATCTTATTACACTATATCTATTTAGGCAACTTAAAACCTACCTGATTTGATTAACTTTTTCACCATGTCTATATCATTCATTTCAACTGCGATCATCAGAGCCGTTCTACAATCGTCATTCGTCATGTTGACATCAGTGTGGGGTAGTAGAACCTTAAGGGTATCCATATCACCATTAACGATTGGGGTAAATAATAGAGGTTCTCCATTTTCATCCAGAACGTTAACATCAACTCCAGATTTTAATACCTTCTGAAGTGCAATGATATCACCGCTAAACACGGTTTCCTTAAGAAAGTTTTCCATTTTGTTTCAATTTCTTATTGTGTTTGAAATTACTTCACTGACAGAAATCTTTCGGCGGCGCTTTTATACAAATCAACCATCTTGATTAGCATATCTAATCAACACAATTATAACATGTTCCATGAATCCTATTGGTCGATATGGCAAATTGAAGGACAGAGAGATAATTTGATTTGTTACATGTTTTATCTTTCGGTAGACCACAATTACACAAAAATGTTTAACATTTTCCTTAATTACAAAAAATGAGGTTTTTGACAGTATAAAGTTGACAGAAGAAATGGGCTCCACAATCCAGTGATGCGTATCCTTTTACATGTAAAA
Source organism: Saccostrea echinata (assembly GCF_033153115.1). Lineage (NCBI taxonomy): Eukaryota > Metazoa > Mollusca > Bivalvia > Ostreida > Ostreidae > Saccostrea > Saccostrea echinata. The sequence continues at coordinate 989,261 of NW_026889792.1, forward strand.
AATGAACCGAATTTAGTCATATACGACGGTTGATTTTTATTTTTATGGCCTATTTATGCAAAAATAGCCTATAGAAGTCGGGGATGCTTTATTGTTCATTATATTTAGTCGTAACTCATTTTTGCAGTTTTGCAGATAATGTTACCTGTGCAGTGAATCATTTTATAATGTACACTATTTTCTCTGCAAGGATTTGTGGAAAATGTTAAGTGATTCGCTAATTTTAAAATTTGGACCAAAAATGACAAGAATTACATTTGAAGGAAGTAAAGAAAAACTTTATTCTTGTTATTTATTCGGGAATTTTTTTATTGGCGGATACCATTTTTTTTCCTTGATTTATGTTGTTTGACTTTAAAAAACAATAGAATATGATCCGTTGACATTCTTCAAAATTTAGCATAGCCTTTGACCTCGTCATTGATAATATTGTCGGCATAGCTTGAACCTGGATAAATTAACATAAAACAAAAAGTAATTTTCATATTAAATGTCTAAACTTCGACGATTAAATTCATGATTTATAATAGTACTGTGTATTTTTTTTCTTTATAAAAATATAACTAATAAACCTCTACATTTTATATATAGCCTCTACCGTGAAAAAGTTTTTGTGCTATTTGCACATCGTAAAATAGACCGGCAGCATTCGATTTTCCCCCACTTTTAATCTCTGTTTTCATCACAGTTTTATCCGTATCGTGACGTGAAACAAGTGAAGACTACTTTGGTATATTGAAGCACCTATTTACTGACTATTCGGTCAATAGCAAGTTTACTGTCCCCCTCGACAGCAACTATTTTAAGTTTTTTTACTGATTGATTCCAGAAAAGCCATTTGTTTTGACGCATTAGAATCTCAGGAAAGTTATTTTTTTTAATCTGCATATGCTTACATTTATAATTCTGCGCATTCTTATATTTAGAATTCATATTTCTCATAAATCTAATAATGAAATGAAAAGTAACCCAAAATCCATGTAGAAAAGCAGATACTTAAAACTTTTATCAATAAGATCGACCAATTTAGAGCTGAGCAACTTGTTATTTGTTTAAAATATCAAATGTACTTTTTTTATTCGATGAGCAAAATTAATATTTTATTAAATAATTATAGTCGTCTATCTCAGTTCTTTATTTTTAGGACGAGTATAAAGCAATATTTTTTCTTCTATATATCCATTTAAATGTCCCTGCTGATTCAGAAGAAGTTGGCGCATCTGATTGGTCGATACTAAAACATACCTTAAGAAAAAGGCTTTTTTATTCGCTGCATTTTTCATATTTAGAAAGACCACAACTATGTGACTAAAACTATGTGACAAGTTTCCTTGATTTGTCAATCATGATTAGTGTTTGCTTTCTTACGTTGACATAATAAATAGAGCTAAAATGGATAGGACAAATCGTCAGAATGCTAGGTGTAATCTGTTACAAAAATAAGTCAATAAGAAAGTAGCATTTTAAATGTTTTCTTTTTTGCTTCCTTCATGTAAATGTGGCCTAGCTGTTATAGTTGTCCACACCATATTGGAATTGGATCAGTGTTTTTTATAGCTACGTTAATGCTGAAAGTTCAAAATACGATTATTCATATTTGTGTTTTCTTTTTACCAGAACTGACAAAACCTGGCCTGGCCTCTAAGTTGGCCTGCCTTCTATTTTGGCCTCTAATTTGGCTCCAAATGAAATTTTGACCTGTTTTCAAAAGTTGGCCCGGTCTCAAATTTGGCCATTGTAAAAAATTTTGGCCCCTATTCTATGTTAAAGCGGATAAATTATATATTTCTGTTGATTTGTAAATGTGCACATTAAAATAATCATGCGCAACCAACAATCTGATTTATTTCATTGATTATCTTTGATCAGTTTAAATTTTGAAGATATAATACAGAGCACATATTTTTACTTTCAATGCAAAAATACCACAATGATTAAATTAAAGTGATTATTTTATTTAATTTCTAAGTCATAATTGATGATATATCCACAGTTAAAAGTTTAGAAACATAAAATTTTAAAAATTATCAAGACAACAAAGAAATGAGTGCAGATAGGTAATAATAACCTAAGAACTAAAAGAAATTTATATTTGTTACTTTAAGTGTCACTGATTTGTACTTTAAAACTGTTGTCATTAAGAATAAAAAATATTTTTTTTATGATGTGAACTTTACATTTTACTTTAAAAGTTAGAAATACTGTCAATACTGTGATAGGCAAGTAATTGACCAAACGCTATAGGGTCTTTATAGTCTGGTTAATAGGATGCAATTGTTTCACAAAATCAATGTTATTAAACTGTTATCAAAATCACCTTTTGTTTTGATAATTTTGGGAAAAGAAAGTTTTAGAAGGAAATTATTTACAAAACATGTGTGACTTAACTAACAATGCACATATATGTTTTATAGTTGATTAACCTTGACTCCCTGTCCAGAACCATTTTTTTTTTTTTTTTTTTTTTTTTTTTTTTTTTTTTATCCAATATCCAGTTACAGTATTACTGCACAGAAACAGAAAGTTATCAATTATTTGATTATGCTATTTATTATTTAAGTTTTAAATTCCACCTCATTTTGAAGTTAAAACAGAGTAATCAACCGAGTATAATATAAACATTTTTTCATATCTAAAAATTCCTAGATATCTCTACTTTATATATCAATTTCAAGAGAATGCAGATATAATAGTAACTCTACAGTGCATTGTGTGAAGGGTGGTGATTCATTACTTAACAAGTGGGAATTTGTTTAAGCTATATGTGACATTTGATACGGATTATTATATATAGCGTTTGTTTTCAATGTGCACAATTTGGAAAATACAAATAAACTTTGAGACTTTTTTGTAATTATTCAAGCAAATGTATTAGTAGTGTGCCAGTATGAAATGTTTGCAAACATCAAAGGTCTTCAAATTATAAAAAGAAATATATGTAAATTGATTGATGGATAATCAATAAAATAAATCAGATTGGTGGTAGTACATATTTTAATGTTCACATTACAAATCAACAGAAATATGTAGAAACCTGCCCTCTATTTTGACCCCAAACCAAATTCTGGTCTAACCTTAAAGGTTGACCTAGCCTATAATGAATGGCCTCTGAAAAAATGTTTGGCCTCAACCAAAAATCATTTCGTAACCCCACCTCTGGAGTTTCCAGGGAACCATGTTTTTTTCTCCTTTTTTTCTTTGTTTTCTGTTGACAGTTTGTATTTTTTGCCCTGTTCACAATTTGTATTCTTTGAAGAATTTTTAATCTTTAGGTCGATCACTTTTCGTTCTCTTCACACTTTTTTTCTTTTTTTACCGCAAACAACTAGAAAATACAATGGCATTTTAAAAAAACGATTTTTATATATACGTCAATGTAAAGAATACATTGTTTGTCTCCATATTTATTATCACTTAAATGTATTCATTACAGCATCAGCATAGCCTTCTGCTTGGACACTTAAATGTAGATGCTTGATATGATTGGTTGATATTAAATATAATCTTTAGAAAAAGTTGTTATCTTCATATATTTCATTTATTTTATTCGCAGCATATTTTATGTTTCGGAGGACTACAATTGATTAAAACTTTGTAACAAGTTTCCTTGATAATTATGTCAATCAAAATAGTTTTTGCTTGCTTACATAAATAATGGTAATTAACATGCCGGACATTTTATCGTGTATTATTTATTTATTTATTTATTTTTTTATTTGTTTAATTATTTATTTATTTATTCATTTATTTTTTTATTTATTGAAAACAATTAGTTGAAATTAAAAAGGTAGATATAACGAAACTAAATTTTGCAACATGGTTATATTGGGATTCGTACTTCATTTGATGCAAATGCTTTATGGTATATGCTATAATTAATCCTGTTCATAACATTGATCCTTTAATTTTTTCTTTTGATACTCATAAGCATGCTAAAATTCGCTAAAAAAATATGTAATGGATAATTTGAATTTATTCTTATTTTTTTAATAAACTCGTAAGTATTGAGCTTTGTGCATTAATATTAAAGTGAATTACATGTATTTATTTATAATTCATCCATCTATTTTGTGTACATAAATTCCTAAACAGTAAGAAGTCTTCCCACACAGAAATGCATTAGCGTAAGTTAAGAATTCTGATGATTTGATTAAAAAATTATAGTTATATATTGGCAAACTCCCTATCAGAATAATTCATAAAGAAATCGCTTGAATTGGAGTATAGTCTAACTGCGATTATTTTGCTTTTGCTTTCGGTGCAGTATTCAGAATCAAAATTTAACTTCATTTTAATAATCTAAAGAATAAGTAAATAAAATCAACTGTCAAATGACTAGACTTTGTTTTAAAAAATATTAACCGCTCCAAGCAAGGATCAAATTAAAAAGTATCGATTCCTCATTGTCATGGACAGTTAACATATACTGTTGAGCTACTGCAACAACATACTTAATTTGAGTTTGAAATGAAGAAGATCATTTACACAAAGTGATCGTCTGAACAAAAAAGTTCATTTTTTATGATATCTGGGCCTTCTTTCTATTTTTTGCAAAATTTTGCTAGTTTCTTAGAGTTCATAGACTCCGAGTGATGACCAACAGATAGCAAATTTTTAGCAAAACGTGTTTATAATGTGACATCTTGTAGCAAATGACTCATCTGCATAATAAGGAATTTTTGCAAATAAAACGTCAGCAACCGATACATCAAAAAAATGGTAAAATATTATGTATCAGATTATTAAAATTTTCAGTCTTTAAGTGCGTCCAGATTCCTGCCTAATCATATCAAATACACCCTCGTTCCTTTCTTCTCCTTGTTTATAAGAGCTAAACTGCAGGCACTTTACAGCTTTTGGTTTACCCTAAAAAGGAAATTTAACTCAAGCATGTCCAGTAGCGTAAATAAATACTACGAGTTACATTTCCTACAATGGTGAAGTAATATGAGCTTAATCCAGAAGTTTGTAAAGAAAGTGAGCGAACCTTGAATAACACTGAGCAAAGGCAATGAGGAGACCGTGAAAGATTTCATTGGCTTTATAGTTGTAAAATGGTGAAGTAAATTAAAAGTCGACCTTTGTAAAATGAATTTATATCTATGAATTAGAAATGCTACAAAATTGTTGAATGTTCTTTACTGATATTGATATTGACTGTGGAGTAAAAAAATTACGAAATCATGCGAAGATTGTCCTTTATAATAATGCACCATATTTTTGTGTGTGTGGTAGGTTAATGAATAATTAGTGCATGAACATCTGAGATGAATTGTGGCACTATTTGGTAATATTTATTATCAATCAGGGTCAGAAAGTTATAGATTTTTAAATACCCGGTGGGATATTAAGACAATGTCCAACCTGTATTAAGTATCCTTCAAAGCATCAATTCAGTATTTAATGATTGATTGATTGTATGTTATTTTATGTCCCATTCGAGAATTTTTCACCTATATAGAGACGTTACCATATACCGGTGAAGGGCTTCAAATTTAGACCTTTACTCGGCACTCAGGGCCATTGAGCAGTGAGGGTTCTTTATCGTGAAAACGCCTACCGTGATACGGAGCCTCGGTTTTTAAGGTCTCTTCCGAAGGACCCACAACTCTCACTTCAAAGTTCCGAGCGCGTGGCGAAGGAACAGTTGCTACCTATTTTTTATCGACTTAGGTCAGTCGTGGCCGTGATTCGAACACACGACCTTCCGATCACGGAGCGAGCGCTCTACCGACTCAATTCAGTATTTAAGGATTTACGACTATTTTCAAAGTATGTGACACTTAACACACCATCATCTCGACTACCAAAAGCCCTAAACAAAATTATTTCAAGAAAATGAGCACATTGATATCTATACCGATTCGAAGGAACTATATGCAAATTACAATATAGTGAAAATACTTTTAAATCATACTCTTCCATAAAGAAAAAAAATCATTTTACATCCCCCCACCCTCTTCATATAGAAATATTTTTGAAAGTATCATTTAAAAAAATGAATTTCCTAATCATCATGGGAAAATTATTATTAAAAATATAACTATTAATTTGATTATTAGCTATATTCACCGACAAGATTATAATTTGGAAGCGAAAAAAATTATGTGTCAACATTGACTGACAAGATTATAATTGCTCGTTGAATTATTATTATTTTGAAATGAAAGATAAATAACGTTTACAATTGACTGACAAGTAAGCATATCGCCTTGCTTGATTGAAAAGTACATTTGATATGTATGAGAAGCTTTGAAATCGCCATAACTCTTACATAAATGACAAAAACCTCATGGAATTAAAACAGGTAAGAGGCGTACAACAATAAGTAGAATCTTAAAAAAAACTGCTCATTGTTACCTTATAACTCACAATTTACATCGCACATAATTAATTTCTTCAGACCTGGATAAACTCTGGCCATTTTATGTGTGCAGCCTTTTACAGTTTATTAGCTTATTTATATACTTATTTATATGTAAAAGGTTAAGATAGAAGATTCTGATCAATCTTATAAATCCTGTAAACGTAAAACATAAACAGAGCAAAACCACGTTCATGGAAACACCAGAATGAAATATATGGAGATAACGAACAATATTCAAGCTCAAAATACAAATCAGGAGCAGAGCAAAAACGGACCTCTAAAGCATCAGAGGTGGGATCAGGTGCCATTGAGTACTGAGCATCCCCTGCCAACCGGTCACATCCGCTGTGTGCTCCTTGTCATGAAATAACGAGAAAATCCGTAGACAATTCAGTGTGTAAATAATGGCCTAACAATTAGTATGAAAAACGTCTGTCAGCATTTGACTTAGTGATTGATTGTACTTGCTGACAAGGTCATTGTATCAACCATAGAACTTACGAAATGATGACTCTAAACTAGACTGTTGATATTATTTTTTCTTCAACATGTTTGTCAACAACTTACCTTGTTTAAGAAATTGTTCATACGTAGAGCATGCTTTTGCGTATCGAATCAAGAGGGACATAAACCCCGTATGCAGGTGATAAAGGTATATTACTTCATAAGTAAGGGAAGCTGACGATTGAAAAGCTAAAGTCATCACGTTTATCATAAAGCTTAGTTGTTAGAGATTACCATTAACGTCTTTTTCTAGTAAAATATCTAGATATGAAACAGATGTGTCAGACCCTGTGGTATCGTTTATTTCAAGTTTGGGATATATCGTGTTGACATATAAATGGAAAAAGTTGCTAATGATATGAAGTGTTTTACAAAGGGGGAGTGGAGACACCAAATGTGATTTTAGGTGTCTTCAGGGGGAGTGGAGACACCAAATGTGATATAAGGTGTCTTACACAGGGGGAGTGGAGACACCAGAAGTGATATTAGGTGTCTTAAACAGGGGGAGTGGAGACACTGGACATAGGATTAGGTGTCTTTTTCAACGAAGTGGAAACACCAGATGTTGGATGAGGTGTCTTACTCAGGGGGAGTTGAAACACCCAAAGTAGGTGTATTAGGCAGTAAGGGTGGAAACACCAGAAGTGGTATTAGGTGTCTTTCTCAGGGGTAGTAAGCATCTTATGTCAACTGGTAACAACCACTATGAACCCTCTGTATTGATCAGGTAAACGGAGAAAATACTTTTTACTTGCGAGGACATCCTCATATGCTTTTAAAAATTTCATTCTCGAGTATAAATTAACAAAAAGTATAGCTTTTCCAAAAAGCTTTGCCGCCTTTATCTAGCAACAACCGTAAAGAGTAAACTGAAAAAAACCTATCGGGAGGTATTATTCTTTTGAGTACTGAACTTCTTGGCTCTATACATCAGTACTCAAAAGAGGAAGTGCATAGTCTGAAGACTGTAAAACACTTCAACTTTGTATACCGTCTTCCACGTGAAAATTTTGTCTCCGTTATAAGTAGGAAATAAACTATCTTGCGAAAATAAGTCGTCGCATAAAATGTAGGTGGTCTACAGTATATTTACACAAGGTGTATCTCATTTTAAAATATACCTTGCACAAGCTTGGTTTCACTTTTGAAACAATTCAAACTCAGCAATAGAGTTCTAAAATCGTGAAAATTTAAAATTGATTCAAGTTGTTTTGAATGTCTTGGACAGAGCTTTTCAACGTCTAAATTTTATTCCAGCTGTTGTGAACGTCTTAGAATTATTCTTTTTAAGCGATTATTCCACCAAGTGTATCTATTTTTGATCTTTTTTATAAAAATATAACTGAGTGCACTCAATATCTTGGTGTCAATACAACAGATGAGATATTTTGGAGTCATTACATTATCTTGTCTCATTACGTACAATGGATGTAAAGATAACGAACAGTAATCAAGCTCAATTAAACAAAGCACAAGCTGGATCAAGTATCATAGAGGAGTAAGTATCTCCTGTCCACCAGTCACACCTGACATGTGCCCTTTGTATTGATCGTAGACAAAGCAGTGTGAAAATAATAGCCCATGCAGAGAACAATTGTATATAGCCTCATAGATATTAAAAATGGGCGAAAGAAAAGTTGTTTGTTAAAAAGTATACTTGCGTATTGCGTTCATAACTCCCGGCTGATTCGATACTTAAGACGATGTTCTGAGTGCGATCATTTTTAAACGGTGACAGGCTACTGACAAATAACTTGATGTTAAAGTATTTTCAACTATCAAGGTTAAAGGCAGCATTACGCAAATTCTAAGGTTGGTATAATGACCTTTTTTTTTCCAAATATAACCTATCATTGGGTCTTATTTTGACTGACATGTTTCCAGCCAATTTTTGCTTTTATTCCATTTTACTTGGGATTTCTCAGTTTACCTTATCAATACAGAGGCCCATGGCGGAAGTGACCAGTCAACATAGGATGCTTACTCCTACTAGGCACCTGATCCCACCTTTGGTGTTTCCGGAGGTCCGTGTTTTTGCCCTGTTCACAATTAATATTCTGGATTTATGAGATTGATCACCTTTCATTATCTTCCCCTTTTACACAGTTTGTTATACATCAATGACGATCTGTACTTAACATTATAATATGTAACCTAGAGGTGTCAGACCATGTTTTGTCTTTATTTTTTGAGTTCAGTATCAAATGAGCGTATGAAAGATAACGAATATTAATTGATAAAACATCGTCGATATATCCTATGAAGATAACGAATAGTTAACGACCTTTTAAATCTTATAAACAATAAAAATTAAAAGAGGAATTTGACGAGGCAAAAGCTGAAGCCACGTTTATCACTTAGTTTAATACTTAGATGGGTTTCAACTTAATAGTCAGTAATACATTCAAATGTGAAACACATGTCGCAGACTGTATTGTCTTGTCTTTTCAGTTCACTGATATATTATGGAAATTAATCTTTAACAAAATGAATATTGAAGGCTGTGAGAGATATCCTGGTTTTGTTTGTATTTTAATTACTTTTAATTACAATATCTTAATTATTTGAAGTCGATTTTTCGATTCTTAATTATGCAATTTTCTATCATATAAACAAAATTATATAATCATGTTTTCTTGAGGGCTAATAAATAAAGATGGCTATAAAAATGCATGTTCAAGTATTATTTTATGATTAACAGTATAGAATTAAAAGTATAAACAGAAGTTTGCTTTTAAATTCATCTTAAATTCGGTTTTTCTACGATAAACAAAACCGTAAATGATAATAATAAAACTTAAATGCAATCTGAATAATTAGTAACAGTCACGAACTAGATTAGTTATTAAGGAAATGAACATTTCATCACGCATGTTTGGCTTCCTTAATTGATTCCATTCACTCTAAAATAAACAAACCTCTTGTCATTTAAGAGCAATGCTGTAATTCTAAAAGTTCTATTTGAAGGCCTTTATTCAAAACTTAAGTTCTTCCAATGAATTGCAGCTAATATGGCTTACTATGCTAATATATGCAAATTTTAGATACTCAAATAAAAACAAAGCAGATTTGAAGAAAGACCTTAAGATTTGTTTGAAACTTCTATTGTGCACCATCGTGCAAAGAAAGCAATGAGATCCGCAAAGCCATCTGCAGACTCTGCTCTTGTTTTGGAATATGTTCTGCACAGTGATAGAAGTAAACTGAAGAAGGTGTTAAAATCTAGAATTGATCCTGATCTAATTGACGGGAATGGGGATCCATTGATATTTACCCCCATTGTAAACGGGGATCGCAAAGTGCTTAAGCTCATGCTACCATATATCAATGTCAACATAGAAAGTGCTGACTGTCGAACACCCTTAATGCTTGCAGTGGAAATGGGCGATCTCGACATTGTTAAACTCTTAATCAAAGCAGGTATGTATATGAGATTAGAAAATGTGTCAAGTTATTTCAAACTAAATAAATTATTCCAAGGTTCATGAACTGCGAAATCAATTTCTTTCTTATTTTAAAGCTGCAAGGGTAGACTGCAAAGACAACTCCGGTAAAACTCCCCTATTGCTGGCTTTGGAGGATGGAAAATTCAAAATTGCAGAGTATCTCATAAAACATGGAAGTGACGTTAACGAAGTTGATGACCTTGGTCAATCTGCCCTCCACCTTGTTGTCTCTGGTCAACACAATGATTGTGCTCGAATCATACGAATTTTGTTTAAATGTAGATACATTATGAAAGATGTAGATCACTGGCTTTCTCCCGAAGATTTAGCTGCCAACCAAAAACTTCAATCCATTTATCTTAAACAAATTCAAAACGCAAAAGCTTCAATAAAAGTAAATTCAATGGAGTCGATAGCCATCCCAAGGGAATGCTTTGAATCCTGAAAGGAGATGAGATTATCAAGTCATTACGTTAACCATACCCTAATGGACATTGTCGGTGTCACTTGAGTGGTCTTGTGCACCCAGAATCTCTAGCTGCAACATATAAGAATCACATCAGGATTCATAAACGGTTGATTCTAAAATACGAGCGGACATGGTGGATGAAAATATGGGTGGAGAAACTTCCTCTTTCAAAGTAACATTCCATATGTATATGTTGTTAATATGTTAAAAAGCGAATAAACTTTTTTTAGCATTTGGTCTCTTTTTCACATTTTTAGCGACATACCGTATAATAACGATCATACTCAAAATTCTATGTATAGATATTAATCTAGCAAGTGGTACCTGAGGATAACAAGAGTACAGAGAAGAATTTCATCATGACCTTACACAGTGAATTTGACTCTGAATATCGTTGATTTACTATTAATACATGTATAATTCTTTAAGCAACAAATAATTTGAAGCTTGAATTAATCTACAAAAATCTATGTATACGAAAAAATAATATTGTTTTGGATAAAATTAAAAATGTATTTTCTTCAAAAGTAAAAATGCCTTGTTATTTTGAAATTATTTAGGAGACCTATACATGATATGCACCTGCACTAAGAACAAAATAGTGTTTAAGGGGTGGGATAAAATTTCATTCTTAATTGGCCTTTCCTAAACTTTTTTTATTACTTCCATTTTATTAACATTTTTGTTATTAATATTACTGCAAGAAAAGTGAGTTTATAGCTATCTTTGCAACAATTCTGCTTGAGGCATTGCTTTAAGGCAAGGTTTGGATGTAAAGTTCTTTTGTGCATTGGAACAGTTTAAGTATGTTGTATCTTCATGATAAGATTACTAGTAGTTTTTGAAAAATAATAAAGAAAAAAGTAAACAGATTTATTATAATTAACTAGAAGATCACGCGAGGCTCTAAATAAAGAAACCGCGCTAATAATCGAATCCGCAAGGTATCAAACTTATTCCTGAAGACAAAGAAATAAATAATTAAAATTCATAGCGCTGTGCTTAAGCTTGTTCTTAATTACAGAAGTGAGGTTAACCACATATGGCGACTTCTGTCAGCGGAGGCAATTTCTCCTCCTCCGATTACGCCAGCAAAGCCACCAATACAACCTCCAGATGACTGTTTGAAATGCAAATGATATTATAAACATAATAAATTGCTAATCAAGACCGAATGTGTATTTTCCCCTTGAAAAACATAAAGAATTGCTGATTATGAAATTATCTTGTTCCTTTACCGACACATCAGTGTTTTATCGAGGACAACTTTACATGTAACTTCAATTTATCTAGTTGATCGCTCGCTCTGTGATCGGAAGGCCGTGTGTTCGAATCACGGCCGCGACTGACCTACGTCGATAAAAAATAGGTACATGTAGCAACTGTTCCTTTGCCAAGCGCTCGGCACTTTGACGTGAAAGTTGCAGGTCTTTCGGATGAGAACTTAAAAACTGAGGCCCCGTGTCACGGTAGGCGTTGGCACAGTAAAGAACCCATACTGCTCAATGGCCCTGAGTGCCGAGTAAAGGTCTAAATTTGAAGCCCTTCACCGGTATATGATGACGTCTCTGTATGAGTGAAAAATTCTCGAACGGGACGTAAAACAACATACAATCAATCAATCAATTCATCTACTACAAGATCAATCTTTGACTGACATTATAACTATTGATTTTTATTTCTAATATAGAGATATTTACTCAAAGGAGGGAAGAACAAGGGCTTAATTTTTGATAAAACCAAGTTTGCTAAAAACATTTACTTATTTTGCAACCTTGTTCTAATCACAAATGAATTTTCATTATCGCTTTGATAAAAAGTCTTCACTTTCTGAACATTGGTGTAATAATGGTACATGTACCGCAAACTAAAACATTGACAAATTAAGACATTTTTTTCAAATAATCTATATATGATCAAGTGAAAACTGTAAAAGCCTTAAGCCTTTCGGGTAAGTTAAATTAATGGAAGAGCCGTTACAACAGCTTCTGTTCAATGTGAGCGATAATTTTGATTTCTGCTTATGACGTTACACTTCCACGGCGTTCAGCGTGTGTGATGTCAAAATAAAACGCATACTTTAACCTTCTGACCCCCTGTCCGTGTTATGGTGTTTTGAATGCCGTAGCTTTCCTCACACTTTATATTAAACTACATTTTACTATTTTCTTTTGAAATTGCGTAGAAATATCCAGTGTAAACAAACACAATTTGCAGAATGATGTTGTTCGTCTAGCTCTTATTTGAAGGTTGACATTTTTGATAATTTACATATTGCATTAAATTAAATTGCATACAAATCCAAACTTAGTAGCTTTTATAAAAATGTAGGTCAAATAATCGCCCTGTCAACACAATGCATTATTTTTGTCTTGTCTTGAGCGTTAACTAATATTGCGCTTGCTTGCAGCGACCATACATCACTCACTCATCATTATTATCATGTAGGATATTTATCACATACATGTAGAATTGTGTTGGTTTATTTAAGTAAGTGGATTTTTTTCCCAAGTGTAAGACTTCTGCAAAAGTGCAATAGAATTGTGTTGGTATAAACACTTCAAGTGATGAACCCTCAGGTGAAAAGCACTGAGAGAAGTTTGTCAAGTTGTCTTAGGGGCGAATCGTCTAAGGCATTCTTGCGCACGCGTAACATGACGTAGGCCCATGGCATCTGGTTTAACCCCGTCCATGCAATGAAAAATTATAAACTGTGTATTTATTTCCCCAGAGTTTATAAAATCGCAGCGTATTGCAAATAGTTTGTGAAAATTCGATTCAAAAGTCTTAAACCTTGAAATTTTTTTTTCAATTTTAGTTGTTTCCTTGTCGGTTTCTTTACAATCTTGATATTAATACATGCTAGTTTCTATTTATTTCCCTGCGTGTCTGTTTCTTAAATATTCGTGTTAGATTATTTATTTATTATAAGTTCAATTAGGTTCCTAGTCTTAATTGCTTATGTTAAATTAGTTCCTTATTTATTCATACTTTGTTTCACTGAAAGTTTCAACTTAGCATTTTACTGAAATTGATTTTCAATTTTAATTATTGGTAATTAAATAAATTTCTAAAATTATGAATTGAAATTTATTTGCATTTCAGGAATTTAATTTCATGACAGTTTTGATAAATTTTATTGCAGATGGGTTTTTTTCAGATTACATTACAACTAAGCTTGGTAGACTTTGATAGTATTTATTATTGCCACTTCTTTTTTGCATGTAAACTATAAAAGATTAATAAGATATAGATATTTATGAGTGATCATGAACTTAGAGTACAACAGAGTTTGACAGTTACTTTTAATCAATAAGAGGAATAGATTTAGCTGATTATTTGCAATACTTAGTTATACCATGTAACACTTATCATAAGTGAATATTGAGCTTTTTCAGCATGTTCTCAATGGTTATCACTAAAAGATATATTCTAGTTTCTTTATAGCATAAGTGGTAACAAGGGGTTAAGGTTTTGTGAGAGTTATTTGTTTGGTTTTTCATAGTGTTTATTAAGGCTCAATAAAGATTCAAAATAGATGAAAATCTCAATTTTATTCTTTTTTCCCCAGATGTTACAATGGCAATCAAGACACATAGTAACCATATTTTTTTTTATCTGTTTCTGGTGTCAAGATGTAAAAATTGGCAGATTTCATCAAAATCGGTGCCCATGCATAGCGAGAAAGTTTAGGTTACATATCTTTAAAACAGAGACTAAAGTGATGGACATGATGTATCCAAGAAAAATGTCAACTTCAGTGTTCAGACAGAAGTCATTACCATGCAAAGGAGTTATAGAATTACAAATATCGTCACCTGGATTGGGAAACAATACATACAGTCTGATGATATCTCCTTGTGGATGATTCCAATTACCAAGGAATCCTTCCAATATTCTAAAATTATGGAGTGTTGTAAATAGACTCCTGGTGACCGGCTCCTACAGAAAAATAGACCTTCACACTACTTGGTACTCAAAATTTAGGTGTTTAACAGTACGAAAAAGAGAGTTCCTTTAAAATGGCTACAGAATAGGAGTCATCAAAACTGCTGAGAGGGAGCCAATGACTGTCCCACAAAACTCTGAAGTGACTATAAAAGGTTTTGCTGATATTATAGTTCCCTACCATTAGACAGTTAATTGCTATTATTCAGCCCTCTGAGAAATCAGTCATACCAAAGGACCTAGATATAGTTCCAAAGATTATAGATTTCTATTATCATTCTCGAGAATCAGTTGCAGTAATTGTCAGCAATGTGACAACAAGAACACTGAGAATTCAGCCTAATTCCACCATAGCTGAAATTCAGCCAGTCACTCTACAGGAATTGCCAAAGCAACCAATAGCAGAAATAACGACAGAGAAAGAGTTGTTAAATATTTCAGGTGATAATTTGACAGAGGATGAAATTACAGTAGCCAAAGAGATGATACTTAGAAACAGAGATATTTTAACGTGTGTGGAGATACAGATCTAGGACACGTAACATCAGTAAAACACATAGACAGAACTGACCGATCCAAAAGCATTCAAGCAGCGGCATAGGAGAATCTCACCTACAATGTTCAACGAGGTCAGAGAACATTTACAGCAGTTACTAGATACAGGAGAGATCAGGAAATCTCTGTCTACTTTTTCAAGCAATAAAGTACTTGTGAGGAGGAAAAATGGATCTGAGAATGTGTGTAGACTACAGAGAACTAAACAGCAGGACGAAAAAGACACATACGCTCTCCCTCGAATAGAAGAAATCTTAAAAAATTTATCAGAAAACTCCTTCTTTAATGTACAGGACTCAAAGTCACGTTACCATCAAATAGAAATCAAAGAAGACCATAAGGAGAAAATGACCTTAATTGTGGATCCTCTTGGATTTTTTAAAAATATAATAGAATGCTCTTTGGCCTCTCCAATAGTCTAGACACGATACCAACGGCTTTTGGAGAACTTTCTTGGAGAACTTCATCTTAACAATTGATTCATTTTCCTAGATGATAGCATAACTACTCTAAAACTGTCCAGGAACATCTTGATAGATTTAACAGGTTTCTATTAGAATAAGCAGGTCTCAAACTTTCACCTAAGGAATGTAATTTTTTCCAGAAAAGAGTGAGGTATGTTGGGCGCATCGTGTCGAGCGAGGACACTTTGTTCGTTGTTTAACGTCCCTCTCGAGAATTTTTCACTCATATGGAGACGACCCCACTTGCCGGACAGCTGCAAATTTTGACCTATACTCAGCACTGAGGGATCTTTTTCGTGCCAGCACCTATTACGACACGGGACCTCCGTTTATACGTCTCAACCGAGGTACCGGTCTCCACATTCCACAGTGGGATTCGAACCCGAAACGTAATGATCAACTCCTTACTCCGCGACTCTAGAGCAAAACCACTGCGCCAAGGGGGCACTGAAAAAGATCGAGATAAGACTAGTAAAGTACTAGCCGGGCCGACACCAACAACACCTGAGGAGGTAAGGGAATTTTTGATTTTTTGAGATTTGTAGGTTATTATAGGAAGTTCACTAAAGATTAAAGGTGATACATCAACCAAGATACAGACGGCGAGAACAGCAGCTGAGGCTTTATTCTGGAAGTTTATTACCAAATATAGCGAATTCCACTGCGGGTGAAAACATTTAAACCGAGCTCCCATGTCGAAGTAGGTCCTTGCACGTTAAAGATCCCTCACTGCTCAATGGCCCTAAGTGCCAATTATAAGTATAAATTTGAAGCCCTTCCTCAGAATACAGTGACATCTCTATTTCAGGGAAATCTTCTTAAATGGGATGTTAAATGGCAAACAATCAATCAATGAGATCGTCTAAACCGAGGTCCCGTGTCGAAGTAGGTCTTTATTTGATCTTGTGAGAAATTGTTGTTTAGTGTTGAAGTGTTTTGAAGCCTTAGATTTTGGGAAAAATAATTGTGAGATAACATTTTCTAGAAGTTTTTTTTCAAATTGTGATACATTTGATTTACACTTCTTGAATATATACGCCAGAGCTGGATTTCATTGTACATATAGATAGTCAACATCAAAGTATTGTAGAGTTTGTTCGAAATTGAATAGTTTGAATGCAACACTTGGAGAATAACTGTTGGAAATAAGTTGATTTCAACTTAAGATATGATAGAATGCAAATAGGAACTCTTTAATAATTCAGAATTTCATTATTGCTTGCAGCATTAACTGAAATCTAAAGATTCAGTATACTATATGAGACAAATCATTGTTGAAAATGACATTTAAGAAACCACACAGTCAAATTATTTATCAATATTGAATTATCTCTCTGAGCAGGGCAATTCAACCTTTTGAAAGGCACCATTTTATGATAGGATAGAATTTAGCGATTCATGTATAACAATTTACATGCATTTAATACATTATATTTGCTATTTGTCGCCCGCGTGGTGCAGTCGTTTTGCTCTAAAGTGGCGGGGTAAGAAGCTAATCCTCATGTCAATGTTCAAATCTACTGTGTGACACAAAGACCGTCCCTTCGGACAAGACGGTATAAACTACGATGGCCGACAGCGGCCGCCACTTTCTGATTAAGAATATTGTCATTTTGTACAGCGTTTTTGTCAATTTTCGTTGACATATTACAACTAAACTGGTAATGCTATATGTACATGTACACTTTTTACACTGACAATTTACACCAGCGAAAAACATTAAAATTCTTTCGTTTGATATGAAATTAAGATACATAAAACAGGTGGCTTGAAAGAGATAAGGAGCATTTTTAATGATTTTCACCCTCAATTAGTCTGAGATATCGCAACCCAGTTAATCCTAGATTAGACGTAAATCGTCATTCTGTTGTATCATTAAAAAGATATTCTTGGGATTGTAAATTAAAAAGGCGAATAAAAGTAATACGTTTGTTGTAATGGATATACATGGATATAATGAATATATCTCGATCCTCAGATTGTATGAGACAACTCGATTCTACCTATTATGTAGAGGTAGAAAAACAGGATTTAGTAGCTCTACATGTGAGCATCCAATCAAAAGTTTATGGAATGTATCAAAAACAAAACTTTAGATACGGAAATATACCCGTTTTAAAGCAAGAATAAAATGACAACCTTAAATGTGGGAGTCTGTATTTGCTCTCTAAATACATAAAATTAATAACTAAATGCTTGAAACACTTTTAAAGGCCAACGCAACCTCTCAATACTTCCACCTGGTCGACCAATTATTTTTCGATGTGGCACGGGAATGAAAATATAGGTACATGTAACTAATGTGATCATTTCCTCGTGCGCATTGTTTAAAAAACAAAATTCATACATCAAAGACACGTCCGATTATGAACAAATTCAAATTTCTGATAGACCTGGAAAATTTCATCCTGGTTACCTATGATGTGACCAGCAGGTACACCAACATGGAATTTTATGAATTAATTACTGCAATCTGTCGAGAAAGCACATGTAGAAGACAATACTAATCTGTAATCACCCCGACCTTGCTGTTCTGCTAGAACCTTAAGCTTATCACCTTCAAGTAACCTGTTTTATGTATCTTCATTTCATATCAGGGTGAATTAAAAAAAAAATGACCAAACGCATATTTATCAACCCACACTAAAAATACAGGCAATGAAAATAGATTTCTATGTTTCAGCATATGTCTTTAGATAGTCTCTAAATACCTGCCAAATATCTCGTTGATATCTCAATTAACAAAAAAGTTATGCTCAAAAATGATGCTAAAATTGTCAGGAGTGCAACACCTTTTTGTGACATTTTGAAATTTCAATATTTTTTGGAGGTCTGTGAAATAAAAAATAATGCTTCATGTTGAAAATAAAGACTTTCCTGATAATATTCAAAGTATTGAGCTTTAAATGTGGACTGTCATAACTTTTGTTTAATCAGGTTGTGGTCATGGCTGATGTTTAAAAAAATGTTATACCATGTCAGGAGTGCAACAGAAAAAAATGTAGTGTTGCCAAATAAACATCAATTGTAAAATTCTGATAGAAAATTAAGACAAAAAGGAATTTTGGAAGTGTAAAATAATAACTGATATACATTTTAAAACTTAAAAATGTTATATAAATCACAAGCAGCATTAATGAGAGTCAAGTATATGTGCATACCCAAAAATGTCAGGAGTGCAACATTTGATGTTTTGCTCCCAAGCATGAAAAAACTATTATCATTATATGATTTTCTGATTTTTATTTTGGAAAAGAAAGACACAAAGAACATTTTTACCAAATAGATTTATCAATTACAGGATCTGTCAGTGCTTCAGATCCATATTTCTATGGTCAGGAGTGCAACACATTTTTTTAAAGATTCAAGTTGTGTGTCGAAAAGACTTCTATTCATGCTTAGAAGTATTCATTAATTAATAATGATCTTTTTGTATAATTTAATGCTAAATTATTGACAGTTTTATTATTAAAATCCTTCCTTTTTCAATTTTATCAATTCAGATGTGTTTTTATCTTTTTTGTGATTTTTTTAATGAACGTTAAAAATAAACACACTAAAACATTGTCATAAAATTCGAGTAATTCCTCCTCAACTTCACTGAAACAACAGAATAAGTTCTTATGTAATTTTCACTTCACAATTCTACTTTAAAGGCCCCAATGCTTTTGGTCAGGAGTGCAACAAATATGTTAGAATTATAAATCAACCAATAAGAATAAAAATAAAGAAAAAATGATGAGTAGAATTTTTCTGGTGGGTTACTGTGTTTGTCTTTTAAAGGAAAATATGCTTTAAAATATATTTTATCTTCTAAATATACATTTAAGCTAGTTTTTTTGGCATAAAATAGGGTAAAATTCCAGATAAAATGCGAATTTTAAATACTTTCATCTGTTTTAATTATGAAGTATTGGACTATATGTATTGCACAATTTCATTACCACTTGATGTTGCCAACACTTTATGAATTTTTGTGTTCTATGGTTTTAATTTTAAACTTTACTGCAGTCAGGAGTGCAACAAAACTGCTTCATAATTACAGATGCTTTTTAACTATCTTTACTAAAAATTAAGTTGAAAAAAATGCTTGATACTATTTGATGTTCAAAACACTATGTCTATCAACAAACTACAGAAATTTTACAGTCAATTCAGGGAATAGTTTTCATCATTTCACATATATTTTAAATACAATTTATATATATTACACTTTGCAAATAATCATGTTTTAAGGTCTTCAAAATATGAAAGACCTGCAGTAAACGATGAAAAATATCAACACGACAAATTGATTTACAAAGTAAGAATGGGTTATTGTGTGTTATAATTTTTAAAACAATGTTAAATAAAATACATATCAGATGTCAGGAGTGCAACACAATAATGTAACATAGGGTCACTTCAAAATCTAGTATTTTTCGTAAGAGAACTCGTATATAACAATTCTTTTTTGGCTTAGATTTAAAGAATTGACTTGAACGGAAAAAAAAAGTGAATTTTGGGGAATTTTATTACTTCATATTTTTTTCATATTAAAACTTTTCAAACCAGAATTGAAAAAATAATGTAAAATAACAATCAAAAAGCCAATTTTTTGTCACATGTACAAGAGAAGATACTCATTCAAGGTCTAGATTTAATTATTTACACCCCTTTTACCATTTTGAAGCATAAAAAGCTATAATTTCTTGTGATTATGTATTTTAGAAAGTCTTTTAAGGTGTAATGATATTTTCTTTTTTCAAAAGAAATTTTACTAATAAAAATTCTGAAACTTTTTAATCCAATTGTCTATTCTATTGCCAATTCAGGATTTTAAACTAGAATGCATTTGCAATATGATGATATAAGTGAAAAATATGTTATAAGTAATTGAATTTTGCCAAAAAAATTCAGTTTGGTTGTCATTTTTTTTTTAATTCACCCATCACAAGAAAGAATTTTAATGATTTTCTCCAGTGTAAATTGTCAGTGTAAAAACTGTATATGGACATATAGCATTACCAGTTTAGTTGTAATTTGTCAACGAAAATTGACAAAAAGCTGTACAAAATGACAATATTCAGAATCAAAAGTGGCGGCCGCTGTCGGCCATCGTAATAAACCGAGGCCTTGTGTCGCAGTAGGTGCTAGCAGGAAAAAAAATTCTCACTGCTCAAGGGCCAAAGTGCCGAGTACAGGTCTAATTTTGCAGCAGCTTGTGGCGTCTCAACATGAGTGAGAATTTCTCGAAGGGACGTTCTATAAATATGCAAACAAAGAAGCAAACACATTTCTTACACCCCGATTGTTTAAATGTTTGTCGTACGTTTATTTTTTTATTTTATTTATCTATTTATCTTATTACTTTTAAAAAAAAAAAGCAAAAAGTACTTAATTTGTCCTGTGATGTCAATGCGTGGTGACGATACATGCATAATACATAATAGGTGTCATACGAAAACCCCAGGGGATGATAATAAGATGTGTAATTAATGCATTATGTATGTACAAAATGTGATTTACGTCAAGGTTACTTCTTAACAAGGTTACGCTGAACAGGAAACATCTACCACTCAACAAGTGCTTGTATACGCGTATGTATACATTTATTATGTGTAACAAGCTTCAATTGTGATGGATTTATTCCAGAATTTCCAGAAACACGGGCACTTGGGGGCTGGACCCCCACCCCTTTTCTATTTCTTTTTTAAATCAGGGTTCGACACACCTTTTCCCAATTTTTGTACTCTAATATGCACTACCTGTTATCATATTGTAACCCTTTTGTCTCAATAAGCTGTTTTTAAATATATCGTTTCTTTGACTGATACATAAACATGATAAAGAGTCGAACACGATATATTAAAAAACAGCTTATTTAGCAGATTTAAACAAGAAAAAAAAATGGAAAAAAAGGGGGGTTCAGTCCCCAAGTGCCTGTGTCCAGAGAAACCTTTTTAGCTATAATGCATATATGTTTTTCTTTTTAATGAAAAAAATTTAGTTCACTAAAATTGAATTCAAATAAGTTTTTCTTATATATTTTTTAAAGAAAAAACTGAATATATCTATATGCACTCTTGAGTCGACTTCATCAAAACATAAACAGTCAGGGTTGAAAATCGTGATATTTTCCTTCGGTGTTATAATGTATAGTTGTAAATTTCAGGTGCCAGAAATAGAAGTGACCTTCAAAATAAAAGCAATAAAATTAATTAATAAAGTAAATAACTCCCGAACACACTGTCTTAAAACAACTATCTTTGAATAATTTTGAAACAAGACACAACGCGAACATCAGAGGCTCTTGTGTAATATCCAAACGATGTTAGGCCATCGTTTAGAAACTATTTGTATAAGGTTATAACATTTTATTGCCCACGAAAAATATTTTTATTTATTTAGGTTGTAGTCGGAACTTTTATTTCTAAAAAGACAATTATGTATTTACACTTTTAATTTAGAGTTGCTAGTGAATGAACTGACCATCTTTTTTATGTCCCACATTTCCATTGTACGCGGTCATGATAGTTCAAATTTTTGTCTGCATTTTAGTTTGCAGTGCTGCAATCTAAAATGCAGACAAAAATTTGATAATTTTAACTTTATTGTTCCCTAAAAATTTAATATTTTCAAAAAATTTGAAACTGGCTTAATTATGAGTTGAGTGTATGACTTTTCATCAATACTCTCTTTTCTTGTAGTGCGTTTTCTGGATCCGCCAAGTACATAACCTCACTTGTAATTCGTATGAGATTCTCAAGCATTAATAGGTACCCTATCTATACATGTACATAGATCTCTGAGCCTTATCGTTAGTGTATTAAGAAGATTATTAATATAACTTTAGTGCTTTCCTTCAAAGTTTATTATTGATCGTGCACTTTTATGTTTAGATCAACGGCCTTAAGTGACATTTTAAATAACCTATTTATTCTTATCCTCTGCAATTTAGACTAAAACTGCGTGATATCATTAGTTTGTTAACCAATATTTGATATTTCAATAGAAGTTGTCTCAGAAGTACAACTGATTTCTAACATTTCTTAGTCATTTCTCTTATTAAAGCTCTAATAGCTATGATGCTGTGTTACTGCACAGTTATTTGTGTGAAGGTGCAGTCTCATTGAAAACTCTACTCACAATAATAGCGTTTCAGGAAGTATAATGTGCATTAGTCGTCCAGAACACTTTGGTACATATTTTTAATTGCACATTATGTAAATATCAATTTTCTAAAACCTTATAATTCTTATAATTTTTGATGTGATCGTGAAGTTACGGGTATGTACACCCATCTATTCCACTGGATAAGAGAGGTTTAAATCACACTGTAATTTGAATGTTTTGGGGTATAACTTAGGCTTGACTATGCAGGTACTGGGCAGCTACATAATATATCAAAAGGAGACAGGTTACTCCAGTGACAGGGTACAGCTGTTTTGATTGCCAAACATGTGCATGCCGGTAGGCAAATACAATTCAATTCAGTTAATTATGAGGGCAATGAAAACAGATAAATGGGGACAGTTTCTTGGTAAGTCAAAAAATATGCCAACATGTACATGAAACATGTAATCTACATCTTTGAGTACAGCTCCCCCCCCCCCCTCTTTAGATCTTAAAGATGGGTAAAATACCCTGCATTCTATAGATTAATGCATGCATGAAAATTCACCATTTGATCTGGAGTCAATCACCCTCCCTTAGAGATGCAGACCTTCTAAGCCATTCTGCTTTCCAACTGAATTTCCTAGGCAACTGATAACATATCTTCAAACTGGTGGATAATTTCACATTTACTTCTCAGTATCTGCAAAGTGACACATGTTGCACATCATATTTCTTAGCTAACACTCTGCTATATACACCGGACATGTATCCCATAATTATCCTACTCATTTTTCTATATAAAATTAATTATTAAACATTTTTTTTAGAAAGTTGATCGGGTCTTTAGTGCAAAATATTTATCATACTAATTTCTAATTATAGGGTTTACTAACTGTAAGTGAAAAGGCAGAACCCTTGCGCTCGGAAAGTGAAACAAAAATTGCAAATATTTGCTATAAATTGGGCTTTATTACAGATCAGGAAATAAGAGGAAAAATCAGTTGGTTTGAAAGTATTAGAAATATTTTGAATAATTGTGGACTATCTAATATTTGGCTTGAATAAAGCTCAAGTAATACAAAATGGTTAAAGGCAAAACTTAAACTCACATTAATTAATCAATTCAAACAAAATCAATTTTTCAAACCTCACCTAAAGCATTAAATTATATTTAGAATATACAAAGACGAATTGAAGTTTGAAAACTATTTTCATATTTTATCAACAAAGGACTTAATTACATTTTGTAGATTTTGAACTTGTAACCATCATTTACCAACTGAAAGTGGACGTTGGCTTAGTATACCAAGACAAGACAGAATTTGTTCCCATTGTAATCTAAAGGAAATCGGAGATGAATTTCATTATACTAGTATACTAAAGTACATGCAGTTCACTACAAAAAGAAAGAACGCTAGGTTTAACAGAAAAACAAATAAGATTTGAGAATATAATGAGTTTTAAACACATTATGAATAGTAATAAAAACTGCTTTCTAAGAAAACTGTGTTCGTTTATAAAGAAAATAAATACTACGTACTAATTTTTGTTCTTTATCATTCACGCATGCCTTATACATCTATTGCTATATAATCTCTATATACTATTGTAAAATGGTTAAGAGATTCAAATAGATGAATACTGATTACTCTCTCTATCTCTCTCTCTCTCTTTCTCTCTCTCTCTCAGAAGGTCCGTGAACACCGGTATATGCGTGTACTGAAATGCATGTACTGTAATAAAATACACCAAACAAAAGATGTATTAATGCAGCAACAAAGCAGAATCTGTGTTTACAACAACAGTCTGGCTGTTAATCGAATTTTAGTCAATACAGTGAATTTGTTGTGCTTGAAGAAGATACATGCATAGTGGAATTATGTAACAATACACACCCAAAGTCTCCTTGTATAGATGTCAAGTACTTTCGAATTTCATTTTATCTACTCCTGTCCTTAGTTTTTAAACTGATTCTCATTATTTTGTACGCTGATGTACATAACTGTTAATAGTTGAACTTCAACTATATTTCGAACACATTTGTTTACTTCCATTAATATATTAGTGACCAGTGATAAAAACCCCCTTAGGAGAACAGATGCAAAAACTGCAGCAATTTTAATTTAAAACCAAAGGTACTTCTGGACATGCCCCCCCCCCCCTTTCCGATATTCAACTCCGGGGCTTGTTCGACATTTTTCACAAATTATTTTTATTGCACTTATTCATCATGTGTACCATAGGAAAAAATCGTGAAAACCCCCAAATAATCGGGACTCTGTCCACAAGTACCTGTGTTTATAACGAGAGTGATTTCTTGGACTCAAATAAACTACCTCCCTAGTGACAACATTGATTATTTACATTATTTCATTTCGTCAACCTCAAAAATAGATAATTACTTACCGAGAGTAAATCTATCTCGATTTGTACACAACTTCTGTCGTGCAACCCATTTTAAACTACTGTTCAATACAGACTTTTCTTCAAACTCTACTTCAAAGACACAAGACTAACTTGAAGGCTGTTTTGTTCAGACTGAAGTAATTCAAACAAAATGATGCTATTATTGATTTATTTGTTCTGAGGCACAGTGCTGCCATCTATTAACTCTTGTATGATACATAACATAAAGTGACAAACAAATAATGGTTCTATGTAATCTATGACTTAATCAGTGTTCAAATTAATATCCGGTTTGGCAGCTATTTCTAATATGCTTTGAATGTTACACATTAAATTATATTTCTATCAAATTGGACAAACACTTCTTTTGGCATCTAATTTTTAGTTTAACATTAACGCTTCTTGTAACGTTATTCATAAAATAATGCTATACCGTTATGTTGTTTTAAGGAATGTCAGATCATAAAACAAAGGAAAACGTTAACATTCACAGATCCAAAAAGTTTCTCTAAGATAAATGAAAAAAATTGAAATCATGCTAAAATGAAGAATTCAGGGACATTTAAAGTATGAATAATAGAACACAAAAATAAATCTGCCAATGGGTAACAATTCCGGTACAAAAACGATGTAATATGCTTTGTTTTCCCCTCTGAGGTAAAAGGAATTGTCGTATGTAATTCCCATATTAACACATAGAATTTAAAACCACTTCATTTTCATGTGTCCATAGGCACAAAATTAACCTGCATATCCTAATATTAAATGTCCCATCTCAACGAGACTACAGGCTGTATACTATCAACCTTTATACTTGGACTACAAATATACACTTAAACAGAGACGGAAATGACATTTTCTGTTTTTGCATTTCCGGTTTTGCGGTTTATATGCAGACTATAACTAATTAACCCGCAAATGAAAGATTATCACACGTGGTGGATAATTAAATTTTGGCAACAAAATAAGAGAAAGTTGCCCACCCACATAGAGTATAAATGGTATTGATTGTTAAAATATCATTAAATGTTCTTCCATTGTAGGTTATATCAACATTCACCATACATTATCACAGACATGCACACAATTTTACAACTTGAAGGAAATAGGAATTTCCCATTGGTACATGCAATATAATGAGTCCTCGTTTGATTGTGACATCACAACTACATAGTAAACATGACTTGAGATGTGTCCTCATTCGACTGGTCGC
Source organism: Saccostrea echinata (assembly GCF_033153115.1). Taxonomy (NCBI): domain Eukaryota; kingdom Metazoa; phylum Mollusca; class Bivalvia; order Ostreida; family Ostreidae; genus Saccostrea; species Saccostrea echinata. The sequence goes on from NW_026889792.1 coordinate 1,015,731, forward strand.
TGCTTTCTAAGCTGCTGGATTGGTCCTCAATGCCACTCTCTACCTCCGTAGATAGAGTGCTTAATGTTCGCTTCATAGACATGGTCAGAGGAGGAATGTACTCTCGTGGAATCACGTACGTGGAGAGGTTAAAGAGGTCAAGGAACACTTTGTAACGGTCACTGTTAGAAAGAATGACACAAATTTAAATTTTTCAGAAATGTATGCTGGTGATAAACATTACAGATTATATATAACAGAAAATATAAAGCTTTACATCTTTCATAGATTTGTACAAGTAAGGTGAATGGCATGATTGTATCAGCTTTTTAATACACTCAATGATCCAAAAACTAAAATGTAATTTTGCCTATATCGCGAGGATGATTACGCTTTGATGTAACATTATGTTTTCATTACATTCAAGTTCATATATTACATCTATTACAAAGATATGATACCTGACAGTTGATCTCAGATAATGATATCCAGAAGACCCGCCAGTTCCCACCTTACTTCCGATCATGCGCTGTACCATCATCACGTGGTTATCTAATAAAGTTACAGCTTACATTAAAATTCACTTTACAACACATCAGGTTGTCGAATAACAATATTTATATACTTTATATAATACTTTTATACTTTATATAAATTAATACTATTTATCATTCTTACATCTCCATTTCGTCATCAAAGAGTCAATGTCCATAAGAAGGGTCAGAAGTTGGTATGGTTGGTGAAATCGAGGCTCGTCTCTATATAGTGAAATTAAGAGCGCACCTTGAAAGGCTTTATGACTCAGTCTTCGCTCACCTAAGTGGGAAAAAGAATTTTAAGTACTGAAACAACTAATTTATATGACGGTCACTTATTTGTTAAATGTTCTTTCTGTCGTAAGTGAATCGTTTCATGTCAATTACATAACCATGGTGGACACTTAAAAATTTGAAAGTAAAAATTACATGCATATCGGTCAAGGAAAACGAGGCGAGTATTTTTCATGAAATTGCTTTCAATTTGAAAACTGATTCATTTTAATTTGTAGGTGTTTGTGGAAATGATACAATAGTACTTCATAAATATTCTCCGTACATTTTAACATGGACTTCATGTTAATAAAGTCTTTGCATGAATATTTATTTCATACAACACAAATGTGGAATCGGAGTTTAACAGCTTCTTCTTACCTGATACTCAAAAATTAAAGGATTAATTTTCTACATGGTACAATTTGACAAAAAGTATGTTTTTTCCACTTTTTCTCGGCGAAATTTTTAAAAATTTGTTTTTATTAAGTTGCAGCTTACAAAAAAAAACTTTCGTATTAGCAATTGTCTTCATGACGTACTCTCCCAAGTAAAAGTATTTTTAAACAAAAAACACTTTCTTTTGTTCACTGGTTGAATAGTTTGAGGTAAGTTTAAAGACTATAAAACTGAGTTTTATCAATTTCACCTTCAGTCACTTTCACTATATTTAGCTATATGATCTTGTCTTCCGCTGATGGACAGAGCATTCTTAAGTCCAAATACTGAGAGAGTTCTAAGTGGTATTTTGGATATGGAAATATTGCCATGAAACCTATTTCAGTCTAAAAAGCGATGTCTTTTTCAAATATATCTGATGAGGAAATAATTCGCATCAGCAAAAATGTACAGATAATGTAAAGATTCCACATTTCTTTGAATCAAAATGTATGACACGGGCTACCTAAAAGTAAGTGGAGATTGGTCTTGAGCGATGTCTTTTTCGGTTATATCTAAAGAGGAAATAAATACTGTAGTTTGCAACAGCCAAACTGTAGAGATCATGGAAAGATTCCATAATAAATTCTTTAAATCAAAATGTACGACACTGGTCTCTAAAAATAAGGTAGGGAAATGCAGATTGGTCTTTTTCTTTCGAAAAGTGCCTCTGGAAAAAGTAAAATTGATATAAAGCATGGATTCGAAATATGCCTTTCAAGATATGATGTGAAGTGCAGTAGCAATAGATCATGTCTAAGAGAATTTATGTGAATTGTGAAGCTTAAAAAATGTAAAATGCAATACGAATTCCTTAAAATTTATTGTGTAAATGTGAACTGTGTTGGGAATTCCATAAAAGTCATTGTGTCGGTGATGTTTAACCCATGAAATTCCTTTACTATTTGAAATTGAAAATTAGATTCAATACGTTTAATGTGGACAAAGTTGTTCACTGACAGGTAACTAATTGGGTGGGGTTTTGTTTTATTTTGTTTTGTCCTGTTTGTTTGGGTTTTTTCGGTTGTTGTTGTTGTTTTTGTTTTTTGTTTTTTTTTAATTTACAGGGATTTTCTGCTGTATCACAACCAAAAATAAAAATGGATTACATAAAAAGTGTTTTAATTCAGATTAAAATGAACATTTCATGTACATACGTATAATATACAAATACCATGTTTCGTTCTCTATCTCAATATATGGTATTTTTATTCGTTATTTTGGACTGTGGAAGTCTGTAAAATTATACCATTAAAAACATTACATGTTTATTTAGGGTAACGTGAAATTGCTATCCCGCGAAAACCGAGGCGTTGTTTCAAACAAATATTTTTGGTAACTGATTTATGTGAACTTATCACATTGAGGTCAGCCTAAAACTTTCAAATAATAATCTTATATGAAGAAAATTAAATATACTGAAGCATGAAAAAAAAAAACTCAAAGCATGTGACTTCAAGGCTACTTTTAAATTTGTTTCATAAATCTGAATGCCCCATTTTAAGGGTTTGTTTATCACTGGAACTATTTAATCCATAAAATATGTTATGATAATCGGTCTGTACCCTTTTTACAAAAATCTGTGTATGTCACGTTTTGGGGAAAACTTGTAAATAAAGGTTTTATAACCAGAGGTAGCTAGTGTGATTGTACTCAATATGAATAACTTATAAAGTTTTGGATTCATTTTCAAATTTATCCAGTCATTTCTTCACCAAAAAAGTTATAACAAAAATACATAAACGAAAATGAAGTTATTAAGTACGTGGTTTTTGAAATAAAAAAAGAAGGTCGAAACGAAACCAATACCTTTCCTAATTTTTAGGTTGATATACTGATACATGTTTATATTCACTTATCTATATTCCAATAATACATAGAAATACATGTGAGAAGTGGGCAGTGACATAGATCAAACTTACCCCTCTCCACAAAAGTGTTGTACTTGATGGGGTCCAGAATCGTATCGAAGGAATCCTGAAAGTATGTTGATATCAAATTCATTACTTTAGCATAAAACATGTGAAACGGGTATGATATTTTAATTATTGATCAGATGCTAAAATAAAAATAGGTTGATGACCAAATAATGTAATTGATGTCAGAAGCATTATTACCTTCTGTTTTTGATATTCTGCCATTAAAGTTTCCTTCATCTTAGGGTCTGTTTCTTCCTATGGAATGAAATGATAATAAAGAACGTTAATACAACAACCTAATATCTCTTAACTGTGCTTTAATTTTCACAATTTATAAACAACACACAATCCAGCTAATAAACGATATTTTATTTCTGGACTTGACTTTGAGATGTACGAATGGGCGATACTTACTATATATGGTTGGTAAATTGTTTCATCAAGCCACCGACTGACAGATGTTTCAAAGGCTCGCCAGAAACGGAAGTCATGACGCTGCAAGCCAGGAGTTCTCTCCAACCACCTCTGGAAAATCAGTATATTAAACTTATTCTAGTTTTAATTAAAATATAAAAATTAATGTCTTCTTTATTTGTTTCACGGGGATTAAGTGTTGCAACCATTATAAAAAAAATTCCATGACCCGCCAATGTGTACGCTTTGATATTTTATTTAACATTAACGTATAGTTTAATTACAATTCGCAACAATTTCTTTAAAAAATGAAAGTATTCTTCTGTAAAATAGCATATACATACCAAAGAGGGCAAAAATCTCTTCTTTTTTTTTAAAAACTTAACTATATATATATTTCAATTTTTCCATATGAGTGGGTTTCGCTCCATTTTTGTGCAAGATTATATACAAAGTATGCGTAAAACTATACATATTTCGGTTAACAAAAACATGAAGCAAAGACCCACAACGCCTAAAAAAAAAAAATACACTTCTTTGACACAAATTCCTATATTTCCTAGAAATGTTTGAAGTCCATTAAGTCATTTCACAAACATTATTTAAATGTTGTTCTTTGTCATAAGCTAAATATGTAGCGTAGTTGTTAGCTTGTCAGTCTCTAAGAAAAACTGAAAGTTAGGATTTTTATTGCTTGGGTTTGAAACTCCAAAATACCAATTTTTTTTTAAATCATAGAATGATTTTTGCTGGAAGAATTTTGCGCAGATTGTTTTTTTTTTTTTTTTTTTTTTTTTTTTTTTGGTCATAATTTCATACCTTTCAATAATAAGAACTTTACTCTAAATGCTAAATTCACAAAGTGAATACGACTTTTATACTTTGGAGCTACATGCATTTTGCACATCTTGTTCGCCCATCTCCTTTAAAGTTGATCAACGTTTGCATATATTTATATGCCGGCAGGGGGTTATTGTACTAAGTTTAGTACAGTAAATTGTGTTTGTTGTTTCAGGTAATCAGTATTATTGTTTTGTAACAATAAAGAGAATATAAAGTGGATCTAAATATTGTAGAATACGGATACTTTGTTATGCATCTATTTATATCGCAGAAACCAGATTCTCGGACGAGATTGTAGTGTTGTTATTCTGTTGTATTTATATCTGATCAACTGCAAGAGAGGTTGCAAATCTCTCCGTATACATATACATCGTGCAAAGTTTAATCTATCTATGGCATCTACTACAGCCATGAAATGAAAGCTTGTCAAATCTTACCTCTACTACAGCCATGAAAACTCACTAAATCTTACCTCTACTACAGCCATGAAAACTCACTAAATCTAACCTCTACTACAGCCATGAAAACTCACTAAATCTAACCTCTACTACAGCCATGAAAACTTACTAAATCTTACCTCTACTACAGCCATGAAAACTCACTAAATCTTACCTCTACTACAGCCATGAAAATTTACTAAATCTTACCTCTACTACAGCCATGAAAACTTACTAAATCTTACCTCTACTACAGCCATGAAAACTTACTAAATCTAACCTCTACTACAGCCATGAAAACTTACTAAATCTAACCTCTACTACAGCCATGAAAACTCACTAAATCTTACCTCTACTACAGCCATGAAAACTCACTAAATCTAACCTCTACTACAGCCATGAAAACTCACTAAATCTTACCTCTACTACAGCCATGAAAACTCACTAAATCTTACCTCTACTACAGCCATGAAAACTCACTAAATCTAACCTCTACTACAGCCATGAAAACTCACTAAATCTTACCTCTACTACAGCCATGAAAACTCACTAAATCTTATCTCTACTTCAGCCATAAAAACTCACTAAATCTAACCTCTACAACAGCCATGAAAACTCACTAAATCTTACCTCTACTACAGCCATAAAAACTCACTAAATCTTACCTCTACTACAGCCATGAAAACTCACTAAATCTAACCTCTACTACAGCCATGAAAACTCACTAAATCTAACCTCTACTACAGCCATGAAAACTCACTAAATCTTTCCTCTACTACAGCCATGAAAACTCACTAAATCTTACCTCTACTACAGCCATGAAAACTCACTAAATCTAACCTCTACTACAGCCATGAAAACTCACTAAATCTTACCTCTACTACAGATATGAAAACTCACTAAATCTAACCTCTACTACAGCCATGAAAACTCACTAAATCTTACCTCTACTACAGCCATGAAAACTCAGTAAAAATTACCTCTACTACAGCCATGAAAACTCACTAAATCTTACCTCTACGACAGCAATGAAAACTCAGTAAAAATTACCTCTACTACAGACATGAAAATTCACTAAAACTTACCTTTACTACACCAATGGACACTCACTAAATCCTAACTCTACTACAGCCATGAAAACTCACAAAATCTTACCTCTACTACAGCTATGAAAATTGACTAAATCTTAGCACTACTACAGCCAGGAAAACTTACAGTCTTTCCTTTACTACAGCCATGAAAACTCACAAAGTCTTACCTCTACTACAGCCAAAAGTGAGGGCTGCTCCACAGAGTCCATCAACATTTTGATGGATTCCTCGTCATTGAACACCTTCATGTAATGTTGCTGGTTGTACTTTATACGGTTTTCCTGCAAATCAACGACCTTTCTTAATGTTATACATTCATTTGGCATACGAAAAAGGATTTTTTCTGTAATTATTCTGTTCATTTTCATGAATGAAATTTTATCAAATCTCGAGTGATTTATCGTTTGTGTGTGTATGTGTGTGTGTTGATATAGGGGTAGTTTTTGTAGTCTTTCACCGACCTGTTTGACCCCTAGTTTGTTTTCTAGTAGTCGAAATTGAAGGCTCTGGAACCCAGATGCTGTAGCTAAATGTTGTCTGTAACAAAAATCCCAAACCAAAGATTTAGTAAAACTATTTCAATATCCTTAGCAAAAATATCAGTCAATCAATTTCATACCTATGTCTTTGCTTATCAATCATACATTTACCATTACACACCTGAACTCTAGAAAATCCAGTGGCGTCATTGTCTCTAATATAATAAACTGGTCCACTAATAACTAAAATAATGAAATGTACATAAGTTTGTATAATGGACAAACAGAAAAATAATGCATAAATAAATATAAAAATAACATCACACTTCAACTTTCTTTAATAGACATTTACCTTTAAAATCAAACTGACGCGCTGCAATCTGTTGATGATATTGAGCATTCGGCTTTCATCCATAGTCTACAAAACATGCATAAAACAGAATTTATAATTATATATATTATAAAACATCTCGATCAGTGATATTTACATTATCTACATGTAGATCTCTTTCTACATTTGCCTTACATTCACTTCCTTCTGCCCCCCCCCCCCCTTCTTAACCTTACACTGCATTTCATTTAAGTTAGATCTAAATTTCAAGCTGGTGGATCTCCTTTAAGGTTGTTCAGATTTATATAAATATATATTGTGATGAAGGCATTCAAGCATATTCTTCCCAGTTCCAATTAGTAACAGAATGTCATCGCTACTACTGTGGAATAATTTGATTTCGTGGTGACTCAATATTCGTGGAATTCATGGGAACCCTTCATCCACGAATTAATATACTGGGGGTTTAAAAGACGTATGATTTTTTGGACAAAGTAGTGAATACACGAAATTGCGTCCCCACAAACCTATAAAATTTAAGCAATTCCCCACGAATATTGAAGATCCTACAATATGTTTTAATGAAATGATCAGATATGTGATATTCATACGTAATGTAGAGGCTACTTTCAACTTTTTCCCCGCAAGAAGTAGCACAGAACAGTAAATAAAAATCGAAAACCCCGTAAAGAATATTTATTTTCCTCCTGACATTCTTTACACGATTTATATCCTGGATTCCGTTTCAAAACAACCGAGTCCAAACTTAAACCATTTAGGTCTTTCCATTATGTTGATTTAAGTATTATTTTAATATGATTAAGAACAATACAATCAAGTATTATTATACAAATTTTCTTACAAAGTTATGAAGTTGGTGCGATTTTATATAGTAGTAGCTATATGAGGGGCATATTCTCTCTAAGTCTTAATTGTAAAACGGTGTTCTGATTTCTGAAGCTTTCTGAAGGGCCTACGGGAACTGGACTCAAAACGATTGTTCACTAACTACACATGTACAAATTAAATACAATTTTCTTTTTTTTTCAAATAAGAGTAATGCATGTACATATTATGGCTCCTTTCGCTTCAGGAATTAAAAGTAAACTTTTTGTGTAAAGATTATCGCAATATTTGCCAAATACCACAGATGGCATCAACTGCCAATTAATCTCAACTGATGTTGATTGAAAAAATGCGTTAAGCCCCCATCCCAAAACGGCCTATTCCATCCTATAAAATTGTAAAACGGTTAGTTTTCGGGGGGTGAATGTGAAATATTTTACAGTTAACGTCTTCAATACAATCCTAGTTTGTTCATTAACATTTCGTCATACGTTCATCTCGTCCGGACCTCGTCCACAGTCAATTGATATGAAGTTCAGATATGCAAATTAATTATTTGCCGTTTCCAAGTAGTAGAAGTCATATAAAGTCCGTTATTGACGAGTCCTACCTCCTTTCCTATACGTCCAAACCGTTCTTACTAATTAGCAGCTCGTTCGATTTTTAAGTAGTTTGTAACCCGACCTGCCCGACCAGATTCATCTTATTCTTACAGTGTTTTCAAGGTGCGTTGAGTGTGCAATCCTACTTGATAGTACTTGGTGAATAAGAGGGCCGCTATACAAGTTCAGAAGTTCAGAAACTGCATGGATATTTCTATGGCATATAACAAATGTAATAATGTCAAAAATTTAAATAAAATTTAGATTTTTTTTAAATTTATATATATCAAATTATCGTTCCGGGGTCTTACACAGCTTCTTGTTAATTGATGCAGCAAGATCATATGCTTGCGCACAGACGAGTCCTCAGCAGGGAGTTTTGCAGCAAAGTGTACATCACGTGCTCCACGCATTAGTGTTGATTTTTAAATTGTAGACAGGGTACATGATAAAAACTTTTCACATATTTTAAATGATTTTAAGTCATTTGATGAGGAACATGAGAAAAATACATTACCATACATGTTTATATGTCTAGAAAAGCCTCAGGTTATTTTATATTGATTTTAGTGTTCGTGTTGTCTCAAAAGTGGTTAAGAGTAGGCACTGCATTTCTAAGCGTAAATAATTTGGGTGTGAAGAACTATCAGTCATTCTACAATAAATGGACCAATTCAGGGTATAAAGCATGACAAAAAGAATTGTTTCAAATAGCAAAATGAACATCGTAATTCTCTAAAGGACATGTCAGAGAAATGGAAAAAAAAAGAATTGTCCACAAATCTGGTATCGTTAACTTTTTACAACAATTTCAATATACCATTGATTTTAAGATAATGCTTCATCAAGTCTTATCATTTTTTAAATAAAGCTGAATTTGACCAATTTTTCGTTTCTAATGTTCAGTATAGAACACTAAAGTATGATTCATAAAGTCTCGCACGAATCCGAAATCAAGTTAAAATTTCGGGAAAAATATCGTAGGTTAATTGTTACGGAAGTTAATTCCCAGCAATAAAAGTTAAAATTTTCAGCACTAGTTAAAAATAAAGTTTGTTTTAGGATATTAAATAAAAGTATAAAGCATTTCGCTCCCAAAATAATAAAAAAAAAATTATACCTTTAATGCAAAAACTTTCCTGAACTACCGTTACGGAAGTTAAATTGTTAAGAGAGACAACTGTTTTTGTCTAATTCATTTTGTTATGTCAAAAAATGTAATCGTCTAAAATAACTGACTCGCAACTAGAATCGATGATATTAGGTTCCGTGGTCACTTTCAGATAAGTACCAGTCCTTTTTGAAATATGCATTCTGTGCGTGAAATTTAAAACAAAATCGTTAAGGAAGTTTATCGATTTTTATCGACATGCTTTATGATTTAACATGAAAGAAGATCCATGTATTTCTTTGCGAGAAGTGGTTTGATTTCTTTTTATATAGGATATATAGAAACCCTTTTTAGCATTCATTGCAATCTATTCGGAACGCTTTTACGGCTGAAAATTTCATCTTGAAATTTGTAAATAAACGAAGCGACATTACAATTTGCAGTGGAATACGTTTTCAACGTTACATTACGTTCATATCAAAACTTGAACTGCATATACATGTATATCGGTAAATAATTACAAAGCCATGCGTGTATGTTAAGTTGTTAAGAGTTGAAATCGATCTTTAAATTTATAGTTGATATTACAACGGTAAAATTGTAAGCGACATAAAAATTCTTAATTGGGCATGTTTTTATAGAATGACTGGGAGTAAGCATATCCGGTAGAACACCGTAACGAAGCCGGTTATTGCTCTTCGAGCGCTGAGCCAAGATGTAATGATAATGTCTCACGGATATGAAATTTTCCTCTCAATTTCAACAAGTTTCTCATCCAACAGGCTCTTTGTTTTCCCCTTCTTCCTTGTCATACCGTCACGGAAGCTCAATCGGTGGAGTACTCGCTTCGTGATTGGAAGGTCATTGGTTCAAGCCACGGCGGCTGAAACAGCCCCTAGTCGATAAAAGAGGTAGCAACTGTTCCTTTGCCAAGCGCTCGGCACTTTGAAGTGAAAGTTGCTGGTCTTTCGAAAGAAACCTCATAAACCGAGGCCCCGTGTCACAGTAATCGTTGGCAGGATGAAGATCCCTTACTACTCAATAGCCTTGAGGGTCGAGTAAGGTCTAAATTTGAAGCTCTTCACCGATATATGAGAGGGAAATTCTTTAATGGGACGTTAAACATACAACCAATCAATCTTCCTTGCTCTGCTATGCTTAGTTCCGCTTCTAACAATACTTGCATAAAAGCATTTTTCATCATGTTAAAAACAGTAACCCTTTTCATAATTCTGTTGTAAATTTCAAGGTCACAAAGAAATGTGCTTTAAGAGTAACGAACAAAATAAAAAGCAGTTTCCTTGCCTGAACGTACTGCAGACGGGTAAGAACTTCATAAGGACGATAGACACGTACTTAAACGTATAGAACTTACTTAGAACTTTATGGGTCATTTTAGAACAATTTAGAAACGTGTTTGTATTTCACTCAAAAGTTGTAACTTGGTTTGGAGTTGTGTTTGTTAGGCAACGGGAACAAACGGAGCCGGTCGATCTACAAACTGAGTGGGTCGGACTGCTAACTTATGATTGAAGTTTTACCATGTCACATCCCAACACGTCCCTACATGTAGTATAAGATCAAAGTACGGCAAGTCCGTTCTTAGTACGACTATTTTTATTACGTCCATCTCGATTAAAGCACGTTGCCACCCCGACCAAATTCAGGACGGTGAAAATTTTGAACAGGCTCAAAATTCTGGTCATTCCTCTCGTCCTAGCCATTGCGAGTACGTCCATGACGTTCTTAAAGATGATAAAAAGTTACGTCCGTTTGTATACCGTTCAGCTATGTTTGTCTACATTTTTAAGACAGTAGTAAGAACTAATTTGGTATGATGGGGGCTTTAGTTGCACGCCTGCATGCAACACGTCATATTAAGGAACGTGAAGCTCGGAAGAGTATTCTTTTAAACTTTATCTTTTACAATTGATCCGCATAATATGGCTTACGTAATATTTAATTTGTATTTATAAACAGCTCGGAGATTTGTAAAATGGGAAAACTGTGTATCCAGTGCTATGCTTGTACACGTATAATAAAATTCATATCATCTGCTCATTTCGTATCAAATGATAATATAATGTACAAGGCATCAATTGAACTCACCGGGACCACAAAAATTTCCCTGACAGAATCGATCTCAAACAGCATCTGTTTGAACCAGAGTTCATACGCTGCAATGAAAATAAATTTGATTGTTATGGGAGTATACATATTATTCAGATATGTTCATTAATGCCAGAAAGCTAGACAAAGGAAGGGAGATGTTTTCTATAGTAACACTGCTTTAAAAAGTACTCACAAAGTATTTAAGAAGTGTTACAGTGTATTCAGGGAAAAGAGATTTTTGATTTGGTACTTGATAGAATTCCCTCGTTAATTATGGAAAATGATGTGTAAAGCTAAATTTGTCTCTTAACAATTTTGAATCATTTTAAACTGTCTAGTTAAATAGGTATTGCTAAATAACGATGAAAGTGAAATGAATCAAATTCAAATGACTGTTAACATATAAGAAGCCGACCATTTTGCACCTTTAACGTTTTTGAAGAGTTATCTGCCCTTGATGAAAAGAAGAAAATTTTTATTTTGTCAAAATATCTGTGGTAAATGTTTAATTTTATTTCAGATTTTAATAAAGAGAGAGTTTATGCATATTTAGAGTTTATGCATATTTTCACCAAGAGATTTGTATGATGTTCAAATTACTTTTTACAATATCTTAATAACACCTTCATAGACTTCAATGTAAAATTCATGGTGCAATTACTTGGACAATTTTCAAAATTTTGTAAATTCATTTGGTGGAGTATTTTTTATTTGATAAGACCTTCAAAATGCTACCACGATTAAAAATGTCGGAGGACCATTCATTTATTAGGTACAAAATATGGTCGTTATACATTGAATACCTTAAGATGTTCTTTACCTACCTTGATGTGTGATGATAAACAGATGCTCATCATGCACTGGTTTTCCTGCTTTTTCGCTTTGTAAGACTTGACATTTCAGCAAATTTTGCAGCTGTAATTAACAATTTTTTTAAAAATAATTTTCAAAATATTTATACCTGAATAGGTAAAATTTAGAAGAAATTAGTGTCTTATGATTATTTTATTATTAATTGCTACTTAGATGAATATATAATATAAATGTTTTCATTTTATCATAAATGCCATAAATTATTCGTATTTAAAATCACATACCATTAAATATTCCTGGTAATTCTTCGGTGCCGGACTTTTGTCCTCGTCCATTGCTATAGAAAAAAAATGAATGTGAATATTATTCCTGACAAATTAGAGTATTTTTTAGGAAAGAAGCCCTAACTACATGTGTACATAAGTAGTACAGTGAGTGACAGACATGCTGTCGATGGCTTCGTGATCTTATAAAACACTCGGGCAATTTATGTAACGCGTGGGCCAATGGTCAGATCCTTAAATACTTAATTAAGTTCTTCTTAATGCTTCAATTTGAAGAAAAAAACGACAGGTAGTCCACACAAATTCGTGTCTAACGACATTCCCACCACTGCAATGCCACCCGAAAGAATAGCTCAGTAAACGATTTGATAACGCTAAAAATCACACAGATTAGAAAATACCGGGGTATACTACGTTTCAGTAGTACAGCTGAGGCCAAAATAAAAAATACCTTTGTTTCCCCTAACGCGACCGACCCAATTAAATCCCGCCGACTGAAAAGTTTTTTTTAAGAAGATTATTTAATTTTTTTTTTAATGTTTATCAACTTTTATAAAATACAATTTCATGAAAACCCGTTCTTATCAGAAATTCAGAATGTATTTTCAAAGCTGCTGTCAGAAAAAAAAAATTATTTACCTACCTACCTACCCAACTTCAAATTTTAGGGTCGGGTTAGGGGAAACAAAGATATTTTTAATGATGGCCTGATCTAAAATATCTGTTTACTAATAAATCATAAACTGGCCGACAATTTATTAAATAAAACACCTTTATGTCTTCTAATGCTTACAGACAAGCTCACTACAGCTAGTTTTTGCTAATTTTGTACAAGTCAAATAATACACTTTCATAGAGATGAATAATGTCATTTATTAAAATGACGGTATAAACGTGAACAATTTAACACACAAGTTTTTTTTAAATATATATATATTTTTTAATCTTAAACTGTAATACAATCACCGTTGCATCATACAATGATTTCCAATATAGTCGAGCAAACGACAAGTGAAGTAAATTGTCTTCTTGTAAATGATGAATTTAAAACAAAATTTTTAATTTCAATTCTCATATTTACTGCCATGTCAAAGTGGGTTTTTTTTTATTTTTAGGAACAAATATTAAGGGTTTAAAAAATGTTTTAAAAATGTGTGTTAAATGAGGATATACCCACATCCTTATAAATAAAATTGCTGGTAATCATCGCAAATACTATTCTCTAATAAAAGAATTTTCTGCCATTCCATAAAATTAGCATTAGGTATTTCGTTCCGTCGTCTAATTGGAATTTTGTAGAGTAAATTTGCTTTTTAATCCGAGAGAATTTTTTTGTTACCATAAATTGCAGAGTTTGTTTTATTCATCAAATTTCGGAAAGATCGTCTTTTTGTGAAATCAAAATTTCATTTAAAAGTCAGTAAAGTTTTTGGGGAATTTAATATAAATTGTAAATTTCAGTATTCTGCTCCATAATACATGCATAGAACAGTTAAATGCAGAAAAAAGAATTCATTTCAAACATCAGATCAAAGCAACGGACGGAGATGAGGTGGAAACCATTGAAAATTTTGAAGCTGGGTTCACTCGACGACAATTTCTGACGAAAGCAGTTGATTCAATATATATTTCATCAATTAATATATACAGTGCATTCACAGAACATGCACGGTCAAATAAGGGGCAGTGTTTGGACTGCACTGTATACTTAATCTGCCTTTCAAGACCACATGTTTCTGTTCGTTACACGAACGACATGCATTTAAATCAACCAATAGACGAAACTAAAATGTGCGCTGGTAAGTATAATATTTGATATTTTGTTTCAACTCTGACGTTACAAAGAAGTCCTTTCTTTGTTTAAACCTAAAAACACATTGACTTCTGTATGCATGCGTCTTAAATTAATCCCAGCGGAAACTTTCTAATCTTCATATAGGCGCATGTACCTCGTTCCATTCAATATCCCTGTTGTATCGAGACTGTGTGCTACCATGAATTTTAACCTTGTCTTTCTATACATGAGCTAAAAGGTCATACTGATAACAGTCGTTAAACGCCTCTAAGCCAAGTTCTTGGATAGAGACGGGGAAAAACATAGTGACTACCTACTAAATTCGCCCCTCATGCTAATTTCAGTCATTTTGACCACAACACTTTTTTTATTTCCTTAGGAATGGAATTATTTGACAACATAAAGCTCACGGTAGATAATATTTTAAGTAATAAAAAGAGTGCGTTGTTTGTATACCGAGACACATACCGGAAAGGACACTCTGTACCCAATATCGAACAATACGCTACTCCTTGGAAAAGAAAACAATCTCCTTAATCTTTAAGTTCGAATCTAATCCTTTTAAATAAAAAATATTTTGATACAAGGTTAATCTCTTACCTGCCTGAGAATGAATGAGCCTTTAAACCTGCAACCTTGACTTGATATACGTATAAATCGTTCACATGACTTAAGGCAGACCAGCCTTGTATCTCAATATATTCTAACAAAGATCAGTTTGCACGTCTTCAAAAAAAATCACACGGCTTTTTTCCGGGATGATAGATCTATCAGACTGAACTTGGTTTGGAATACTGATTTATGACGGGAAATCGGTAAGAGACGTATTGGTCAGTATTGCCCAGCGCAGGGCTAGAAAGTATATATAGACAAATGGCGAGTATTTTCTTGAGATGTAAATAAAAACAAGTGATAATTATTTCTAAAAGAAAATTTACGGGTTAATATTTATAGTTTCTATTTTAAATGATTTCAGATACTTACTTAAATTTTATCACATGATGTCCGACAGAGTATAATTATGTTTACTTTTTACCGCTATTCAAAGCCACTGTTTTTAGCCATTCACTAAATTGTCCGACTGAACCAGTTAAATGCATCGGTTCAAGGACGTTAGGTTGATAATATACATGATTTAGTGCATGTGTTCATTGAAATTTCTAGGTTAGTTTAATATAGTCATAAACAATTAAATTAAACTGATTTAAATAACAACTAAAATAAACTGATTTAAATATACTTAAAGCAAGTTCAAGTTCATGTATTCACTCAAAACCATCTAAAACATATGGTATATGAGGACAATGAAAAATATTTACAGCATACTCCGGTATAAATTCAGGTCAGAGGTACAAGTATATGATATACTTATTCAGAAAATGAAAGTGAAAGAGGACCAAAAAAAAGATAAGATAAATACATATAATATATATAATAATAGTATAAATGAGGAATAAATCATGGAAGACAGATTTTTAATATAAAATTACAGAGTTTTTTCAGTGTCATAGCATCTTGTTTTGCCATCAATTGAGAAAATTTAAGTATATTTGGTCTACCAAAGTAGTATTCATTAATATACTTTTCCCTAATGTTTGACAATGAAGTGTATTAAATTTAATGGTATACTGCCATCGTTGCAAAACCATTGAAAAATGTACACTTAAAATACGTTCAGAAAAAATATTTAATCATCCTACCGGTATTAACTATAAATAATTTAATCATTAAATTAAATGTTAAAATGTTACGTATAAATGGTTTGGACTTTGTTAGAGTTTAAAATTTACCTTTCCTGTGTGCAGATATTAACTAATATACTAATACTAAATTTTGTTAAATATATTATCATAAAAAGAGGAAATTTTTCATAAACACTAGCTGGACGTCAACACTGAATAAATCTTATCACCCACCTACGAAAGTAAATAATTACAAAAGACACCTGACGAGTGGTTGGTGTAACCCCACCCCCATCCCCCCTTTCATCAAATGTTTGGAATGACCAAACTCCCAATATAACTTGGACTAAAATCTGAATCTAATTACCCTTGTGTTCAAAATAGAATGTATTATATGAACCAGAGATTACATAACTATCCATGATACATTGTGTAAATTGGTGAAACAGGTGTTTTGTCGATCATTAAATAATTTTTCAAAGTAAATCGACGGGGTGGGGCCGGTGGGGTAGGACTGTTACACTTAAAGTTGAGAGAATACCTCAAGAATCACACATTTAAAAAAAAATGGAGAAAAAAAATCTAAATTCGAAGACTTTATAACTCACCCCCTCCTCCCTGCGCTTTAGGACAGAATAAGTGAGTGGAAGATCTAAAAAGAAGGCTTAATAATCAGTATAGGTATTCCATAAGTCAGAGAGATTCAATACTTTAATTGCATTGCAAAAGTTCAAAGAGAACCATTTTTATTATTTGGAAATCATTTTATGCAATATATGGTTTTCTGATCTTAACCTTTAAACTTTTGACCTCAAAATTAGTAGGGGTCTTCTTCACGTAATGGTATGATTTAGTTTGGACGCGCTTACACTTCAAATGGCTGAAGACACTTTCTTGAAACCAGCCACTGATTTCTAATTCTGTACTACTAGTGCATCTATTTATAGCGTCCTTCCTGATATTCTTTATTTTATCAAATAAAATATACAACACGAGTATCAATATATAGTCATGTTGTGTATTTTTGATAAAATAAAGTATATCAGCATGATCAGGAAGGGCAGCAATATTTTTTTGTTCGAGAGAGAGAGAGAGAGAGAGAGACGGAGAGAGAGAGAATTCATCTGTCACACGTGACAATTAATGTGTTAAAATATTAATATGCATAAAAAACAATTTGTCTGGTGACACGAGGGAATGCAGATTATATATACAGTATACACCGTCAATTAAATTACCTTGCAAATTGAATCGACGCATAAATATACACACGTTCGTCAGTTTAATTAATTAATCTAGGGGGTCTGGGATGATTTTTTTTTTTTTTTTTTTTTTTTTTTTTTTTTGATTTTTTTTTTACTTTTTTCGAAGCTTAAAAACATTGTAATTTATGATTTTTATTCTGTTTACAAATCAATACCAAAATGTATGAATAATGGTCTTTTAAATTCTAATAGCTTAAAGTGTATTGGTTTTTTAAATCTCTTTCATGGCAGTGCAATTCATTCTGACGCAAACATGGAGAAAAATGCTTTAACTCTTATTTACTTGATGAAAAATGAGTTACAATGCACGATGTCATTATTCCAAATTATTCTCAACAACGTAGAATACTTTTTTTTCTCAAAAGCATTTCTACAAATGTATTATCTGAAACGACTAGTCCGGGTTCCATGAAGGACAATATAGGTAGGGGGGAAAGCATTAACATAAATTGACAAACCTTGATTTCCGTTAGTAGCCATGTTTCCTTAATAAGTATCACAATCTAATTAACGTATATCTGCAGGTGCAAAAAATTCCCTGTGTTCAAAATTCCAGACAAGGAGTCCTTGACCTTCTATTTATACCAAGCCATCTGATTGGCCAATGAATACACACCTTATTTGTGGCATGGTTTCTAACAATGTACTTAACGGAAAGGTTTCTTTCAAAGTAAACAAAATTCTAAAAATAACATTTTCAAATTATTGGGCAATCATGAATATAATTTCACTTTTCTGAAAAAAATGCCACGCATGTTTTTTTACTTGTATAATTATTTGTATCTTTAATTGAAGCAGACCATAATTGTCTTTCTTTGAAATGTTACTACCTTTTAAAATGAAATGTACTTTGTGACGTAATTTTTACATTTAAAATGTCTGCAGTAGAACTGAGTATATCTGTATTTCATATCAAAAAGTGAATTAAACCTGTCTATTAACATATTCTACAGAAAAGTTTTTCTTATGTCTCCAAAACCGTAACAACCATTGAAGCAAGTGAGACAAATGCCTCACCATATATTTGGATTTTTTTATAACTTTATACAAAAAGTACTACTTCCAACAAATTATTTGTGTCATTGTATATACTTAATCCATACTTTAAAAAAAATCGTTATGATTTCTGTATTATGATGGGATGAGGCTTGAAATGCGGTATTGTATGGGACGGGGGGGGGGGGGGTATTAGATATATATATTCTTTGAATCTTTTCAATAGAGTGAAGAGTAAAATGCATTTCACCTTCCCTTTTCTCACTTCTCATGTTTATGTTCAGTTTTTGGCAATACGACAGAAAAACAATAACTATATATTGCGTTATGCATAATTATGCAAGCGCAGTTCATTAAATTACAAAATTGTTGGAGCTTAGATAAAAAGATTTCGTTTCCTTTTTGATGTTAAGACTTGATATTCCATAATAATAAGGTTTTCTCTTCAAGATAGAGGCAAGTCAAGTTTTTAAAAATCAAATTAATGTTTTCTTGACATTTCCAACAATACTTTCTTTATTTATTTAAACTACTTGGTTATGTTACCGATGTTTATTCAGTTAGTTCGTCTTATTGACCTATGTCATTTTTCATTTGATTGTGCAAAATGGCTAGATTTGACATGCAAAAAAAATGCAGAATCTATTTTCAATGTCAGTCACACATGTTTGCTGTAGATTGTCTAAATACTTAAAAAAAGAAAACAAGTTGCTGTCCTTTAAAAAAGGACTGCAAATACGTGGACCATATGCATGTGTTTCTAAACAAAATTCAGAGAAAATTTCTATTTTTCGTGATTTTAAAAAGGTGTAATTGATTTTAATTTTTTTTTACATGTATCTTGTAATTTTCATCGTTATTTAAGTCTACTCAATTAGGCTGTAATGATAAAAAATCATGAGCTTGAAATGATATGAATATGAAATGTTGATCTAGGTATCTATCACAATTGTAATGCAGCCTTTCAAATTAACAACAGAATTAAAAGAGGCGTGCAGGTATCGTAATGGTTGAATGTTAACTCCATTGGCGGATCCAACGGGGGGTCCTGGTGTTGGACCCCCCTTTATTTTTGCAGAAAGAGAGAGAGAGAGAATTTTTTTTATGTAACATAGATATTTTTACGTCTAGTATTTTCGATAAAATAAGTACTTCAATCTCTGCCCTTTCTGCTCTATAGATAGAGTTTTGCTTATTGCTTTCCTCCGTGTACCTTCACAACCCCGGCCCCGGGCCTCGACCATCCACAGGTAACATGAAAGATATCCTCGGAAGATTCCGGCGAACGTACGGCTATGCTATTTTTGGATCATCTTCTAAAGTACCTAACTTTAAGAAGTATGCATAAAAACTAAAAAGTAATGAAAGGGAGTATGCATAAGAGAATATTTATCTCCTTTTCTTATGGGGATATTTTAATCAATGAAGAGAAAGGTTCAAAATGTCCCCGTAGAATGTGAGGGAGGGGACTCACTTTTTCTTAAAAAAAAATATTTTGTTATAATTTTAAAATATAAGTTTTTATTTGCATTGGAAGCTCCCTAATTCAAACAAAATCAAACATTTAAAAGAAATTAAAATGTATCGAAAAGCCCCCCCCCCCCGAAATATGATTTTACAGTGTGGTCCACAGGTTATTTTTTTTTATTATTATTTATTTACTTTTTTTTTTTGCTTGTCAACTCTTTTTGGGGGTTGCCCCCTTTGAAAACCCTTGCTACAAGCTTGAATTTAAGTGCCGGGGGTTTGACCTAGAACCCCCCCCCCTTCAAAAACTGCTGGATCCGACCCTATACTTGAGCACTAGAGGGTCTCGGCACTAGAGGGTCTCGAGTTATCTAAAGCGATGCTAGGTTATCGATTAACTCGATCAATTTAAAAAACACACACACAAAAATTAATTTTGTATGTAATTACCTGCAATCGTAACTTCTCGGCAAAACAACGTGTTTTTCTTTGCTCGCCAGAAAGGTCTGAGAAGATGCGATTGACAATCTCGTGTGTAGACCCAGGCTATTTGGTCTTGCACGCACAGGTGTGTGCACTGTTTCAAGTTTCAAGTTTCTTTATTTCCTTAAGCCAACTGGCTCATCAGAATAATAATACAATCATGTTATTAAGGAAAAAGAAAACAAAATCATACAGAGAGAGTGAACGTAAAATATACATAGATAAAAATAGTCTTATACATCGATATTATTTTTTCTTAACAATGTGGCAGCATTCAAAAATTTGCCCTAATTTAACAAATCTTTAGTATTATTAGAACTTAACAGTTGAATTAATTTAAAGACGCTAGGCTTGTTATAATAATACTTTTTCAAAAATTTCTCTCTTAAATCAATATACAAAGGGCATTTCAAAATAAAATGAAATTCGTCTTCTATATCATGGAGATTACAACATGTACATAATCTATCAATCTTTGGTATGTTATGGTATCGACCTGTTTCAATATTCAACATATGATTTGATAACCTAAATTTTGTTAATAGTTGTCTAAATTTTTTGTCAATAGGTTTTGTTAAATATGATTGCAAACAGAAATTGTCAATTAAATGTTGATACAAATAACTCTTTGGAGAGTTTGATATACTCTCTATTATGTTTTGCTTTGAAACATCTAAAAGTCGTTGTTTTATAATGTTATAAGCTCTATCATTTAAATGGTTTTCTGTCCAAAGTTGTCCTAGTCCTAGAAAAGACAGTTCTTTTTTAATTTGTAAAATCCATTTGTCATTTTGTAATACCATATTTTCATAACAAGACTTTAGAATGCAATTTTCTGTTGTTCTTAATTTGATCCAATATTTAAATATTCTTAGTTTCATTGTAACATATAGTGGAAAACGCCCAAGCTCTGAATAAATCAAGCTGTTTGAGGTTTTCTTTCCAACACCAAGAGTATTTTTACAAAAATTTGAATGTACCTTTTCTATATCGGGACATCTGTGAAAACCCCATATCTCAGATCCATAAAGTAATACACTACATACATAAGTATCAAAAATTGAACATAAAGTTTCTACATTGAATTCATACCTCTTTAATCTACTTGAAATAGCAAACATAGCTTTTCTACCTTGTTCAGCAGCATGTTTCTGCGTTTTTAAAAAATTTCCAATAAAATTAAATAAAATACCTAAATATTTAAATTCATTCACAATTTCTAATTCAACATTATTATAAAACCAGGATTCATCATTATGTAATTTACCACCATTTCTAAAGATAACAACCTTAGTTTTTGTTACATTAACAGAAAGACTCCATTCTTCAGTGTAACTGCATAGTGTGCTTAACATTTTTTGTAATCCTTCTGGAGATTCAGCAAAAATAACCATGTCGTCTGCATACATAAGTAAGAATAAGTTTAGCATCTGCGATGGCACGGATGCGAATAGCAAGCATATCACATCTTGTGACCCATTTTGTTTGGAGGTGCCATCTTTTTGATATATTTTTCTTAACAGTTTTGATCTTATTGTTTTATAGGAAATTTTTCTAGTCATTTTTTGGGGGATCAGACATTATTTTATATTTTACGTAACTTTCAATCTGAGCTTGTGAGTCTGATCCCCCTTATTTTGTGTAAAGTATTTTCTTTTTTACCGTCATTTAAATAAATGACATTATTCATCTCTGTGAATGTGTTTGAGTTAATCTTTACAAAAATAAGCAAAAACTAGCTGCGGTGAGCCTGCCGAGCATTTGAAGACATAAAACAGCAATTATGATTATAATTGAATTTATGTATTAAATGCGTTGTATTTACTGTTTACATGTGTGTAATGGTTTATGTAATAGATATAGCATGCTGGGGATTCACGACGGTGGACTGCGAAATTTCCAGCCAATAATTAACGAGCTAGGGTCACGTGGTCAGCTGAGCAGATCAGTTGTATTTTGATACCCGCACGCTGACCACAGTAGATTTTGAAACACTTATATTTCGAAGACCCACCACCGCCCCTGCAATCCTCCCTCTCGTAATTATATAAATATATCATGTGGATTATTGTACTTATCAGGCCCATTTTGTTTGGAGGTGCCATCTTTTTGATATATTTTTCTTAACAGTTTTGATCTTATTGTTTTATAGGAAATTTTTCTAGTCATTTTTTGGGGGATCAGACATTATTTTATATTTTACGTAACTTTCAATCTGAGCTTGTGAGTCTGATCCCCCTTATTTTGTGTAAAGTATTTTCTTTTTTACCGTCATTTAAATAAATGACATTATTCATCTCTGTGAATGTGTTTGAGTTAATCTTTACAAAAATAAGCAAAAACTAGCTGCAGTGAGCCTGCCGAGCATTTGAAGACATAAATAAGTTTAGCATCTGCAAATCAATATAGGGGCAGTTATCTGATATAAAATCAGCTGTTTCTCCTTGCATTAGACCAATGTCGTTGTGGTAGTAGTCGCTGAGATAACCGTTGTATTTAACACAACTTTTAACATTATTGTATAGAGATTTAATTATCTTTAACATTTTACCTTGGATGCCTAAATGAAACGATTTCTGCCATAATTTTATTCTATCAACAGAATCGAAGGCTTTTTGAAAGTCTACAAAACAACAATATAATCTTTTCTCAGCAGACAGGTACTTATTTATAAGCGATTGTAAAACAAAAATTGCATCAGTGGTTGACAATCCCTTACGGAACACGAACTGTGCATCAGTCAATATATCATAGGAATGTTCCCATTCTAATATCCTATTATTAAGAACACTTGTAAATAATTTACCAAAACAACTAACAATAGATATACCACGATAGTTATTGACGTCGTTTCTGTCCCCTTTTTTAAACAATGAAGTAATAAAACATTTTGACCATGATTCAGGGTAAAGACCGGAGTTGAAAATATTGTTAAAAAGTTTATGTAAGAGTGGGAGCAATTCATCTCGGCATTTCATGAACAATTCGTTAACAATACAATCTTCACCACAACTTTTATTTGTTTTTAACTTTTTAATTGCTGCACATATCTCTTCGAAACTGATCTCTGAATCTAACTCATCGTACACAGCATCCAAATAGCATACTTTTCTGAGGCTGTCGCCTGTTTTAGAACCAAGATTTTTAAAATGCGTAAAGAAATCTTCTAAGGTTAAATTACAGTCAACATGGTTTGTCTTTTTTGTTTTGAAAAGTTTAAAGAATTGTTTTGGATTTTGTTTCTTCAAAAATGTTAGCATATCTCCCTCATGACGTTTGTACTGTCGTTTAAGTTTATTTTCAAATTTTTTATAGGTCAATTTGGCCTCTGAAAGAACTTCTCTATTTTCTGGTGTTTTCTTTGCATTGAACTCATTTAATTTTTGTTTATACTCGTTAAAGAGATGTTTACATTTATCATTGAACCACGGCTTATCCTCGTAGTTTTTAGATAGTTTTGTACTTATGCCTTGATAGGGTTTAGATTCGCGTACATCACAGAAAGGGAGTACGCAAGAATTTAATAAATCACAAAAGCTATCTACACAAGAATTGACACTTTCGATAGAAGTGAAATCTTTGTTCGTGACGCTTAGACTGGTGACAGTTTTTTTTTTTTCTACGGACATGAAGAACTATACACCAGTTTCATAAAATGTGCAGGTTTTTTTTAGTGAAAATTGGAGTAAATTTTAAAAAGTCGAATATCTTGGATATGGAGTAACTCATATCTATTCTTGTTACAACGACTGTCAATGCATCCATGGACGAGTTCATCGGTTACTCTGAAAGGTGGCACAGGTTAACCTTTCGTTAACATTTTCTACATTGATCTGCCTACTTTGAGTGATTGTACTTTCATAGCAAAATTGTTAAATGTCATCCCCGATTGTATGGCCTATAGTTTTGATACATTTCGATATATGTAACCCATAACGGCTGGGACTTGACATCTGTACTAGATTCATACGGAAGATATTCTATCATTGGAAAGATAGATGGTACTCGTGTAGCACAGATCTGTAGTACGCAGTTTTTTTATCTGATGTTTCTCCCTCTCCTCCACATCGAAATACGTTGCTACACCTTTATCAAGCTATATTTGGATTGCTGTCTATCAAATTATTTTGCGAACCTTGATGCACAAAACTAATGTCGGTAAACATGGTAAAGATTGTCTTTTAAAATCTAATAGTTGAATTAAGTTTTAAATTCAACATGTTCAAGCTGTTAAGTTATCTATATAAGTTCTTATTACTTATTTAAAATGTTTGCACCATAGGATTTAGTTTTTATATATGGATATATGTATAAAAGACAAATTCGGATCTTGGTTACGTACGCCAAAGAATACATAAATACGATGTACAGATTTTAGAGCGAGGTTTGCCAATGATTGGCATATTCTAATTCGAAAAGGGCGAATTGTTCTAAGGGCAAGTTGTCTTAGAAGCGAACTCTCCAGCATTTTCGCGCATGCGTAGCCTGACGTAAGCCCAGGGCATCCGGTTTAACCCCGCTTATATATTTTCTGCGTGGACCTCAGGATCCACGCAATTAAGTCTTCAATTTGCTAAAACCAAGGGGTTTCCGATGGGACTCGCCACACCACGACACTGTCCTCGACTTGGAGGGGGATAAGTGGACTCCAGTCCCCTCGCCTCACTTAAAAGTTGGGCCTCGATACGACCCTTGTCTCGCATGTGCAACTCATTATTTCAGACATATACGCATATGTATATGGTAAGTAAAGCAATTAATTAATAAGCACCTGTCTACGTTCAGAAGTAATGAACGAAACTGAAGTATATATGTCATAAAGATTGTAAATTATGTAAGCTAGGGCTGTTCACCAAGGAATATAATCTACATGAAGAGTCCATAAATTACGGTAAACAACCTAAACGTTAGACCCATACACAGCAAACCCTACATGATATCATATTTTCATATATATGAATTTCATTCAAAAATTTGATATTATCTTTCGTATACAACAGTATGCATGCACGCGTGTTACGTAAATTAATGTACATTTCATAATATTGAAAAGTTTTTAGGATGATATTGGGATGATGTTCATCAGCTATTTGAATCATATGTCTGAGTTTTATAAATAAAAGGCCAAAGAGCCTTAACGGTCACCTGAGTATAATAAAACATTGAAAATGATTTGTATTTGTCAGTGACCTTGAACTTGCCAAAATGACCTTGCATAAAGGTCATGACATACCCTAGGATCATAAGCAATCTCTGTAGCAACTATGAGCTTCCAATAATTCTCCATTAAAAATCTATAGCCCAGATAAGATTGCATAGACAGATTGACAGACAGATTGACAATTTGATTCCTATATACGCCACTAAACTGTACTTGTCACTTTTACCATTCTGACTAAACTTATCAATAGTGCTTGAGCACTATTAGAAACCCAATCTCATTCCCTCTCACACTGGCCTTTCTTGTTTCTTGAGGAGCATTTGATGTACAAAGATAAGACATTTTGTCTCTTTATTCATCTAATATTTACAACTCTATCCGACAATTAAAAACTATGAAAGTATGTTTTCTATTATAAATGATCAAAACTCTTGTACAATTCTCTTATTCAACTGAGCATTCCATTATATTATTTACAGTGATTTATCATCATAGGTGAATGGCAAAAGGGCACAACCTCTCTCTCTCTCTCTCTCTCTCTCTCTCTCTCTCTCTCTCTCTCTCTCAGAGTAAACTAAATGTTAACAGAGCCTCACCCTAGCTCCAGAGACCCTAAACTCAGGGGCCGATAAATTCACATTTGGAAGAGGCACTTTGCTTATCATAACCATACACTAAGCATGTTTGCAATATATAAAGGGGCAGAAAAGATTTCAAAGAAATAATGCATTTTCATGATGTATTCAACAGAAACTCACCTTAATACCAAAACCCTTGACCCATGGCTATGAATTTCATAGTTTTGGAAGAAGCATCTTTGCTCATCATAACTATGCATAATTTGTCTGCTAAATACCTAGGGGCAGAGAAGAATATATTTATAGAATTAATGCATTTTCAATATCTGATCTCTTGAGCCCTGCCCTACCACCAGAATCCCTGACCCAGGGGCCTTGAAATTCACAATTTTGGAAATGACACCCTTGCTCGTCATAACCATGCACACAATTGATCTGCTAAATTCCCAGGAGCAGAGAAAAAGATTTTCAAAGAATTAATGCATTTCACTATAAAAGGCCCTGCCCTAAAACGAGAACCCCTTGACCCAGGGGTCATAAAATTCATAATTGACTCAGATAGCCTACAAAGTTATCACAGCCTTTTATGTTAAGGGAAATGTAAGTCAGGACAAATTAAAACAAAACATAGCAAACTTAAAAGCATAGTTTTCTACATTGTTAAAAGGGTTACATTTACAGCCACTGATACCTTTATAAGCTATAGTATATATTTTATATTGGCTTTATTTTTGCTCGTATGAAAGTCAACATAATATATAATCAGATAGTATCATCTGACAATTTAAGTCAACTTCAGATAACTATTAAGACTTATTAGATAATTATGAAGACTTGTCAGAAATTATGTCTAATGGTCACATAATGATATCGAGTTGCCAGAAAATTATTCGAGTTGTCAGAAATTTATTGAGTTGTCAGAAAAGTATGTGGACTTGTCAAAAAATATTGTCAATTTATCAGATAATTATGTTTAACTTATTAGACACATACATGTATGCCAACTTGTTAGATATTACTATGACAAGAAAACGGCAGTAAGTGGCATTAAAACGCTTTACTAACAAGATACTTCAAGTTTCTAGTCATGATGATTAAAATCTGGCACGTCTATATAATCATCTGACTAATCGACATAATCATCTGACAAGTTGTGGCAGAAATAGGCCACCATACTAAAGGTTATATTATCGGTTACAGTAGCGGCCGATCTATTATAGGCAATAAGACGTTATTTTTTCATTGCTTCGTTGGAATAATTTCCTATTCATAACCTACAAAAAAGTTATGTATAAAAGTTTCAAAAATTAAAAAAAAATTGCTTCATTCTAAGTCTAAGTGGTTTATATTACTTTCAGTTGTTTTTCATTTCTCATAAGATATTTGTTAATTTATTATTTCATAAAAAGTTGCTACATGAACTGCTCCACAACATGGGAGTGCTTAAAGATATAAAAAAGATATGTAAAACGTTTAAGAACTGAATTTTGTTTTGAAAACACTACAAGGCCATTCCAAGTTTTTTCTATGTTTAGCGCGGTCTGCGTGCGCCTTGGTTTTTGACACCACGTAGCAGAAAAACAAACAAAACAAGCATTCTGAGAGTATTGCATTAGCAATACTAGTCCCCTACCGGCAAGTGTAATCTGGTTCCCGTTAAGAATTGAAAATGCCATAATTCCGTCAAAAATTAGTAAAGCGGGACAAAATGGAGACTTGATCTATAACTAATCAAGGTAAAGCTACATACCAAAAATCAGCTCAATATCTACAAGCGTTTAGAAGAAAATTGCGGAAAACCCTTAAAAATTGAAAAGGCCGTAATTCCGTCAAAAAATCAATGAAGCGGAACGAAATGCAAACTTGATCTGTAACTCATCACGATACACTTACATACCAAAAATCAGCTCAATATCTGCAAGCGTTTAGGAAAAAAGTGCGGAAAACCAAGTGGGACAGACTGACAGACAGACAGAGGGACAGACAGACGGACAGACAGACAGACGGACGGACAGACGGACGGACAGACTCAGAGGAAACCTATAGTCCCCTCCGGTTTCACCGGTAGGGGACTAATAAGAACGCCTAAAATTGATTTTTCTGGTCAAATCTCTTAAATTCCTTTAATTATATCAATTTATGTTTATTTTAAGCATTGAATACCTTGATTTTGCTAAAGAATAGATCTTTCTTCGAGAAAATTAGATTAATGAAATTAAATGCTTTGAATGACGTCATTTTTAAGACTTAAAGTCTGTGTTTTATTTTTTGGCTTGTGTGTTTTTTGCGAATAGGTAGGTAGGTTTTTGAAAGATGGGTGGACGCTAAACAGAGAAATAACTTGGAATGGCCCAATTGCAAATGACACTGAAAATCAAAGTATAAAAAGCAAAGAAAAGTAGATGGAAGACAAGTAAAAAAATGTATCATATACTTTTTCTACTTTGATTTTTTTCTTCGGACTCTCTCTTATGGAAATACTTCAGAATGTAAAAATTACTTTTGGAGCTGATTGATGCTTTGCATCAGTTTAACTTGTATAATGCAGTTATGTATTACACGATATATTTTACCTCCGATAAGGTTTACCTGCTCTTAAAATGGTAAGCTTTTCACTATTACATGCACTGCAAAGAATGGCATAAAGGATGTTTGCTGTGCCATTGTTTAATGAATACTTTATGTCGTTTCGTTGTATATCTCGTTAATTCAATTATCATTTCTAAAGCTAAATGAAAGAAGAATCCAAGTTACAGGTACGGATAAACAGGTGGATCGAACCCCTGCTTTTCTTTTACTACATATACTCACTAGATTTTTCATCCCTCTTATTTATTCATTCTTCTGGCACATACATGTATGTGTTCAAGTGAAAAATCCAACAGCTAATAACATAAAATACAAGCTTTCATAAAAACCAGAACAAGTATGTCCTAATGAAATCTACATTGTAAATCCTACAAGTTAAATGCTAAAATGTTTGAAAGTTAAAATCAACACAAGTGGTGAAAAGAAAAAGTGGACTGCAAATTGTTCTATCCAGAAACGATTTCAATTTTATGAACCCACGTTTAAGAAAAATCATATAGTCATGCTTTCGTAGATACTACAAAATGAACTGAGAGAAAAATAAAGCAAATATGCACATTTTTTAAAATCCGTCCTACTTCAATATAATTCTGGATGAACAATAAAATTGTTCTTCATTTAAAAGAATAATGAACACTGCTGTATTGAAGATAATTACTGATTTCGTCTCTTTGATTTCATCGTTTATCATATCACAGGCGTCTAGTTTGTCTTTGATGCCCTCTGCATGTAAGCTTTTGTAATCTTTTATTGCCCAAGGCACACATCTTATGGCATTCATACATGTATAAAGAATACATAATGGTGCATTTTTTGTACTATCAATTAATCTTTGAATAATTATATACATGCATTGAAACTTATATACATGTACTTCACCATCAGTACAGAGGGCTTGCGGCGGGTATGTCCGGTGTAAAAGAGATACTTAATTCACCATATGAGTGAAAAATTATCGAGAGGGACGTTAAACAATAAACAAACAAACAAACTTCACCTTGGCGCCCGATCCCACTTCTGGTGTTTCCAGAGCTCCGTGTTTTTACCTTTTTTGCTTTGTTTAAATGATTTGTGAGATTGATCATTTTCGGTATCGTTACCTATTCATTTTCTTACTTGGTCTTTTTCGTGTTATGTGCACCTAAATCCTTTACCGATCGAGGACTGTTCGCTGACATATGCTGCACCATGCACTATGTACATCTCCTTTTCTACTGATTGTCGCCATGACTCCTCCTTTGGTCACACTCTGTTTCTCCTAATTTCTTGGTGTAGTCTTAGGCCATATTTACATTTTTCATGAATATCATGCGGAGCCATCATGTTTATAAGGTCTTTAGCTTTTCTGTGATCGTTTTTGTCACCTACAGAGTCTGAGCTACAGGTATAAAGAAGGAATCCACTTTATATTTGTCGATTTCCAGATGTAAGTTTGCATAGACAGCACAAGTTTTTGTTACTCTGTTATAAAAAATCCAGGGTGGCATTGTTTTTGTTTTTGTTTTGTTTCTTTGTTTTTTTTTTTTTTTTTTTTTTTTGTTTTTTTTTTTGTTTTTTTTTTTTTTTGTTTTTGTGTGTTTTTTTTTTTTTTTTTTTTTTTTTGCTTCCTTTGACGAAATCTACATTTTTAGTCCACTACCGGTAAAACCGGAGGGGACTATAGGTTTCCTCTGAGTCTGTCCGTCCTTCTAGCTGTCTGTCTAGCTGTCCCACTTGGTTTTCCGCACTTTTTTTCTATGCGCTTGCAGATATTGAGCTGATTTTTGGAATGTGAGTGAATCTTGATGAGTTACAGATCAAGTTTGCATTTCGTTCTGCTTCAATGATTTTTGACGGAATTACGACCTTTTCAATTTTTCAGGGTTTTCCTTAATTTTTTTCTAAACGCCTGCAGATATTGAATTTATTTTTGGTATGTGATTTTACCTTGATGAGTTATAGATCAAGTTTGCATTTCGTTCCGCTTCACTGATTTTTGATGGATTTATGGCATTTTTAATTTTTAACGGGAACCAGATTACACTTGCCGGTAGGGGACTAGTATTGCTAATGCAATACTCTCAGAATGATTGTTGTTTATGTTTTGCTTATATATTTGTAGTAGAGGTACTTTCATTTAAAATCATTTCAACTTTTTATAATTTTAATAAAAGTACCTCTACTACATATATATTATATATTTATTAAAGCCTATTGGATAGTATATTGAACTAGGTCATTAGTTTTACTTTTATAGATCCTTTTGTCGCTGTGATAGTAATGCAATGTCAAGATCTTCAAACGAATGTTAGATTGTCCAGGATATTCCTCTAGTGGCTTCATTGGTGATCATTCAGAAATTGAAGGGCAATGGTAAAAACAGACAAGCCCGCTATGCATAAATTATTCCACCTTTCCAACTGTCGTTGATGTCCCTGGCATACCCAACAATCTAGACAGTGATTCATTATATTTACATTTCTTTGTGAAATAAAATTGTAGATATATATATTTTTTTTAAATGTTGTCTAATAGATTTAAAACACACGAAGCCTCCCATGAATTTCAATAGTCACCGCCCGCTGATGTCAGACACAAGATTGACATGCATATTAGGCTCCTGACCTTTTACTTGGCGAAATTTACATTCAGGTTTAATTATCAAGAAATCAACTTAACCAACTTTTAAAGAGTTATCACAGAGAAAATAATAATAATTAGAAATGTAAATATTCTGTATGAAAAATTTGTTGCAGGGTTTTAGTAAGAAATTTAAGGTTAATACCTCTTCAGCTTTCAGGATTTCTGCATATCCTTCATCGAATTCTGGAACTTTCCCATTCTTAAGAAGTTTAATGGCCATGTTTACTTCTTCTGTTGTTACATATATGTAAACTGTCAACACATTATTTCATTTCAGCTTTTCTTGATGAAAATCATTGATGAAGAACTCTTTCAAAGTGTTTAGCTCTTCTTATATGCTGGTGGCCAATTTTCTATCCTGTTTTGAGGCAGTCTAATTTGCATCTCGTGCTTTAGTAACCATGGCAACATCTTTCTTGAAATAAATAAAATCGATACAAGAATTAAGTATTTTAGTGTAGTCTACTTCTATGCCAAGTTATTATGAAATCAGACCAAAACTGTAAGGAAAGTAGCATTTTGAGAGTATTTCACAGAATTTTCTATTTTTAGTATCCATGGCAACACCGTTCATCGAAATCGAAAACCGATATACAGAATTATGTATCTAAGTATATTCTACTTGTGTACCAGGTTATATTGAAATCAGAGCAAAACTGCAAGAGTAGCGTTTAGAAAAATTGTTTACAGACGTACAGCTAGACAGACAGACAGATAGACGGACTACGGACACCTTACTATCGCATAAGCTCTTTCATAATTGGTATTCGACCAGTAGAGCTAAAACACGCAAACAGCCAACTACTAGTATAATGGAGTATTTTCTTGAACAAAATAAACTGCTCTTGTTCCAGTTACATTCGAGAACAAATTAATAAGGTCATCACGTTTATCATATAGCTTTGCTGTTAGGTGACCATTAACGTCTATTTCTAGTAAAAAATCCAATCATGAAACAGGTGTGTCAGACTCTGTGGTATCTTTTATTTCAAGCTCATTGGGATATATCGTGTCGACATATGAATATTAATAGAAATAACTATTGTTAATTGATAATACGTCGTCGATATATCTAAATATCGAGTTTAAGGTCACAGCAAGAGTTTTCTTCTTCTCGTATATAAGATTTTGAATAAATTCTACAAAAATAGGTCTGCTAATAGAGGGCGCAATTGGTTCCCAAGGGATTTCCAACAGATTGTTAGAAGACCTTGTCTCCAAAAACCACATGGATGTTGTCAATCAGAAACTCAAACATCTTTTTAATAACAACTTCATAGTACTTGTTTAAACAATTAGAATGTTTTTATCAAAATAATTTTGCAAATGACCAAGGACAATGTAAGTAAATTTACGAGTTTCATTTTTATTGAAAAAGCAGCTGTCAATGATGTCAGAAAGCCTGGACTTTAATTTATCGTGGGGAATGGTTGTATACAGAGTTGAAAAGTCGTAAGTTTTTATGTTATTAATTTTGGTAAAATTTTGTGATTTCAAATATTCCAGAAGATCCTTGAAATTATTAAGTATCCACATCTGATTTACACCACTTCTCAAATATTTTGTTGCTCAGTACTCCTGAAGTTTCTGATTCACTGCTGTTAATATTTGATAATAAAATTTAATAATAATAAAAAAGTTCATATGCAGTGTGTTTGTTTGTATGTGTGTTTTTGTCCCCCGCTTTCGCGAAAGCGAGGGGACATAAAATCTCATTCGTCTGCCAGTCTGTCCGTCCGTCAGTCTGTTTGTCACAAAAACTTTAGCCTTGGTCATAACTTTTGAATGAGAAGAGGTGGGGCTTTCATATTTCACATGTACATTACCAGTGAAAAGACCTTTCCAAATATACCATGGTTATGATCCCCTGACCTTGACCTTGAAGTTTGACGTACTTTTCAAAAATTTCAACATTACTTTAAATTGGTCATAACTTTTGAATGACAAAAGAAAGGGCTTACATATTAAAGATGTATATTACCTGTGACAAGATCTTTCAAAATATGCTATGAATTTTGACCCCGTGGCCTTGACCTTGAAGTTTGACCTACTTTTCAAATATTTTATCTTTGTTTATAACTTTTGATTGAGAAGAGATAGGGCCTTCATATTTGACATATGCATTACCTGTAATAAGACCTTTCCAAATGTACTATGTTGTTTGACCCCGTGACCTTGACCTTGAGGTTTGACCTACTTTACAAAAATTTATCTTTGCTTATAGCTTTTGGTTGAGAAAAGATAGGGCTTCCATATTTAACAAGTGCATTACCTGTGACAAGAGGTTTCTGAGCATGCTATGGTTTTTGACCCATTGACCTTCATGTTTGACCTAATTTTCAAAAATTTTAACTTTGGTGATTGCTTTTGAATGTCATGTGATAGGACGTTCATATTTGACAAGTACATTACGTGTGTTAAAATGTTTCCGAATGTGCTATGATATTTGACCCCTGTGACCTTGACCTTCAAGATTGACCTAATTTTCAAACATTTTATCAGTGTTGCTAATTTTGAAGGAGCGAAGATAGGGCATTTAAATTTGACACGTGCATTACCTTTGACAGCATTTCCAAAATGTACTATGATTTTTAACCCATGACCTTGACCTTGACGTTTGACCTAATTTTCAAAAATTTTAACATTGTTGATAACTTTTGATTGAGAGAAGATATGGCATTTACATTTGATATGTGCATTAACTGTTTCAAGGTCTTTTCGATTATTTATATACTCTGGTTTTTGATATTTTTTTTTCACATGTGCATTACTTGTGACAAGACCTTTCGGATTGTATTATAATATTTGACATCATCGACCTCATGACCTTGATCTTGAAGTTTGATGTTTTGAGAAGCTATAATTTTTGCCATAAGTGTTATTAATTCAATAATTTATGTCTTTTTATATGATGCACAGACAAGACAGGACACACAAACAAGACAGTTACAATATGCCATAAATAATGGCATCCAGTGCACTAAGACACCGAAAGCGGGGAACCACAATTCTTTGAATTTGCTTGGTATATATTCCATTTTTTATGTTTGTATCGGAGATAAGCTAATTTCAGATCTTCATATATTTCTTTATATCAAGAAAGATATAAATATTACAAAGATATAGATTTTTTTAAAAACTCATTTTCAAAAAAAAGGGCACAAAGAGGGAACACAAATCTCTGAAGTTATCATTTTTAAACATAGGTGGCCTGATCACTCATAGGTTGTATACAACTAAAGATACAACTAAAGATCTACATTTAATTAACACTATGAGCAAAATTTATGACGTGGTATTTTATTTTAGGAGAGAGAAATGAGTTAGAATCAGTTATCATCTATATGTTATTTACATGTACATGCAGTTAGTAGACCGGTTGCTAGACATAACAACAGGTATTTTGGTGGACTTTGCATTGTATTCTGTGTAAACATGATATTTCTCCATACATCAAAATAATGAAAAACACGTCATGATTTTCAGTGGATTCAACTGGATAAGGAACCTTTGAAAAGAAATTTGTATATTTGTGTGATCTACAATCCACCAGCCACTTCTTCTTACACATTGGGGCTTGCAATGATATTCTTGAATGCTTAGAAAAAGAAATGACAATGTATAATAAGTTTGGTGATGTCTTACTTTGTGGGGACTTTAATGCAAGGGTATCTAATTGTAATGATTTTATAGCAAATGATGACAACATGTACTTACCTATGTGTGACCACTACAGTATAGATAAACAAATTAGGAATAGAGAAAGTCAGTAAAGTAGACAGTAGAAGTAAAAATTTGCTAGATTTATGTATCAGTCAAAAATTGAGAATATTAAATGGAAGAATTTTTAGAGACAGTTATGGAAAATTTACATGCTTCACACCAAGTGGCTCAAGTGTGGTGGATTATATGTATTAGTGTCAGAAAAGGACAAGTGCACTTAAGCAATGCTTAATGGGCCCTTTTTCAGTGCCGTTTTACTTTAGAATATATTACCAAATTGTTCTTTTTTGGAAATAGTTATATACAAGTGGATATTTCTAATTATAATCACGTTAAAACGTCACCTAAATCAGCATGGATTTGAAACAAATGAAGATTTTTAAATGCCTATAGATACCCCAAATCCGAAAAAGTCGTACCGAACCTATTTTGAGTTTCGTTTATTTAAATCAAGGGGAGGAGACATTTAAATTGGACACTTAAACAATCTAATGGTGGATCATTGACGGGCGCGTTTTCCGAATGATACTTCTTGCGCTATTTTACCTGAGAAAAAAAAATCGAATGACGTTGCATAGATGCCTGTAGCCATAATGATCAAACTAAGAAATTTTCACGCTTGCATTTGAAATAATACAATAAGTATTGACATTAGTTTCTTTAAATTTTGAAATGAATAAAAGTGTATTTAGGTGGCTTTCAATACCGGTACCATTGTCTTGCATGAATGTTAAAAATGTTTGACGCTTTTATGTATGATGACATTTTAACGACACTAAACTCTCCTAACCCTCCCGTGTTCATAAAACCAAATACATACAAACTTCTCTATGCGGCACGACCTCAATATAATGATGCAAAACGTGGCTATCTTTTACAGTGAGCACCTTTGAGGAATGTTTACCTGGGTAGAACTCACGTGACTACCGGTATTTTAAATAATTTATTCCACGGATGGGTTCAACAAAGGTCATACAGGTAAATAGCTTTCGCTTGCTATAGGAAAAACATTGAACTTTTCATACATTTTTAATATTTTAAGTACAAGCCTAATCTTGTACAAATTTCCTATTTTCACACAAGTTTTATAAATGTATAACGCGTTTTTTGTCATTCACACAAGTTTGTACAACGTTAAGCTGACAGTTAACAAAAGCTTTGAAATGAATGATCGATTTACTATAGAAAATCACGAATGTCGGCTGACCCCTACCACATTGTATGGCTTCGTTCTTTGTATATTCATGAATTTCACCGATAAAATTTGTTGAATCTTATGGTTTAGATATCAGTTGATGATCTGAGATGAAAAATTATGCTAAATTTGATTCTTCATTTTTTCACATTTTACCGGGGCCCATAAGTGCACTCGTTCTTTCCAAAATCAATTTCGGTACTTCTGTGTTGACAACTCTGATTCTACCCCTGTCAGATTGTCATTGTTTATTGTAATGAGAATTTTCTACAAATTTTTTTACTCAGGGATTCACTCTCTGATAATTGCAAAACTGTTTATGTTGAACCTCGCTTTACTTGGTCTGAGGATTCTACTTTTAAATTTCAAGATGCACTTTCATATAACTGACATACAACAAAGCAAAAAACTCTTTGAAAATAGAGTATATAGATAACTCTCAGATTTCTTTTGATAATACATCAGCTACACTCAGTAACATACTATTTAATGCAGCTTCTAGATCTCTTACTCAATGCAAAATCAAAAACAAAAGTAGGAAAAAAAAACAAACAGTAAAAAATGGTTTGATAAAGATCTGAGAAGTTAAAGAAATATACTTATTGATAATGGAAAAGTAATGTCAATGTATCCAAAGGATTCTCAAGTTAGAGGTCACTTTTATAAGCAAAGAAAAACATACACTGAAATATGTAAATTTAAGCGCAGACAACGCAAACAAGTCGTAATTGACAAACTTTGTACTTTGCATTAATTAAGTCCTAAACTTTACTTGAATTTGATTAATGAGCTGCGAAATGAAGATCCTACATGTACTGAGTCAATTATTTCTCCTTCCAAGTGTTTAGATCACTTTTAGATTTAAATCAATTTAATAAATCATTTATCAGATAGAATACATGATTTAAAGGAACAGTTAGCTTCTATGGAAAAATCTTTGTGCTTTAATAAGTTGGATAACTTGATTACAGCAAGAGAAATTTTCACAGACAATATGCAAGCTGAACTGCAATAAGGCAGCAGGTTTAGACAATATTTCTAATTATATGATAAAATATGGGCATAATGCATTACTACTTTCTTTGCAAAAAATTTCAATGGCTGCTTTTCATATGGGTTATACCAAACATCTTGGGCACATGGATTTATCACTTTCTTGCATAAATCAAATGACACAAATAATTATCTAGATATCACAATTACAAATGCCATCGGTAAACTCTTTAACAGCATCTTGAACAATATATTGGATACCTTTTTAGAAAAAAAAACATCATAAATAGTTGTCAAATTGGTTTTTCAAAGAAAGCTAGAACCTCTCACCATATGTTTATTTTGCATACATTATTTAACACGTATTGTGATAAACGTGATGAAAGACTATATGCTTGCTTTGTTGATATTAGGAAAGCTTTTGATACTGTTGTACATGTTGGTATTAAGATGGAACTTCTTCAAATTAGAGTAGGGTCTAAATTTTATAGTGTAATTGATAGTATGTACAATCTAAGTAGCTCGAGTTAATCATTTAAAAGACCAGGTAACACAGAGTTTCCTTGTAAAATTGTGTGTTAAACAAGGTGATAACTTAAGTCCACACTTATTCAAAATATTTATCAATGATTTGCTTAATTATATGCAAAATACTGATGACGGTGTTGATTTAAATGGCAACTTTATTCATTGTCTAATGTATGCAGGTGATGTTGTTTTGTTATCAAAGTCTCCAAGAGGTCTTCATCAAAAACTTGACTGTCTTGCCAAATTCTGTAAGGAATGGTGCCTCACAGTCAATGTGTCAAAAACAAAGGTTCTTATTTTTAATAAAGCAGGTCGTCAAATATCACAGGAGTTTTTGCTGGATACAGAGCCAATAGAGTGTGTTACATCCTATAAGTACTTAGGCACTTATTTCACAGCATCAGGAAGTTTCTCTTTGGCACAAGAAGAAAGTTATTTTTAAAAAAAGGTACTAAAAGCTTATTTCAATCTTCAGAAGGATTTTCTGTGTTTAAACCCTGGTGTGAAAAATTCCACTCATGTTTTTTATCATACTATTAAATCTATTCTACTACAATGTATATGGTTGTGAAATATGGGGTTCATTTAATACTTAGCACGTTTCCATAATAATTAAATCGCTTATCTAGATGAAATTTATTCTAAAGCTTTGTGTGAAAAACTGAATATTAAATTTTGCAGATATATTCTCGGAATGCATAAGGAAAGTGCAAAATTTGCAGTTCTTGTTGAATTGGGAAGATTTTCCCTGGGTTTTTATATAATATCACACATGTTGAAGTACATGTATTGGCATTGATACGAAAATATAGATCAATCATTTCCCCTTTTGCAAGCAGCAAACATTGCAAATAGGTACAGTTTTGAAAACAAAAACCCATCTTGGTGTGGTAGATATGTTATTGAAATACCTTCCAAAACTAAGAAACTTTCAACACTCACCCATATTTTCATTTACATCACAATGCAAAAAACTTTCACAGTTTCATATTTTTGGATAATTGGTACAAGAAGAGAGATTTTTTTTTTATCTTTAACTGGAAAGCTTGATACATACTGTAAAATTAAGCAAAATTTTGGTTTTGAAAAATATTTGACAATTTGGAGTACATGTAATTTTGACCAGAGAAAGACACTCACTAAATTTAGAATTTTTGCACACAAACATAGAATTGAAACAGGCAGATACTTAGGTTTATCTAGGACTGCGAGAACTTGTATGGACTGTTCAATTAATGAGGTTGAAGATGAAATATATTTTCTTTTTAATTGTCCAAAGAATGCTTCCAAAAGAAAATTACTTTTTTTGAAAATACAGAGCACTTGTTAATTATTTAATGACTTAAAACTTTCTAATAATTTTTTTGGCTTTTGAATTGTGAAGACTGTGGAATTCTCTGCATTCTTTGTCAGATTCTAAGCTCATGAGGTATAGGTGTATCTTTTTTTTCATGATTTTTTATTTTTAATGTATAGAATTGGATATCATATATCTCATAATGTCATCTTTTAGGATTTTATACATTTATACTCGTATGTGCTGTATATGCATTAATTGCACTAAGCAAGAGTGGATTTGATATATGTCCTGTAGCACCGTCTCTCTTTGCTCTTAATCCATGCACATGTATCTCATATCTTACTCAAGACATGAACTCACGCAATATTTCTTAAACAGGGTATGAGTTTCCTTATTATGTTATTGTACTTCAACATATACATGTATATGTAACATTTGAATTTTGCTCCAAGTAAAAGTGGACCAATTGATGTCCTGTAGTACCGCCTCTTGTTACTTCTTGCTAATTTTCTTTGTACATGTATACGTAATTATTTATCTACTGATTTTTAACTTGTTTCTTTGCCTATATTTAGATGTGACTGTACAAGTTTCTCATAGTAACCAGGGATCTACACCCCACTGATGTAACATATGGGTGAATTAAAAAAAATGTCCACCAAACTGAATTTTTTTGGCAAAATTCAACTACATATAACATATTTTTCACTTATACCATCATATTGTACATGCATTCTAGTTTAAAATCCTGAAGTGGCAATAGAATAGACATTTGGATTAAAAAGTTTCAGAATTTTTATTAGTAAAATTTCTTTTGAAAAAAGAAAATATCATTACACCTTAAAAGACTTTCTAAAATACATAATAACAAGAAATTATAGTTTTTTATGCTTCAAAATGGTAAAAGGGGTATAAATGATTAAATCTAGACCTTGAATGAGTATCTTCTCTTGTACATGTGACAAAAAATTGGCTTTTTGATTGTTATTTTACATTATTTTTTTAATTCTGGTTTGAAAAGTTTTAATATGAAAAAAATATTAAGCAATAAAATTTCCCAAAATTCACTTTTTTGTCCGTTCAAGTCAATTTTTTAAAAATAAGCCAAAAAAGAATTGTTATATACGAGTTCTCTTACAAAAAATACTAGATTTTGAAGTGACCCTATGTTACATTATTGTGTTGCACTCCTGACATCTGATATGTATTTTATTTAACATTGTTTTAAAAATTATAAAACACAATAACCCATTCTTACTTTGTAAATCAATTTGTCGTGTTGATATTTTTCATCGTTTACAGCAGGTTTTTCATATTTTGAAGACCTTAAAACATGATTATTTTCAAAGTGTAATATATATAAATTGTATTTAAAATATATGTGAAATGATGAAAACTATTCCCTGAATTGACTGTAAAATTTCTGTAATTTGTTGATAGACATAGTGTTTTGAACATCAAATAGTATCAAGCATTTTTTTCAACTTATTTTTTAGTAAAGATAGTTAAAAAGCATTAAAAAGTAATTATGAAGCAGTTTTGTTGCACTCCTGACTGCAGTGAAGTTTAAAATTAAAACCATAGAACACAAAAATTCATAGAGTGTTGGCAACATCAAGTGGTAATGAAATTGTGCAATACTTATAGTCCAATACTTCATAATTAAAACAGATGAAAGTATTTAAAAATCCCAGTTTATCTGGAATTATACCCTATTTTATGCCAAAAATCTAGCTTAAATGTATATTTAGAAGATAAAATATATTTTAAAGCATATTTTCCTTTAGAAGACAAACACAGTAACCCACCAGAAAAATTCTACTCATCATTTTTTCTTTATTTTTATTCTTATTGGATGATTTATAATTCTAACATATTTGTTGCACTCCTGACCAAAAGCATTGGGGCCTTTAAAGTAGAATTGTGAAGTGAAAATTACATAAGAACTTGTTCTGTTGTTTCAGTGAAGTTGAGGAGGAATTACTTGAATTTTATGACAATGTTTTAGTGTGTTTATTTTTAACGTTCATTAAAAAATCACAAAAAAGTAGGGATGTCAATTTTGTCAATAATTCATATTCGAATATTCAATGAAAGTATTCGAATATATTCGAATATTCGATAAAATAAATAAAATCTGTTTTATTTTAAATATGCATCATCCTACTCTCATGAAAGGTTTAGCGTAGGTATACTTATAATATAAATAAAATTGTATGAAGATTTTTGTAGGTGTACAATAAGAAATTCCATTTGATATTTGTCAATGTTTGAAATTAATAATTGATTTAAATGTAGAAAAGTATAATTTTAACAAATGAAAAATGTATTTATAGTAGCTCCAACTGAGGAACCAGTCGTCTTACAAAAGGCAAGATAGTCGTAACGGTATACTAATCAGATTTCAATACGTGTTATTAATTACAATTATCTGCCTGAAAAGAGATATGATAATAATCTTTGATACAATGAAAACAAATATTTCCATAGACAATTTTCCTAGATAATTAACTAATTTCTCGATAATGAATATAAAATTCAGGATTATGTACAACCCGAGATAATCAAGTAATTTACACATTTATTCTGAAATTAAGCTCTTTACAATATTAATTACAGATTAATTC
Source organism: Saccostrea echinata (assembly GCF_033153115.1). Lineage (NCBI taxonomy): Eukaryota > Metazoa > Mollusca > Bivalvia > Ostreida > Ostreidae > Saccostrea > Saccostrea echinata. The sequence continues at coordinate 1,057,243 of NW_026889792.1, forward strand.
TATCAGACATTCATTCAATGATCTATTAATTTTATTTTGATAAGTATACTCTTCACGCCTTTTAGACATTCTTAGATTTCATTTGTTGTCCTTGATTCTAGATAAGATCGTATCTAACTAATAAAAACTATGAAAGTACGTTTTGTATTATACATAAAGCATTATTGTACAATTCTTTAACACCTTACTCAAAACAAAATACATGTTATTTAGTAGATTTATAAGCTAAGAAAGTAGTGAAAGAAATCAGGCGATCGAAATTGATCGCTAGTAAATTAAACAGAGATAATTCCAGCACTGATCTAATAAAAATTTATTAATCACTGTACTTCTTTTTATGAAATCTGAAAAACATCGAATATTCGAATCTTAAATTCATATTCGAATATCAACTCATCGAACGAATATTCGAATGTTCGAATATTCGTTGCCATCCCTACAAAAAAGATAAAAACACATCTGAATTGATAAAATTGAAAAAGGAAGGATTTTAATAATTTAGCATTAAATTATACAAAAAGATCATTATTAATTAATGAATACTTCTAAGCACGAATAGAAGTCTTTTCATCACACAACTTGAATCTTTAAAAAAATGTGTTGCACTCCTGACCATAGAAATACGGATCTGAAGCACAGACAGATCCTGTAATTGATAAATCTATTTGGTAAAAATGTTCTTTGTGTCTTTATTTTCCAAAATAAAAATCAGAAAATCATATAATGATAATAGTTTTTTCATGCTTGGGAGCAAAACATCAAATGTTGCACTCCTGACATTTTTGGGTATGCACATATACTTGACTCTCATTAATGCTGCTTGTGATTTATATAACATTTTTAAGTTTTAAATTGTATATCAGTTATTATTTTACACTTCCAAAATTCTTTTTTGTCTTAATTTTCTATCAGAAACTTTACAATTGATGTTTTTTTGGCAACACTACATTTTTTCTGTTGCACTCCTGACATGGTATAACATTTTTTTAAACATCAGCCATGACCACAACCTGATTAAACAAAAGTTATGACAGTCCACATTTAAAGCTCAATACTTTGAATATTATCAGGAAAGTCTTTATTTTCAACATGAAGCATTATTTTTTATTTCACAGATCTCCAAAAAATATTGAAATTTCAAAATGTCACAAAAAGGTGTTGCACTCCTGACAATTTTAGCATCATTTTTGGGCATAACTTTTTTGTTAATTGAGATATCAACAAGATATTTGGCAGGTATTTAGACACTATCTAAAGACATATGCTGAGACATAGAAATCTTTTTTCATTGCCTGTATTTTTAGTGTGGGTAGATAAATATGTGTTTGGTCATTTTTTTTAATTCACCCTAATTCTACTCATAATGTTACATTCACTGTGTTGCATAAATGTTAATATGCAAAAAAAAAATGATTAGTTTACTAACCTTTAACACATTTCCTTTTTTATTCACCTTGTGTGTCTAGTCATCATAATACATTATACAAACTGGACAATGAGTTGTTTCTCCGAGTTACATTGTATCTAGTCATCATATCATTATATTACTATACAAACTGAACAATGAGCTCATTAGTTACATGTAAATTGGACTAATGTGTTTTATGTGTATTTATATGTGAACATAATTGTTATATGTCATGCCCCTTGAGGTCCTAATTTGGAAATAAAAGATGTAAAAGATAAGATAAATTGTAAAGGCGTTACTTTTATTACAGTAACTATGGTTACTGTATATTAACTGAAAGCTCAAGTGAGCTTTTCTAATCACATTTATCCGTCGTCCGTCTATTTTTCTATCCGTCCGTCAGTAAACTTTTCATAATTTCGACTTCCTCTCAAGAAAAATTGGACCAATTTCAACCAAACTTGTCACAAATATTCTTGGATGAAGGTGGTTCAGGTTTGTTCAAATGAAGTGCAAAGCCCTCTTTTAAAGGGAGCTAATTCAGAAATAGTGAAAATTTGATGGTATCTTTTAAAAATCTTCTTCTCAAGAATCACTGGACCAAAAAGTTGATACTTATTTGAAACCTTCTTTGCATAGAGTAGATTCAAATGTATTCAAATCATGACCCCCAGGGGTAGGGTGGGGCCACAATCGGGGATCAAAGTTTTACAAAGGAATATATAGAAAACATCTTTAAAAATCTTATCAAGAACAGCAAAGCCATGTTTGGTCTTACTGATATGAAAGCATCCTCAGGAAGTGTAGATTCAAGTTTGTTCAAGTCAAGACCCTTTGGGGTAGGGTGGGGCCACAATCGGGGATCAAAGTTTTACATAGGAATATATAGAGAGAGAAAAACTTTTAAAAAATTTCATCTCAAGAACAGCAAAGCCATGATTAGTCAGATTGATCTGGAAGCATCCTCATGTAGCGTAGATTCAAGTTTGTTCAAAGCAAGACCCCCGGGGGTAGGGTGAGACCACAATCGGGGATCAAAGTTTTACATCGGAATATACTGAAAAACAAGAGGCCCAAGGGCCTTAACGGTCACCTGAGTATAATACAACGATTTAGAAGATCCATAGAGTATAAAATAAACTGACAGATAAAGCGTTGTTGCCCAAAAGCAAGAGAAAAAGGATGATCAGAATCAATGAAATAATTAGTCTAGTATTCAGTAACAACTCATACATTAAATTCTAATTTATCCCCCATTTAGCACTATCACCATGCAGACTATTAACAAACTAATAGTTCCTCTGTACTACTTTTAACCCCACATTGTGACCTCTCACAATTGCCTCTCTTGGTCTTTGAAGAACATTTAATAAGTTCTTTTTGTCTCATTTTTATCTATTTATTATTTGTCTATCTGATCATTAAAACTATGAAAGTACTTTTTGTATTATTCAATAAATTTTTTTTTGCATAATTCTCTTATTCTATTAACTTTCAATTACATTATTTACAGTGATTAATTATCAAAAGTAAATGGCCAAGGGAATAACTTCTCTCAGTTGAATACAAATTAATAGAGCCCTGACTAGGACCAGAAAACTGGACCAAATGGTCCTGATGTTCAAAAATCTGGTAAATATATCCTTGCTTATTAAAACTTTAATTCTATTTGCCTTCGATATGCCAAGGAGCAGAGAAGATTTTCAAAGAAATAATGCATTTTCACTACAGATTCAACACACCCCTACCCTAACACTAAAACCCATGTCCCAGGGTCATGAAATTCATAAATTTGGTAGAGATACCCTCATCATCATAACTATGCACTTAGTTGAAGATTTTCAAAGAATTAACAGATTTTCATTTTATTAATAAATATAGCCCCCCCCCCTCCCCCCGAGAAACACCAAAACCTGAAGACCACAAGTTTTAAAATTTTGTTAGATGCACAATTGTTTATCATAACTATGCACTTTATTTATCAGCTCAACACTAAGGAGCAGAGAGGATTATTTAACAGAATTAATGCATTTTCTCTATATTATCAATAGAGTTCCATTCTTACACCAGAACATCTGACTTAGAGGTCATGATTCATGAAGAAGCACTCTTGTTTATCATAACTACACACTTAGTTTACTTTATAACCAGGAGCAGAAAAGAAGATTTTCAAAGAATTAATGCTTTTTCAATAGATAATCAATAGAGCCCCCCCCCCTCCCCAACCCTGGGGCCATAAATTTCACAATTTTGAAAAAGGAATCCTTGTGCATCATAACCATGCACTTAGTTTGTTTAAAAAATATCCAGGAGAAGAGAAGAATATTTTCAAAGAATTAATGCATTTTCACTATATAATCAATAGAGCCCCACCCTAACACCAGAACCCCTGACCCAGGGGCCATGAATTTCACAATTTTGGAAAAAGCATCCTTGTGCACCTTTACCATGCACTTAGTTTGTTTGTATAATACCCAGGAGAAGAGAAGAAGATTTTCAAAGAATTAATGCATTTTCACTATATAATCAATAGAGCCCCCCCCCCCAACACCAGAACCCCTGACCCAGGGACCATAAATTTCACAATTTTGGAAAAGGCATCATTGCTTGTCATAACCATGCACTTAGTTTGCTTAAATAATATCCAGGAGCAGAGAAGAAGATTTTCAAAGACTTAATGCATTTTCACTATATAATCAATAGAGCCCAACCCCAACACCAGAACCCCTGACCCAGGGCCATGAATTTCACAATTTTTGAAAAAGCATCATTGTTTGTCATAACCATGCACTTAGTTTGTTTAAATAATATCCAGGAGCAGAGAAGAAGATTTTCAAAGACTTAATGCATTTTCACTATATAATCAATAGAGCCCCCTCCCCCCCGCCCTTACACCAGAACCCCTGACCCAGAGGCCATGAATTTCACAATTTCGGAAAAGGCATCAATGCTTGTTATAACCATGCACTTAGTTTGTTTAAATAATATCCAGGAGCAGAGAAGAAGATTTTCAAAGAATAAATGCATTTTCACTATATAATCAATAGAGCCCCCCCCCCCCAACACCAGAACCCCTGACCCAGGGGTCGTGAATTTCACAATTTCGGAAAAGGTATCAATGCTTGTCATAACCATGCACTTAGTTTGTTTATATAATATCCAGGAGCAGAGAAGAAGATTTTCAAAGAATTAATGCATTTTCACTATATAATCTATAGAGCCCCGCCCTAGCACCAGAACCCCTGACCCTGGGGCCATGAATTTCACAATTTAGGTAGAGGGTCCATTGCTTATTACAATCATGCCAACAATTTGACTGCTTGATGTCCAGGAGTAAAGAAGATTTTTAAAGATTGCATCAATTTTGGTGGTTTTAGCCCCCCCTGGGGCCCCAGGGGGGCAGGGACCATGAAATTCACAATTTGTGTTCCCCTTCACCCAAAGTAGCTATATGTTAAAATTGGTTGAAATTGGTTGAGCGGTTCTAGAGAAAAAGTTGAAAATGTTCAAAAGTTAACGCACGACGACGGACAAAAACGGATAGCAATAGGTCACCTGAGTGACTCAGGTGACCTAAAAATTCTCAGGAACAGCAAAACCATGTTTAGTGATATTGATAGGAAGCCTCCTCAGGTTGTGTAGATGCAAGGTTGTTCAAATCATGACCCCTGGGGGTAGGATGGGGCCACAATAGGCGATCATTTTTTTTTACAAAGGAATACTATAATTAACCCAAACCACAGCACCTTGCTTCATACCCAAAATACTCTTTTTTTAAATACCTATGGTTGCATTGTAAAATCTTTCACTAAATGCTCTACTTCCTGGTGAAGTTTAGTGAAAAAAAATTCAGTGACACAGAGAGACTAGATCTGCTTTAATGTGATCTTCACGGATAAATATGACGGTTGTCGGGTAAAATCGTGGACAAGTTGTCTAAAAATAATCATCACTGTGTTCTAAAATTTTTACTACTCTTTAGTACATTTTACATCAATATACATATCAAATTTCAAATAGATATATGCTCAAATAAGAAAATATGAGATTTTATGTTATGTGTGGTAACGCCTTAGGGCGCACGGATGATAAAGTCAAAGTGTATAAAGCAGCATGAAGTTTCCTCTTAGCTAAAAAAAAAAAAAAAAAAAAAAGGTTGGATAAGCCCAACTTCAATGCGGGAATTTCATTGATGCACATACTTGAGTTTCCCTTATTCCTCCATAAACAGTCGAGGAACCAATCTCGCACACACATGGGACCTTCTGAAGATTTATTTAATTTAGTAAGTTGTGGACAGTACTCTCACTATCATTTAAGTAAAAAGGCTTTCTTATATCGACAGTCTACAGTAACAGCGTCTTTTGCCGTTTTGTTCTACGCGGTGACTCGATCAAAAAGCTTCGATCCGCTTTAAAACTCCCATAATTTCACTTGTATACTAGGGATCTAGTGATATTTTTATATTTTTTTCTTCTGTAGCAATGAAATTCAATTAAACAAGAGGTCCAAGGGTCTTGAATCGCTCTTCTGATAAATTGAACAACCTATCACTTTCTATTTGAAGCCTATCCTGTATATTTAGATAAAGTCTTGAAATTCCAAAAGTAGGTCATCATGACCTATATTTTGGTTAAAACACTCTCAGAAACCCAAGATGAATCAACTGACAAAGTTTGATATTCAAAGCCCTTTATTATCTTAAATATTCAGATATAGCCATGAGATTTCAAAAGTAGGTCAGTAGCCTACTTTCTGGTAAACATACTTCGAGACCCCAAAATGCCTCACCTCACAAAGTATGATGACCTTTTTACTTGAAATATTTGGATATTGCCTTGAAATTCAAAACGTAAGTCACAGTGAATTACTTTTTAGTTGACATATTCTGAGGACTCAAAATACATCAACTGACAAAATTAAATGATTCAAATCCAATTAATATCTTAAAATATTTAAATATAACTGTAAAATTTCAAAAGTAGGTCAAAGTGACCTACTTTTCAGTTGACACATTCTGAGGACCCAAGATGCATTGACTGACAAAGTTTCATGATTCCAAGCCAATTGGTATCTGAAAATAATAAAATATCATCATAAATTCCAGAAGTAGGTCACCGTGACCTACTTTTTAGTTGAAGTACTCTGAGGACCAAAGATGCATCAATTCACAAAGTTTGATGATTCTTTGCCGAAAAGTACCTGAAATAATTAAATATAGCCATAAAAATTTCAAACGTAGGTCACGGTGACCTACTTTTCAATTGACGTATTCCGAAGACCCAAGATGCATCAACTGACAAAGTTTGATGATTCTAAGCCAATAAGTACCTGAAATAAATAAATATAACCATAAAATTTCAAAAGTAGATCACGGTGACCTACTTTTCAGTTGACGTACTCCGAGGACCCAAGATACATCAACTGACAAAGTTTGATGAGTACCTGAAATATATAAATATAACCATAAAATTTCAAAAGTAGGTCACGGTGACCTACTTTTCAGTTGACGTACTTTGTGGACTCAAGATGCATCAACTGACAAAGTTTGATGATCATATTAGGCCTTAAAGTGTCCAAAATATGCCTCTTAATCAATTTGAAAATGAATGCCTGCAAAATTAAAAAAGTAGGTCACAGTGACCTACTTTTTGGTAAATATGTTTTCAAGACCCCAAGATGCAACAACGTAAAAGGTTTGATGATTCTAAGCCTTTCAGTATCTGAAATAATGACCTTAAATGTTTTGAAAACGATTCGCCATAAAGCAGATCACGATGACCTACATTTTAGTTTACCCCTATCTAATTAGTGGAAATTTTTCCTTCGAGGATCCTATCTTACGGGCGCTTCATCGCCTAATTACGACCTCTTTCAAAATTATTTCATAATTAAACGATATTTATATGTTTCAAGAATGTAATACCGTTTCATTTTTAAGAAATTTAGATACGTGATATTTAAAACACCATGTCACTACCCATCCAGTCCCGTATTTCTTTAATGATAAATTTTATTTGAATGATCGTTGAGTATTGTGAACTGATTACAATGTATACCTTATCCCTTCTATCCTTTGCAGTTATACCTATTGAATTATATTATAAAATAAACATTGTAAATTAAGCGATAGTTCAGACTTAGTTTTGATTATGGTGAAATTGCAGACTGAATTTGTGTGACATCTCTTCTGAATGTTTTTAATGTATCTGATTCTTCAGGCATGTTTCATTGGTTTCTTAATTTCTTTTCTTTTGCTTTAAAATTAATGATTTTTTCACTCATATAGAGACATCACCATATACCGACGAAGGGCTTCACATTTAAACCTTTACTCGGCACTCAGACTCAGGGCCATTGGGCGGTAAGGGTTCTTTATCGTGCCAACGCCTACCATGACACGGGGCCTCGGTTTTTAAGGTCTCATCCGAAAGACCCGCAACTTTCACTCCAAACTGCCGAGCGCCTGGCGAAGGAACAAGTTGCTACCTATTTCAGTCGCGGCCGTGATTAGAACACACGACCTTCCATCACGGAGCGAGCGCTCTACCGACTGAGCTACCTTGTCGGTCTTTAAAATTGAAATAAAATATATATAGTGTTCTGATAAACATATTACTACATCTAACATCTTTATCGGCTGCCTATTTGAGAGCTTACAATAATGAAACACGTCAAGAATTTTTAATACGATTGACCGATTAATCGTAACGTCTTGTGGTTAACCGATTGGCAATTCAGCAAAAAGAAAATCGTCTAAGTAATGTATAATTGAATTTTTTTTTTTTTTTTTTTTTTTTGGACTTCAGAGCCTTCGGCGTTTATGCAAATTATCACGCAAGCCAATCGATTGATCACATCATGAAACCAAAATATTAGACAGTTATTCCTTAATAAAATGTTTAAAGGAAAAATAATAAGAAAATTTTCACTTATTTCAAATTGTCTCATTTTTTTCGCTTTTAATATATAGAACACAAGAGTAAACTGAAATTTATGTGTAAATAATTTGTTTTGGTTGGGGGTTAGGTTTCTTAATTTTTTTTTTCAATTCTGAAAACTTCATTTTCAATATGGGAAAACAAAGAAGCATACATAAGTGTACATGTCAAAGGGCGGCTATTAAATTTGGGGTAGTTCGATTTTTGGGCTAATTGGGGCAAATTCATCACTATTTTTTTCCCATACAAAATTACGTCAGAAATAAAAAGAAAAACACAGTATATGTACATGTATTTTTATATATCAAAACTCAGCATTTTTTCTAAACTTTCTTTTCAAACAGATTATATAATACTCAATTTTGAGAATTTTCAAACTTTTTCTCCTTTAATCTGAAATTCAATATAAGTTCATTCTGTATTTTTTTTCCCGACACTTTTCTAACACCAAACAATATAGTTGCTAATTTTAAGTAGGACACGTATGCTTATTAAATATAATTAAGAATACATTTAAAGTATCTTGTCCTAAACTCTCACTTGTCGATTTGAATTAAACATGTTTGTGTTATGAAATAAAAGCATTTGCCATTCACATACTTTAAAATCGACATGTGTTTAAGTAAATCCAAACCACGTAAATGTTAAATAACTTCTAGATCTGGAACGAATAGGTACAAAAATTTTTTAAACCAAAAAGCATGACTCTCAGTGTGTATCACGAGAAATCACATGCTATTCCACTTAAAGGAGTAAAAATCTTCAATTAACACGCGAACATTCAAGGATCTTTTAGATTTTAAGAACTAGGATCTGATTTCAAGGTTTAAAAAATAACTGGAATTTATTCATATGTGTAACCAGTCTCTATGATGCTAATACATGTATAAAACATAATGCCCCCTAGATAGACGGCTTTACTCTCTAAAAATTTTCCTAATTTTAAACGCACATAATTTTTCAATACAAGTCCATCTAAAATAGTGACATTTTCTTCTCCAAAGAGCTTACTCTATTGCACTCAAAACATAAGTACATGTACATGTATCAGCCCAACGGGCTGTCAACCATTGTAAGCGAAATATCAAAGATTTAACAAAATATAATTTTATGTCAAATTTGAAGTGACCTTGAGACCCCGCATTTTGCCCCAGGGTGATACCTTGAACAATTTGTAATCTACAACATATCCTCATCCTTGTATGTAAGTTTGGTGATAATATGTCCAATGGTTCTTGAGAAGAAGATTTTTTAGCAACCACTACTTTTGTTTTTATTTTCCTAATTATCTCCCCTTGTTTAACCCTTTAACCCCCAGAGACGCATTTGGACGCATTTTCAGCATCACAGATATTTAACTGTTGGCGTTTTCTAAATATTCGGGTTACAACAAAACAATTGATATTTTCTGAAACTAGAGAAGAAACTAAACATTTTTTCTACTCAAAATTTTTCTGTTCGATGTTGAGAAATTATCATAAACTTGAATTGAATATTGCATATCATTGCAGGAAGTTGATAAAACTATGCATAAATGACTGATTTTGTGCTATCTTCTGTTGGCTTTATCTAAATTACAAACACAATAAAAAAAAATTAATACTATACCCTGAAAGCTGGGAATATGCCCTATATTTTTTATTTCGGACATTATAAGGTACATGAATCCGTTACAGAGATATTTGTTGTTGAATATTGGTGCTTTTACGAGTAAAACACAAAATGCACTATGACGTCATTTGACGTTTTACATGCACAATGAAATCGTTCATGAGCTCAGTGTAAAACAAACTGGCTCTTTTGATATATGGAACAGATTTATTTTTTTAAAAATGAATTATTTTTAAAGATAAGTTAATGTACGACACTTTTTGAGCCATAAACATGTAACAAAAGGAATTTTCCATAGCTCTGGGAGATATATTATATCACCCGATCCGATACTTATTAGCTGTTACTATAACAAACTTATTAGTGTTATTTGCATGCTTATAAGACTCATAAAGTCTGACTTTTAGACCGTGCGGTCTACCACGATATATTATTAACTTCAACTAGCAAAGGCTAACAATATGATATAAAGTATACCGCGGTCTATTATTATCTTTAAAAAGAACCTTGTAAATAGCAGCGAATCAACTCTTGAATGCCAGGGGTCCTCGCTTCGAAAAAATAAAATAAAAATTATTTTATTTATCGATTTTCAAATAATTTAATTCCTTCTTATATCTAAAATGATCAATGTGAAATCGGAAAAAAAATTAAATAAAAAAAATTTCGTTACGTCATATCGCCGAGTAAAGTTCGCGGGAACATTCCACGAGATCTGGCTGACTGGAAATGTCACATGTATCCCAATGATCATGATTTGGTAAGTAATTAGATCTATTGCAAAATGAAGTGCAGTCGAATGAAGATGCATACCTGTGCATATATATATATATGTAGTAGGGATATTTGTAGAAGCACCTGTAAAGAGATCAATGATAGCATTACTCGAATTTCCTCTATCACCACATTTCGCCATTTGTGAAGAACACTGCACTGTAGATGGCATCAGTATTATGATTTAATATATGTATAAGCATATGTTTTAATGATTTTGTCTCATTGATATGAATTTTACCATGGGTTTACAGTTTTCATCAAATTTTCAGTAAGCACCCCAAGTGAGTGAAAAGGGGGGGGGGGGGGTCAGGGGCATTGTTAATGAATTTACTTTATTAGTTTATACAGTTACCCAGAAAGATGACCTTTGCCTGGAAAAGTAGAGCAATCTCTTGTCTCTTCTACTGCATGTCCTTAGGATGAACTTTAATGGAAGGAAATACTTATATGGTTTAGACTTTTTTTATTTAACCTGTGGCCTTTTCATATGGCTTAATAAATTATGATTTGTTTGTCTGTGTATGTGGGTTTATTTTATACACACAAAAATCCAACACATTTAAAACAGCTATTTTTAATAATATATATCCCTATTTGAAGCTCACTTAGTCCTGTCAAAAAATCTTATTTAACATACAACCTTACAAATATTAATGTTCCAAAATGTTGGAAAACAAGGTAGGTCAAAATGAATCCAATCCTGAATCTGTAAATCAACTAATAAAAAACTTTGGGAAACACTGATAATATTTTCATATTATACATTTTCTATTACTGTGGAGGTATACCATATAAGAAACACTGAGTTTTATAAGAGCCACTCTGCTCATGATATATATATAATAATAATAATAGGCTTCTAGATATATATATATATATTATATATATTATATATATATATATATATATATATATATATATATATATATATATATATATATATATATATATATATATATATATATAAGTTCAAAGAAGATGGGCATGTTTGGCATGTGATCTGCAGGTATAAGCTAGGCGTACGAAACATTTATATAGTTTAAAAATGTCTACGATTTGGTCGGTTGACCACAGCTGGACATACTTTATAAAGTTATGCACATGGAAAAATGTTACATTTAGTTTGAAATACTTAGTCAAATTTAATATATCAGTCCACTCATCTTAATAATTACTACATGGATGTAAAACTTAGTAATGTGCTTCACATAAATGATAAATACATACAGGGTATAGTGAAATGCAATTACAAGTACATATATATATTATTAGTAGGTTAGAAGAATTGCTATCACTTTCGATGCAACAGAACAAGAATTTATCTATTTGAAAATAAATCAGTACATAAAATTAAACTGACAAAAGAATTGATTGTTTGTACAAAAAAAATATTAACGCTCCATGCGAGGATCGAACCAAAAATATTTCTTTATTATTGCACTGGACGGGTATCGCACACTACTGAGCTATCACTGCTACACACACTTATGGTTTTTAAAGCGACAATGAAGCACCGCATTTACACATTGGAATTTTATTTAGGAAAAGTTCATTTTTTATCATCTCTGGGTCTTCTCTCCATTTTTTACAAATGTTTATTAGCTTCTTTGAATTAAAATGCACACAAATAACATTTCAAAATCATGGAGAGATGACCCAGAGATAGCAAATTTTTAGAAAAATGTGTTTAAAAATGTAACATTTTGTGCCAAATGACTCGTCTAGCCAATTTTCAAGTTCTTTTTTCGCAAATCAAAATACAATATCGGGAAAATATTTCCCTTTCCTATTTCACAGGAACCTGATACATGAAAAGAATGCTAAAATTTCATGTGACAGATCAATGAAATTTTCATTTTTCAAGAGTGCCCAGATTCCTGCCAAATGCCAATCAAAGGTGCCCTCGGTCTTTGTTCATGTCAAGATTCAAACATAAAAGCTAATCAATATTATGAAAGGAAAATACTTGTACAGTCACTTGGGGCATGGACACCCTCCCCCCTTCCATTTTTTTTTTTCATTTTAAATCGGGGATCCAAACACTTGTTCATAGTAGGGCTGGGACAATACAACTTTTTAACTCACCTGAGCCGAAGTGAGCTTTTCTGATCGAAATTTGTCTGTTGTCTGTCGTCATAGTTGTAAATTTTCACATTTTCATCTTCTTCTCAAAAACCACTGGGCCAATTTCAACCAAACTTACCACAAAGTATCCTTGGGTAAAGGGGATTCAAGTTTATTCAAATGAAGGGCCACACCTTCTTCCAAGGGGAGATAATTATAATTTTGTGAAAATTAATGGCATCATTTAAAAATCTTCTTCTCAAGAACCACTGTGCTTGAAAACATGAAACTTATGTGGAATCATTGTGAGGTAGTTTAGATTCAAGTTTGTTCAAATCTTGACCCCCAGGGGTAGGGTGGGGCCACAAAGGGGGATCAAAGTTATACATAGGAATACATATGAAAAATCTTTAAAAATCTTCTTCTCCAGAACAGTAAAGCCATGATTGATCATATTTATATGGAAGCATCCTCAGGTAGTTTAGATTCAATTTTGTTCAAATCATGACCCCCAGGGGTTAGGGTGGGCCACAATGGGGGATCAAACTTTTACATAGGAATGCATAAAAAAAATCTTTAAAAATCTTCTCAAAAACAGCAAAGTCATGATTGGTAGTGATAATATAAAAGGATCCTCAGGTAATGTAGATTTAAATTTGTTCAAATCATGACCCCCAGGAGAATAGAAAGCCATAACAAGGGATCATAGTTATACAAAGGAATATAAAGGATATATCAATAAAAATTTTCATCTGAAGAACAGCAAAGCCATTATGTCTCATATTAATTCAAAAGCATCCTTAGGAAGTGTAGATTCAAGTTTAGGCCAAAAAAAATAATAGTCCTGTTTCCTGCTTCCCAACCTACCCTATTTTTTTGCACCCGACCCTAAAGTTTTTTTTTAAGTTTTGAAAGAAAAAAAATCTGGAATTTCTGGAATTTCATGGATCTGTCACCGTAATCAGTTTCTGTGTTAACACAAAACAAGCATTTCATGAAATTCTTGTTTTAAATATGGACTTTCATAAAATACCACACGAGTTGTGCATAAAAAGACATGAAAGTTTTATTTTTAAAAGACAATATTGACCTGTGACATGTTGAATTTTATCTTGTATTAGTTCATATCCTAAAAAATGCCGTCGGAAAAAAATAAAATAAAAATATAAAATAAAATAATTTTCCTACCTACCTACCCTATTTTTTTCAGGCTGGTAGCAGGAAACAAGACTATTATTTTTTTTGGCCTTATTCAAATCATCCCCCATTCCGAACCACTTTTATATTTAAACTTTTCAATACTGAACTGATTTCTGCTTTTTTCTAGCCAAAGTGCTCAGGTGAGCGATGTGGCCCCTGGGCTTGTTGTGCTATATGATATAGTATATCCATACATATCATCATATTAGACCCACAATATGATACCTATCACAATATCTTGAATTGGTTATAAAATATTTTTGCATTGATATGAACAAAACATTTCATCACAAATAAGAATAATTTATTCAAAGAAGTTGTATATCTGTTTCAAAACAAAATTATTTTTTACGTCAAGTGGTGTTAAATATTATTAGGTATTTTTATATCTATATTTATATTTAACATACTTATTTTAAATATTAAACCCAAAATTTTAAGTAAACAAAGAAAACTAAGAATTTTTTTTCTTGCAATATTTTGTAGGAGTGAAACGGTTCACCGCGGTATCGATGCACCGCGGTATTTTTTCTCGGTTTGATACACGGTGCAAAATCTCTAATTTTCGGTTCGGTTCATTTTTCGGTCGGGATCGTTATTCAGTCGGGTTTGGCATAAGGTATAACACGTTACTCAGTATAAATAAGTATAGAAAACGTAAATTTTTGATGACTGATAGCTTGTAAGATAATTTTTGACAGTCAAATAATTTTAATCAATTTCTTCTAGTCAATTTGCAAATAAAATTCGTAAAATAGGTGACTAAATTTAGAAAAAGAAAGCATAAAACAACGTTGAATTTGTTTCCTTCTATCAAAATGTATCGTATCGAAAATAACCGAACCGAGACAAAATTATGCAATACGTATCGAACCGTGAAGGAGGTGTACCGTTTCACCCCTAATATTTTGATATTTCTACATAGTATTACGTATCCATATGCGTATCATCCTCACACAGAATCAATATATATTTTGACATCTGACTCTCGATCATCCCAGCCCTGGTTCCTAGCTAGTTTAAATGTTATTATCATAAATGATTATACATTTAAATGCTATTGATAATGTAACAATTGCTTAAATATTATACTGAGAATTGCCGGCTATTGATTTTGGTGTAAACCATGTGATGAAAGAATGGGGTGTACATCTTCTGGAGTTTCTGGTCAGAAAAGTAATTGGTCAATATTTATATTTTATGGACTTTTTAATTACCTAAAATGTTATTCTAATAATTCTTAATAACTATGGTATATATATTGCAAAATCATATTTTTAGGTTACCTCAGCTGAAAGCTCAAAATTAGCTTTTTCTGATCACATTTTGTATGGCATCCATCTGTCTGCAGTCATCCAACCTATGCATGAAAACTTTGAACATATTTAGCTCACCTAAGCTGAAAGCTCAAGTGAGCTTTTCTGATCACCTATTGTCCCTCTTCCGTCTGTCTAGCTGTCCATCCATCTGTAAACTTTTCACATTCTCAAGGACCACTGAGCCAATTTTAACCAAAATTGGTACAGAACATCCTTGGGTGAAGGGGAGTTTAAATTGTGAAAATGAAGGGCCAACCCCTTTACAAGGGGAGATAATCTAGAGAAGACAAAAATAGGGTGGGTCATTAAAAAATCTTCTTCTCAAGAATCACTGGGCCAGAAAAGCTGAAACTTATGTGGAAGCATCCTAGGGTAGTGTAGATTTTAAAATGTCCAAATCATGGCCCCTGGGGATAGGGTGGGGCCACAATAGAGAATCAAAATTTTACTTTGAATTATATAGGAAAAATCTTTAAAAATCTTCTAAAAAACCACTGGGCCAGAAAAGCTGAAACTTATGTGGAAGCCTCCTGGGGTAGTGTAGATTCTAAATTGTTGAAATCATGGCCCCCCGGGAGTAGGGTGGGGCCACAATAGGGTATCAAAATTTTACATTGAAATATATAGGCAAAATCTTCTCCAAGAACCACTGGGTAATGGCCAAACGATTACACGTGTAAATGGCGACATTTCGATTAAATGCTCTAAACATTTACAAATTGAGTAAACGTTTATGCAAAGGTCAATGTCTATCAGAAATAAAGTTTAATACAAACAAGTTGTTTTAATTCATATTTCATATTTACCAAAGAAAGCAGTCTTTTACAAACTGTTAACAATATTGTTTTCTCTTTTAATCTAACTGGAAACATGATATTAAACAAAACTATCTAAAATCCAAGAGGTCTAACATACTTAATTCCAATTTCCGAGGAGTGAATACCGGTACTAGCGATGTATTATGATTTTAATTTATTTTTCCAAGTATATGTTCTAAAATAAATAACCTTTGCTGATGCTTTTTATAGCTAAGAAAGTACAAATTATCATGCTTATAAGTTATAACAGTACGATGCTTTTTCTACATCCAGTATGTAGCCAAACAAACCATTAATGCAATATTGGTTGATGGTGTAGAAAGTGAATGCGTTTAATGCTCTTCATGTTCTTTAGTCATAAAAACCAACAAATAAATAGCAATAACAACTCTTACTTACATTATAGTCAAAGAATGGTTTATTAAATTAGTGTTTCATGAGTAAGTAGCCATAAAAATTCAACATAAAATATTTTCCTGTTTAAACGGTACCGTTTCATTTATTGCTGTTCATTTAAACATTTACAAAATTCAGTAAACATTGCACCCTTACCACTAAGCCAAAAAAGCTGAAACTTATGTGGAAGCATCCTGGGGTAGTGTAAATTTTAAATTGTTGAAATCATGGCCCCCAGGGGTAGGGTGGGGCCGCAATAGGGAATCAAAGTTTTACATTGAAATATATAGGAAAAATCTTTGAAAATCTTTTGCTCAAGAACCACTGGGCCAGAAAAGCTGAAACTTATGTGGAAGCAGTGTATATTGTTGAAATCATGGCCCCCAGGGGTAGGGTGGGGCCACAGTAAGTATTACAAAGGGAGGGGGATCTGTTGAAGAACAAAGTAATTCAGGTGAGCTTTTTTGTCCATGGGCCTTGTTTACTTTTTTAGCTCACCTAAGCTTAAAGCTCAAGTAAAATTTTCTGATCACTCTTTATCCAGCATCCATCTGTTTGTCTGTCTAGCTGTTTGTCCGTCTGTAAACTTTTCATATTTTCGACTTCTCAAATTTATATAGGAAAAAATCTTCTGGTAGTATTATTGGGGCCCCCTGTATTGGGTGGGACCACAAAATGTGATCAAAGTTTTACATAGGTTTGTAATATATATTAGGAAATATCCAGCATGGTAATGATGACCAAGAATAATTTTTCCAAAATTGTGTAAGTCATTACCCCTTGATCAGGGGTTCCGGATTTAGTACGGGGCTCTTTTCATCATATAGTGAAAATGCATTAAATTCTTTGAAAGTCTTCCTCTATTGTTGTTCTTGAGTATTTAGCAGAGAAACTTAGTGCATGTTTATGATGAGAAAGTATGCTTCTTCCGAATGTTGAAATTCATTAAAGCTGGGTCAGGGGTTCTGGATTTAGGGTAGTGCTATATTTTAATCATTTTAAATAATGGAATATTTACTCTGCTTTAAGAAAAGTTATTCACTTATGATAATTGATCAAAGTAAATATCGTAATTGATAGGTAAATTGACAATTCAAAAATATTAAATATTTATAATATGAAAAGTACTTTCAAAGGTTTTATTTGACAGCTGGTAGACTTATAAATAATAGATGCATGAATAAAAATGAGACAAAAATACTTTCATAAACATGTATTTAAAGACAAAGAGAGGCAAATATGGTGTGGGTATGGTGCTGGGTGTTACTCTGTGGATATTGTGTTTTATGCTAAAGCACTACTGTTGTGTTATGTTTGGTGATAGTAATGAAGTGTACCGGTAGATAGCACTGGTATATATAGATACAGACACGTTTCCGAGTTGTTGCTGATTACCAGACTAACTATGTATTAGGGTGGGGCACTATTTATGTAGTGAAAATGAATCAATGATTGGAAAATCTTTTCCTCTACTCCTTGGTATTAAAGAAACAAACTAAATGCATAGTTATTATGAACAAGGGTGCTCTTCCAAAATTCTGAATTTCAGGGCCCCTTGGTAAGAGGTTTTGATGTTAGGACTGGGGTCTATTGATTATATATTGAAAATACATTAATTCTCTGAAAATCTTCTGCTCCTTGGTATTAAGCCAATGAACTAATGCATGGGTATGTAAGCAAGGGTGCCTTTTCCAAAATATGTGAAATGTGTGGCCTCAAGGTCAGGGGTTTGGGGCTCTACTGATTATACACAATGCATTATTTATTTGATAATCCTCTGCTCTGCTCCTGGGTATTAAGCAAACAAACTAAGTTTATAGTTATAATGAGCAAGGGCACCTCTTTCAAAATTATGAATTTCATGGCCTCTGGTTTATAACACTCCTAATTCAGTTGTTGGAAAGTTGTTACATATTGTTGTTATATTCAGGTGACCTATAAGACCTATGGGCCTTGTTTTTTACCTTTACCTTCCCAATGACCTTTGACTTTATTTTTTTATTGTGTATAAATCTCAGTTATAAAAAAAAAAATGATTCAAAAGATATTTTCGTCAAACATCATACACTTATACAAACTTTCATGTTGCATCATTTAAATACCCTGGGTGGGGCATTCATGTCTTTTGGACATATTTTTCTTGTTTGAATTTAATTCTATTTATATATTTATATATATTAATTATTTACCATTCCATGGATTGTTCACAGGGTTTTTTTTTTTAATCTCAGGTGACCTTAAAGGCCCTTGAGCCTCTTGTCCTATTACAAGATGAACTGGACACAGACAATTGGAAAAATGTTAATGTTCAGCTGCATATTGTACCAGAAAGGGTAAACTTGTATGAAAGTTTTGATTCCTGACATGGTGTAGATTCAAGTTTGTCTAAATCACTGCCCTTGAGGATGGGGTGGGGGCCACAATAAGGGTTCAATTTTTTCATCAGAATATATAGGGAAAATGTTTTAAAATCGTTTCAAGAACAGCACAGCCATGATTATCAATATTGAGGTGCAAGTATCCTCAAGTAATGTATAATGTAGCCCCCAGGTGTAGGTTGGTTCCACAATTGGGTATCAAAGTCTTTCATGAGAATATTTGTAGAAAAAAAAAATAAAAAAAATCTTTTCTTCAAGAGCAACAGGACCATGATTTGTCATATTAATATGCAAACATTAACATCACTGCTTGCATACTGCTGATGTTTGTTTAACAGGAATGGATAGGGGCCATAATATGGGATAAAAGTTTTACTTTGGAGTACTAGAAGAAAAAAAAATCGTTTTCTAAAAAACAACAGGGTCATGATTAGTCCAATTAATCCAGTTGATATATGCGAGTATCCTTAGGAAGTGCAGCTAGATTAAAGTTTGTTCAATTCATAACCCTCATTTGTAGTCATAAGGCCACAACATCATAAGGATATTGTAACATCTGCAACTCCTTGGAGCTAGGCTTGGGCCATGATATGGATAATAAATTTTTCATGTAAATAAAGTTAGATTTTATTTAAATATGCTGATGAATAACAGCACTACCAAGGTGACTCAGGTGAGCATCATGGCCCATGGATCTCTTGGGTTTTCCACAAATTTAGGCATACTTACTACAGTGACAAATGTTTTCAAGAAAATACCTAACTTGATCAAATATCCAAGCTCAATGGTGTCAATTTGGCCATTATATTGTGATGCTATTCATTGGACATTTTGTAACCAACAGTTTTCATTGAGAATGCCTGAAGGAAGTTATTGAGCTGTAGATTTATGGTCACTTGCTCAAAGGTCAGATTCAGACATTTGACAGAGTGTGATGTGATTTCTTTTCGTATATGAGAGAAGCTATTTGGGCTGTGGACATCATCCTGGGTAGTTCAGTAGGGATGGGTATTACCCCAAAAATGTATCACAGTCCAATTTTGTCAATGACTTGTTTATCGTTATGTGTATCACTTAATTCTATCTATAAAAAGCTTATTAAAAAAAAAAATACTTAAGAATTATCACAGTGACTGTAAAATATTGTTAGGAATACAATTTTGTCATACATGTACTTTTAAAGAAAAATACATTTTGTAAAGTACTTAAATGATGTGATTCTTAATTGATTATTCATAGACCATATAAAAAAGTAGAGTGTTTCAATATGTGACATGCTTTAGGGCATCATTAAAGATTTGAATAAAACTAGGAGTGGTCAGCTCTTTATTTTACTAGCAAATTTAATTGGTTCATGCATTTACCTGCAAAGAAAAACATCCACAGATAGAGAGACTTTGTTAGAATGGCAATTACCATATAAATAATAAAAATATATTTCCCCAATCCTTTATGCATAAAATAATAAGGAAACTGAGATAATTAGAAATGATTATTATTGTACAATCTCCAAGATTCATCACTATAGAGAGAGATTTCAGATTCTCTTTACTGATATTGTAAGCATTCATCTTTATTTGAAGTGCAATATATTTTGCTATACCCATCCCGATGTATTTTGTTAGTATTTAGATTTCATTTTATGTAATAACTGTATATTATACAGTTTAAAAGTATATGAGCTCATAAACATGTGATATATGTGCTAGTTATTGAAACTCTCCATCTCAAAATTTAAAAGATTTAACAGTTTTAATTTAATCTTTCAAAGTATTTTTCCAAAGGAGATCAAAGGTCAAGGGTCAAGTGGACTGTCTAGCTTTAATGTCTTATGACAATAGATCAAAAATAAGCTTAGTTAGCTAAATATATTGACTCTATGAACTATTTTAAAAAGTAGGTCAAAAGTCAAATTGAAAGGTCACTGTATGGGTAAACCCTTGTATTTTATGAAAGCTGTAGTGCCCAGGTTTATATATTCAAAAAATTAAATCCAATCGTTTTACATTTCTCATGATATACATGTAAGGTATGACTGATGGCAAGATTAATGGATAGAGAGACAGACAAACAGACACTGGGTAAAAGTGATCAATCTCCAAGTGTCACTTTGCTCTTCAGGTGACACAAAAACTGTATTCTGGATTGCTCTATTGCTCTGTAGCTGACTGGGGGCAAAACAGTAAATATTCTGATATACAGTAACTGGTAACTCAGGGTTGTCCCTAACAATTGAAATAGCAGGGGGCATTAAAAAAGTAGAAGGGGGTTTCGGGTTCCTCCCCTAACAGGGCCTTGAGGGGGGATACCAGAATTACTGGGGCTTTATGTCATTATAGGCAGGGAAATTCCCCAGCCCCCAGGTCTTAGGGAACTGGTAGATAGTTACACTCCTCTAGCTCATTGGGAACTCTACTAGGATCTCGTCTGATTCTTCGTTCAGCTATAACTTTTCTCCCTAAGTATTGTTATAATTTCAATTGTAACAGGAAAGGAGAAAATGTACATTCCTCCCTCCTTAAATTGTCTTCACCCTCAGAGACACAACCCAACCAAGTTCTTAATTGCCCCTGGCAGGAATTTTACCTGCAAGTCCAGGGGTGGTCAATGGAATCAAATCTGATACCATTACACAATTAATGAGGGTATTTATTCAGTACCAATAGACTTTTGAAGCCTTTGCAAAGCTTAGAAAATAAAGTGACCATGGTGCCTGCAAGATTCACTTACTCCAAGCTCCCAACCAAGATTTTACAGGCACTGCCGCAATTTCAAAATCATAAAGACTTAAAATCTAAAATGTCTTGAAAACTTGGAAAAATTTATTCTAGAATATAAACATTGCCTTTTTTTCACCTAAAATTGTATCTTGTATCAATATGTAGACTGTCTTGAGTTTGTCAGGTTTTACTTATGATGCTTATTATAATGCTGCATTTTAATTGAGTCATCCTTACTAAATTTGATCGATAATATTTGTTACCTCATGCCCGGTATAGATGAAGAAAAGTTTAGAGGTTATTTATAGATTTAGGGTGCAACTTGTCTAAAGGTCAAGGTCAATGATTTTACAGGACAGAAAAAAACCCTATACTGTCTTTCTATATATCTAGGCTTATGTTACAAAATAATACTGTGTTCTAAAATATCATGACCTTTGATTTTTTGTTCTCATTGGAGTACATTTTTGTGTTTTAGAAACATTGAAACATTTCTAATTTATTTATTATACTATGTTTTTCCCCCTAGAGGATGAGATGACAATTCCAATCCATAACTAAAGCCCCTGCATTAGAAAAAAGATCAACACTCCTTCGTGATGCTTGCAAATGCAATGTATTGTAAGTATTAAAAGTGTTTACTTCTTGAATATTAAAAAAGGTAATTGTATAAATAGAGCATAACTTGGTTGGGCTGAGTATCCTTAATATTCCAATTGGATATCCAGTTTGAAACATTAATCACTAGTAAATGACTTTAAAATGGATACATACAAGCATGTCATTTGAAAGTCTTGCCAAATGTTTATGATTTACATCTTGATTGCACAGTTGTATATTACTCCAATTCAGTAAATCAGGGTAAGATAATCAGTACTTGCTGAAAAAAAAATTCCTGTGAAACCTGTCTGATTTGACATTCACTACTGAACAAATTTTGTGTTAGAATAGATAGGGTGTCAGGATGTCAGATTGCACAGTGCAAAACACATAGAAAAGAGTAAAGTTCAAATTAAAATAAAGGTCAGAATTGACAGTGAAACAGACTGCACAGGTTTCTGAATAGACAGTTTTTACTGTAAGTACATATAAATATCTGAATTGTATGCCCACTGAATTTGAAATTTTTAGTTTTACTAACTCACTCCACCTTAGGAAAGCCAGGAGTAACAAAGAATCTCTCTCCTTCACCAAACTTGGTCTTCCATTTTATAATTAGGACAAAATTAATGTGAACTGGCAAGAAATTTTACCACAGTTGCCCTGATAATTTGTTTTATTTACATGTATTAAAATAAATAATTTAATCATAATATTACTTCTTTCATTACAGGGTATTTACAATTCAACACGTATGCTAGCCTATTAAAGGAAAGTTATTGAGTGACTATGATGACTAATCATCTGAAGAAAATGATTGGCATGGAAAAGACTGTGGCACCCTTCATGTTGTTCTTCTGTGTTTTCATGTTTTTGATTGCTCAATTAAGCAAACTGACTGAGATATTTGAAAGTGAGAGCTAGTACCTACATCTAAGTGTTTAAATGACAAAGAATGTTCTCTGACAAACTGGAAAATTGATCATGGAAGTCAGCTGCAAAAAAGTCTTGAAAACCATAACAAGCATGACATGGTGCATATATTTCTATCTTTATGAAGGACCAGAACAATGAATTGACGTGGGTTTATTTTACAGTATATGGACCTTTTAAAACTAAATTTTTTTAGCCAGCAAACCTTTGCTTTTTTCTTAATGATCAAATAATGATCAAACTTATCAAATTTGTGAGTTTGTGTGTCAGACTTATTGGTTGGACTTTTTACTCATTATCTTTTATGAACAAGATAATGAAAGTGAGCACATAGATCTTCAGTTGTAAATTCATGTCACACAAATCTGTATAGAGTTCCATTTCTGGGGGAAACTTAAGTTTGTCATATGAGGAGGAACTGTGATACTCAGGTGAGCATTAATGCTCACTGCCTTTTAAATCAAATGAAAATTAGTTTTTATGCAATTAACCATCTGAATTATAAATTGTATGTTAGGTAATTTTGTGAAATATGTAACTGTTGAATAAAAAAGAAAAATGTATTTAATAGCATTCCATGTTTAATTTAAACCTGTATAAGAATTTTATTTACTGTAGAATC
Organism: Saccostrea echinata; assembly: GCF_033153115.1. NCBI lineage: Eukaryota > Metazoa > Mollusca > Bivalvia > Ostreida > Ostreidae > Saccostrea > Saccostrea echinata. The sequence goes on from NW_026889792.1 coordinate 1,081,030, forward strand.
ATCATTGTTTATGGGAGTCAATTTTTGTGGGTAACCAAACTTTGACTTGTTTGTGGGGACTTAATTCATGGGTAAGGGCTACCCACAAATTCCACAGATTGATCCTCCATGAACAGTGATGATTCCACAGTACATGTAAAGAGAAATAAATGAAGTTGATTACAAGTACAGTAAAACATGCTTATAACGAAGTGCCAGGGACTGACAATTTTGCTTCATTATCAGCATAACTCACTATATTCATTAAGTGTCAAATATATTTAATTTTTAAGTCATGGGGAATGGAAATCACTTTGCTGTAAACATCAATTCATTAAATGCATGTTCGCTATAAGTGTGCTTTACTGTACTTTATTGATACTATTCATTGAAGTTAAAAGTGACATACATATATATCTTGATCCTCTTTTAATATGCACTTGTGAAATGAATTATCCATGATTTGCATTTTTTAACATCAATATATATTTCAATTATGGTTGCACTAAAGGACCTCAAAAAATGTATTATATCACAGAAATATTGTAAATGGAATGTCTGCTTGAGATTAATATTCCATTTTAATTGAATAACAGGCTGAACTAATTTAATTCAGCACTGCATTTTTTGAAAACTAGAATGAATAATTTTACTTTCTCAAACTTCTTTCTAAACTTAAAATTTTTAAAGGACAAGATAAGCTAAGACCCCTTTCTGGCTCTTGGTTTGAGATATATCTTAGAATGGTGCAGTAAAGCCTTGTTACAAAACGAGTTTAGATTCTAAATGATGGGATACATAGAGGTAATAGGAAGGTCACAAAATTGATCATTTTCTAAATTTTCATCATTTTTATTCAAATTTTCATCAATTTTAAAGCACATTTTGTTTCAGAAAATAGTTGCCTATATCTACCAAATTTATATATTTCATGCACCAGTTTAAGATACATCTTGTGAATGAAAATTTCAGATAGGTAAGCTTGTGCTCTGATTTCAGAGGTAATAAGTATCACAGTTTTGGGTAAATTCCATCAGAATGATAGTTAAAATTTGGTTGAATGTTCCACTTTCTCACCCTCTTGTGGCATCCATGTACGCTTTGAAAATCGATTATACTGGTTATAAAACAAGCGTCATTACTTGCCAACCATTAAAATTCTAACTTTTTTTCTTTATCAAATTAGGGGCCAAATTCGGCTCTTACCATACATTGCATGGCCGTAGGAACCGGGGGGGAGGGGGGGGCGTGCCCCCCCCCCCAATAATTTTGCCGATATATAGAATACTATAGAAAACGTAGCTACTATATGCTTGTGCCCCCTCAATAAAAACGTCTGATGACCTTTTTTTTTTTTTTTTTTTTTGCTTGTCAAGGAAATTTGGTAGTTAATAGTGCCTCCCAAAAATGTGTGTTTGTGCCTCCTCAAAGTGAAATTGCTTCCTACGAGCCTGCATTGTTCTTTAGGAAAGCTATAATACATACTCATCCACTATTTTAAATGGGATAGTCTCTTATCAAAGCCGCAACAGGAACTATTTTCCCGATAACTTAGTTACCCGAGGGGTAGGTGTGTGGTTCCTGTCGACGGTTTAATGAAAGACTATTCACAACAGTTGGAGACCGGTCCTTCGGATGAGACCGTATAAACCGAAGTCCCGTGTCGCAGTAGGTGCCGGAACGAAAAAGATCCCTCACTGCTCAATGGCCCTTAGTGCCGAGTATAGGTCAAAATTTGCACCCCTCCACCGGCAAGTGGTGGCGTCTCCATATGAGTGAAAAATTCTCGAGAGGGACGTTAAACAAGAAACAAACAAATAACAGCTGGATAAGTGTTTTTTATACAGGTGCATGTATTTTTACTTAAGGTATACAGTCTGATACTGATATACTGTTATAAAATATAGCAGCATTCAGGATTGTTCAAATCAGAGCCCTTCGGGTAGAGTTAGACCAGAGTTTTACAAGGGAGTTAGGGACTGTAAGAACTAACATTTTCATGAGTATCGGGGCCACATTAAAACTTTCTAAGTTGTGTGGATTTAGTTTTCCTTTTTATATTATGATTTTCATGCAGAGGGGGGAGGGTGTGTTTGGAACACCCCCAGGATTTTCAGAGTAATTAAATTCCTATGTAACGTAACAAAAAATTATTACCTTGGACCGCCCCCCCCCCTCCCCCTTATGGAACGGACCCCTCGAAAAATGATAAGGAGACCCATATATCAAAAGAAAAATGAATTCAGAAAATGACTTTCCATTTACTTACCCGACAATTCTTTGAGTTAATGTGGACTACCTCCCCCTCCCCCTTTTCAAAATAATCCCTGGATGTGCGCATGGTTTATGTGATTATCAGAGATTAATACATGCGTATACGGGAAAAGCAAAGTTTTCAAAAATTTAGCCATAATAAAATATTAGTCATATTGAAGCATCCCATTGTGTTGATTCAAGTTTAGTTAAATCATTACACCTTGAAGGATCACAGTATCTGTAAAAAAAAAAAAGTTGATGGTCTTAAAGTCGGGGGGGGGGGGGGGGGGGGCTTTTAAAAATCTTATGAAGAATAAGAGCAGGGTGTCTTAAACTGTTTAAATATGAAATGCTTCTGAATTTAGATACAATGAACGTGTCAAATAAAAAGTTAACCATTTTTAAACATTTTGGTCAACTTGAAGTGAATTGTTGTAAATTGTATAACATGTGGGAACAAAGAAAGGACCGAAGTAGGAATCATCCAAATATCTTTTCATGCATTGCATCCTATTAAATAAACCTTACAATTGATGCAAGTGATTTCCCAAATTTGAAATTCTGATTTTCAAACCTTGTCGATTGCAAACCTTATCTTTATGCAAAAATATTGAATTTCAAGCATCGTGTCCCTTTCTGGGGACAAAAAATTCAATAGGTTGGGATTTTTCTACGAGAATGAGAATACATGTTTAATTGATTTTAGCTTTTCATGGATGTGATACAAATGCATGCTCTGACACACCGTAGGCCTTGATAATTATAAATACATGTATATAGACAAATAAAATACATTTAATGAATTTCATTATGGTTTTATCAACTTTGAAACAAAAGTTTTAGTCTTAAGAAATGTGGAGATTAAATGATCAAATAAATTATACAATACAACATGTTGAAGAATTCAATCCATTAGTTTAATTATAGCACCAAAGAAGATTAAAATTTTAAGCGAGAATTCCCAAGTCATCTTGATGGGTTGACCGATATCTACTTACTGATAATTATTTGTCTAGTAAAACAATAAAAACCTATATGTACTTTACATCTTTTTTCATTTATGCCGTATTGAAAGTTCATGTTGTTAGATTGCATGTAAATTTTCCCCATGATTGACAACACCTACACCTAAACTATCATTTTGATTTGACTGAAACTTTTTTTTCTCGCATGATACAGGTGTATGGCAAGGGCGTTCATTAAGTCCTTGGGTTTTCTCTATGTTTATTATTGAACTCAAAACTGTCTACAGTGATACGAAAGTGTGCAATATGTATGTATCTCTTGAAAGCAAAATTATATCCTTATTGTGCTCCGATGATTTTGCTTTAAACAGTTTAAGATCGTGGCTTGCATTCAAAACTGTATGCATTCCAGGAGCACTTAATAAGACCTACTAGGTATAGTTGTTAATGTGGAGAAATCTTAAGTTTTTCAGAAAAGATATAATTGGATTCAAACGAGAGACGGATGCTATACAGAAAAAAAGTATTCATATGTTGCAATTCAATGCCTTCCTAGATGGTTCAAGTTCTACGTATGCGAGTTAAGATTTTTTTTCTGAAATAGCTGAAAAGTTAATTTCTGCATTAACAAACAAAGGAACATTTTACCCTGCCCCTTTTCACTATTTATATTAAATATTTGAATGACTTAAAATTCACTTGTTTTCGCTTAAATTGAATGTCTTTTCTGAGGGTCCAAAAGACGCCAGACAAGTCTAATATTTAAACCAGAAGTACTGTGAGCACAGCTCACAAAATGACATCTCCGCTCTCATATGGCAAAGTGCGTTGCTTGCTAGTATGTAAACGAGATTCTGTGAAATTGTCTTTAAATTTTATTCGGAGGGTTTAGAAGGAATTTCGTTAATTGTTCCACAGTCACGGCTAAATGTGAGATATTTAATGAAAAAAATAACGCGAGTAAATTAGATTAGGAAATGTCTATTATCTCAAGTGTTCGTTAGTGAACTTAGTATTTAGAGCAAAGGTCTTATTGTTGAAAGGTATGAAATTTTGGCAAGCAAAATTTTTGTGCGAAAAATTCTCTTTGCAAAAATATTCTACTGAAAAAATTTGCAGTTTTTTTTTTTTTTTAGGTCTGAACCCAAACAATAAAAAATTCCGAATAACAGCTTCTTCTCAGTGACTGAACACGTTAGCCACTAGACCATACAACTCGACCATAACACGAAGAGGCTTTTAAGGTCTGGCAAAAAGTTCCTTGAATATCTGTTTTTGTATATCTTCATAATATATCAAAAATATTTAAAATTATTATCACCTGCACGTGACCTTCCAGGTGAATATTACATAAATACTGCAAATGTTCAATGTTACCCTCATCTACATACAGTATTTATTATATTTTACTGAATGTTTTATACAAATACAAAGAAAGCTAGCGCTCATAGATCCCGCGCAGTTAATTGGGGGGGGGGGGGGGGGGGGGGCTAACACCCGTTGTCAAGCAATGTTGACTGTTGCTAAGTTCTATCGCGCTGGAGGGCGTGGTATCATCATTCAGATGGTAAAAGTTTTTTTGATAAATGTTTCTCCACAAATCAAATTTAAGTAACTTACATGAAAGTATAATTAATATTATACATCTATTGACTGGGTTCGAGAGCAACATGCATTTTGTCGTACCCAAGAACCAAACTGTTTGCCTGAGGCCGTTAGGCCGAAGGCAAACAGTTTGGTTCGAGGGGTCGACAAACGCATTTGCCCGAGAACGCAGTCAATAAATATTTTGCTATATCTTTCATTTATTTATTATTTTTTTTGTTGTAATTATACATTTTCTTTTGCCGCTAGCTTTCATACTAACGAATGCAAATAAGATTTAGATAATCCCGCCCACAGTGTGACGTAAGCGGTCCAATATCTCGTCCACAGGTCCAATAGTAAAACATTAGGAATGTTAGACTTTTTTAAGTATATATTTATAGAGGAACTAATTTTTAAAGGTATAACAAAAAGAATTATTTTCTCTACATTGGTTTAAAAAATAGATCGGGAAATTCCAAACTGATACAAATAGTTTTGGAAAGCTATTTCACTTGCTACCGACTTCCACGCAGGTGAACACAACATTTAAGAATATATAAGTTGGCGTGGGGTGGTTGTGGGGGTGAGATTTGGGTGAACGTAAATAATTACTTTTAATTTAGACTAAAAATATTCATTGAAAGAGTGGTCCCCACTAAAGGACCTTAATCCCCCACCCTTTACCCCGCGCCTCCTAAAACAAAATTTGAAGTTAAAAGAATTCTCTTTTCATCGGGGCTAATTAAAGATTTTTTTCAGCTGTCATTTTCCCTGTTAATGCCCCCCCCCCCTAAAAATCTATTCTATAAAAGAGTCTGACATTTTTTTTTTCATAGCAACTAAAGAAGATTTTTTTAAAAAAATTCCAAATTAATACGATTAGTAATGTTTATTTAACACCGCTTCTCTCATTCCATTTAGCTAGGACTTCAGCAAATGTAAACAAGATGGTATTAACTGCTTAATGAGTTCGTATCATTTAATTATTGAATCTTATAATAAAACAACTTTTGAACAGTTGGCGCTAAGGCTTTCATATTTCATATGTGTATTTCTCTTGTAACAAGCTCTTCCCTATGGCACAATTAATGTTGACATTATTTTGACTTTTCAAAAAACTTTAACCTTCGCAATAACTTTTCAACGGTTGGTGCTATGGGCTTTCATATTGCACATGTGCATTCCTTGTGACAAGTTCTTCCCTAGGGCACTATTAATATTGACCATGTGTTTAACAAGCACATATTCTTTTTTCTTCAATCTTCCTAACCAAGACGATTTTCTAGCATTAACATTCTCAGACAGGTAGCAGAAACCAATCATACATGTATTTTTCATATGAAAATTTTTAATATAATCTCGAATGAATATGACTGTTACAATTATTATATATTTGATTCGTACACTCAGACCTCTTATGATACTAGTATGATATATATGGATGTCTTCAACCAGTCACACTGAACAGTTGTTTGAGTAAAATGTAGGTTAGAGGCACGATGGCTGTGCCAGAAAAGCTTGGTTTGGATACTATACATTAGAGTATACTAGATCTTTGTGATAAATCAAATAAGATTGACTTCAACAAAAAGAATGCTTTCTTTGGTTGTTAGTACGGGAATTAATGTTGCAGCTGTTGCAGAAAAAATGCATAACCCGAGCATATCTCGCGTAAGCGGGTTATGTAATTATTATTTTTCTGCAATAGCTGCAACGTTAATTCCTGTACTAACAAAGAAAGATATTTTATTGTTTAAAGTTATATCTGTAAAAATAATCATTTAAAAAAGGATTTAGTAGATGAAATAGTGCATTATTGATGTGTACGTCATTGTACGTTTCATTGATGGAACAGCCAGTGCTCAAGAAACCTGTAGATGTGGTACATGTATGCTTAGCGGTGTTTACTGGCTGATAAATGGCAATAGTTTTCTTAAAAAATATAGAGAAGATAATATTCAGTGGATGTAAATAAATGAGATTTTGCTTATTTGTTGATGAAAGAAGAGTTAAATGTTTGATAACGATACTGGAAAATAAGTTCGAAAATATAACATTAAGTCATTAAGTCACTTCAAAAGGTTACCCTTTTTCCTTTCAGTATATATACCTAGTGGCAAAAGCACTTACTCGCAAAATTGAAAATTCACTAGCGATTCTTCTAAAAAAAAACTAATCAAAAATGGTACATTCAAGCTCTTGTCCAGTGTAAAAATTACTGCAGTTAAGGTGTTTTTTTCGTCGGTCGGTACTTTGAATAAGGGAGCTGGGGCCCATAGAATTGAGCATTTCATGGTCACTTAGGCCAGATTGGAATTTCAAGAAAACCCCTGTGATTTGAGAAGGAATTTCAAATAGACAAACAATAGTAAATAACAACTCAAGATTAATTAAGGTATGATTTTTTTATAACTTACATCAAGAACAATGGTGGTAGGAATTATCTAATTATTAAGGAATCCAAAACTGAGAAACATGGAATCAAGAAACTGATTTTGATCACAAACTTGAAAGTTTTTTTTTTGGGGGGGGGGGGGGGCTTCCAAAACATTTTAGGAAGATACAGGTTTATTTAAGGGGACGACCATTTGCAATTGATTTTGAAGGGGGAGGGGAGGGCTGGCAGTTTTTGGAGATAATCTGTCCTCGAAAATGTTGAAAATAAATAGTCTTTCCTCGACTGACAAGAAAATAAAGATTAACCCCCCCCCTTTTTTGGAGTTGGGCATATTCCTTGGGGGTGGGGGTTGTCTGACTTTTTTCAGTAAAAAAATAATCTGTCTTCGATCATCTTGGATATAAATAATCTGTCCTTCACAGACATGAAAATAAATAATCCGACTCGGAAAAATTGGCCACCCCCCCCCCCCACCCCCCCAAATATATTTTATGGTCGCATTTAGAGAGTATTTCCACTCAGTTTTGAACCCTGTATATATAGTGTGACTCACAATCTTGGATATGAAAATGATATCCCTTTGGGCTATATCCACTGTATAAAGCAGTAAAGTAATGTGATAAAAATCGGTACACCAGAATTTGTCTGGTGTTTCTGTTATATACACTAGTACTCAAAAACATTGATTCAAATAAAATCTTTATTAGATAGTAAATACAAATTTACTCTGTGCTTATTTTCAAGAACAGTTCTCCAATAAAAAGTAAGTTTCTCAAGAGTACAACACTTCCTTATGCTCATAAGGTTTCCAGAAGATCAAATTCTTTTAAATCCAAACAAAGTGTCTTAATTCAGCACAAAGGTCTCTTTGAGGCACATTTTCTCCAGAATAAAGTTCATAATCAAAACTTTTTAGGATTATTAGTGCAGCTGTCAGGGTATATATATGGCATCCAACTCGCAGACTCCTAGTTTTGTTTTTGAAAATCTGAAATGGAAGAAACAATTTTTATTTTCATTATGAAAACATTTGAATACTGTACAAATAAATGGTTTATTGTTTTCATCATATATGTAACTGGTGAGGAAGAAAATGTAAGGACCAGACTAGGATTTGAACCCAGCTTTCCTGAATCACTAGTACGGTCTCCATAGAGCCATCCGGCCACAGACCATAAAACCTACCTGAGCATTCCATTCCAATCCCCCCCCCCTCCCTCCCTTAAAAGTCGCCCAAAAGTCACCAACCCAGGCTCTTTCCTGGTATGTTCAGAGCGTTGCACAGCACTTAATGTAACTGACAAGGAAGAAAATGCAGACCAGCTATAGGCCAGGATTCAAACCCAGGCCCCCTGAATCACTAGTCAGGCACTCCACCAACAGGCCATCTGGCCCCTGGTGATCTAACCTGCCTGTCCGCCACATATACAGCATATAACTATCATTATTTATATCGTGTACCTGTACATGAATTATCCCTTAAGCTTTGAGAAGAACTTAAAACCACAGGCCTTTGGATTCCCGGCTTTAACTAGGATGGAAAAGGGGGGTTGGTATAAAAAAAATAAAGGTGTCAGATATGGTACCCACTTTTGCAAATGAACTACTTGTAAATCGTATGATTTAAAATTATACTTTCTATTTCTATCTATTCACATACAATGAATAAACATTATCTACATTACTTCCAAAGTTCATGTTGAAATTAAGTATACACTGCATGTACTTCCCAAGAAATGTGAATCTGAAACCAATTCCAAAATTGACCTTTTTTTTTTCTTTATTTGAAATTAGCTTGGGCCCCTGGTCATTCATAGGTACACGTGGTGTTAGAAATGCAGCAAACAGTTGCATAGTATTTGCATAATCTTTCAACATTTCCAAGTTGATTTTTTTTACTCCAAATCATGTTTCAGTCTAGTGCTAATAATTCCTTCAGAGTAGAAACAAATATAAATCATCTGCTTCTATTGCTACACAGCCAGGTTGTTTAATATTGTAAACAAGAAGCCCATGGGCCACAAAGCTCACCTGAGTAATCAATAACTATAACCATCCATGTTTTTCATCAGCAGATTCTTTTTTATATATACGTTATGGATAAATAATGAGATGGTGTTGAATAGTTTAGAGAAAACATTCTCTCCAAGGGTCAATGGCCCAAGGAGGGGATGTTTCTCTATTCTATTCAACACTATCCATTTATTTATCTTACTTTAAAAAAATTCCCCGATTTGGCAAAGAAATATATCATATTCATATATCCAATTTTGCTGTTATACAATAGGATCTAGCCCATTTACATATCCAACAGTGAAACAGTACAATAGCTCAATCAAACTAATGCTTGTATCCTTTCAATCACATTATCAACACTGATTAATTATCATATGGAATAGCAAAGGGGAATAACTTCTCTCAGTACTTCAAATTAATACAGGTCTGCCCAGCACCAGAACACTTGACCCAGAATTTCAAATATCTGTTAAAAATAGTATACCGATTTTGTACTCTGTTTGCCTCCTACATGTAGATGATAGGATCAGAGGAGGAGATTTTCAATCATGCATTTTCACTATAGAATCAACACACCTCTGCCTTAGCTAACACCAGAACCTCTTAGGCCAAAAAAATAATAGTCTTGTTTCCTGCTACCAGACCTACCCTATTTTTTTGCACCCGACCATAAAGTTTTTTTTTAAGGTTTGGAAGAAAAAATCCGGAATTTCAGGAATTTCATTGTTCTGTCACCGTAATCGGTTTCCGTGTTAACAAAAAAAACAAGCATTTCCTGAAATTCTTGTTTTAAATATGGACTTTCATAAAATACCACTTGAGTTGTGCATAAAAAGACATGGAATTTGATTTTGAAAGACAATATTGACCTGTGACATGTTGAATTTTATCTTGTATTAGTTCATATCAAAAAAATGTTGTCAGAAAAAAATAGAATAAAAATATAAAATAAAATAATTTTCCTACCTACTTACCCTATTTTTTTCAGGCTGGTAGCAGGAAACAAGACTATTGTTTTTTTTTTGCCTTACCCAGGGGCTGTGAAATTCACAATTTGAAAGAGGCCCATATTTGCTCATCATAACTATAGACTTAATTTGTTTGCTCATCTGAGCACAATGGCTAGGAAAAAAGCAGAAATCAGTTCAGTATTGAAAAGTTGAAATATATGTGGTTCCAACCGAACTCTAAGGGAGAAAGAAGGGGGGGGGAGGAAGAGGAGGAGGCATGATTTGAACTTGAATCTACACTAACTGAAGTTGCTTCAATATTTCTTTGACTAATTGTGGCCACCTTATCCTCTGGGTTCATGATTTAAACAAACTTAAATCAAAACTATCTGAGGATGCTTCTGTATTGATATGATTAATCATGGTTTTGCTGTTTTTGAGAAGACTTTTTGTTCATATACATATGTATAACTTTTACCCCCTGTTGTGGCCCATCCCTACCCCCCCCCCCTTTAGTCATGAATTGAACAAATTAGAATTATATTACCCAAAGATGTTTATATATAGGACTTATATGGCTTTGCTGTTCTTGAGAAGAAAAGATCTAGATTCACTTTATGCATAAAATGGCCCTGTAAATATACCAAATTACTGACAAAAATACTATGTCCCATTCCAAACATCATTATAGAGTAGAGATTTAGTGCTTTCATTCCCACGTAAAAGTTCTCTCTGGGAGTCCATTTTTCGGAAAACAGGATTTGTGAAATTGAAATATTCTTGGATTTTAAAGAAAACAGGTTATTTGAGTACTTTCAGCAAAGAAACAAAATATGAGTGCATCCCTTGATCCAAAAAATAAAACATATTTTGCAATCTTGAGAAACAATTCTATAATATAATTGCACATTTTAGATCAGAGGTTGCTCTATACAAAATATTGAAAAATAGCTTAAAAGTTTGGCTGTTTTTGTAGAAATTTTCATGATATGGAAAAATGACGCAATTAATTCATGACGTCATAATGCACTGACTAGCAGAAAATTGCCTTAATTTTGATAGATACACAGTCATCAAGCATCTAAATAATATCTAATGCATTACCAACTAAAACTTAGTAGTTTCACATGTTCAGAAATTTACAGGGCCAAAAAAGGCCCTCCGTGAACCTTGTTCTTTTAAAGATATTTCCTTATATTCCCAGTGAAAACTGTGATCAACCATTATGGCCCCACCCTACCTCCAGGGCTCATGATCTGAACAAATTTGAAATCAAAACTATCCAAGGATGATTCCATATAGATATGACCAATCATGTCTTTGCTGTACTTCTGAAGACGATTTTTAAAGATTTTTTTCCTTATGTATTCCTATGTAACACTTTGATAACTCATTATGGCCCCACCATATTCCTGGGAGTCAACAAATGATTACAAAAAATTTGAATCTATACAAACTGAAAATGATTTTGTGTTAAAATGACTAATAATCTATAGAGCCTTAACACAAGAACCCCCTGACAGGGGGAAATACACAGTTGATTTTTGGAAGAGGAACCTGTGTTCACCTTAATTATGCATGTCTAAGGTTATCTGCTAAATACCCAAAAGCAGAGAAGTTTTTCAAAGAAATAATGCATTTTCACTCTATAATCAACTGAACCCCACCCCCACCCCAACACAAGAACCCCTGACCCTGGGGCCAAAATTTCACAATTTTGGAAGAGGCACTCTTGCTCCCCATAACTATGCACTATGTTTATCTGCTAAATATGCAGGAGTAGAGAAGGTTTTCAAAGAGTTAATGTATTTTCACTATTTGATAACTAAAGCCTCACCCAAACACCAGAACTCCTGACCCAGGGGCCATGAAATTCACAGTTTTGGAAGAGGTACCCTTGCTCATCATAACTATGCACTTACTTTGTTTGCTTAACTGATGAGAAGATTTTCAAATAAGTAATGCATTTTCGTTATCTAACCAATATCCCCCCTCCCCATTGTTGGATACCCACGGTGATCTCGTTTTTTACTCATCACCAGTGGGCAAACTCGTCAATATGACTAAGGCCAAAAAAATAATAGTTTTGTTTCCTGCTACCCGACCTACCCTATTTTTTTGCACCCGACCCTAAAGTTTTTTTTTAGTTTTGGAAGAAAAAAAAATCGGGAATTTCCAGAATTTCATCGTTCTTTCACCATAATCGGTTTCCGTGTTAACACAAAACAAGCATTTCATGAAATTCTTGTTTTAAATATGGACTTTCATAAAATATTACTTGAGTTGTGCATAAAAAGACATGAAATTCAATTTTAAAAGACAATATTGACCTGTGACATGTTTAATTTTATCTTGTATTAGTTCATATCCAAAAAATGCTGTTGGAAAAAAATAAAATAAAAATATAAAATGAAATAATTTTCCTATCTACCTACCCTATTTTTTCAGGCTGGTAGCAGGAAACAGGACTATTATTTTTTTTTGGCCTAAACAACATAGCTTTTCTGTTCTTGAGAAGAAATATTTTTGTCTATATGTTCTTATGTAAAACTTTATATTCCCCATTGGGCCCCACCCTACCCCTGGGGATCATCATTTGAACAAAATTGAATTGACACTACCTGAGGATGCTTCCATATCAAAATGACAAAACATGATTTTCAGTTCTTAAGAAGAAGATATTTTCCTATATATTCCTATGTAAAATTTTTGATCCCCCATTGATGCCTGACCCTATCCCCAAGGGTCATCATTTTAACAAATTTGAATCTACACTACCTGAGGATGCCTCCATATCAAAATGACTAATCATGGCTTTGCAGTTCTTCTTCTGAAGATATTTTCCTATATATTTCTATTTAAGACTTTGATCCTCCATTGTGGCCCCACCCTACCCCCAGGGGTCATCATTTGAACAAAATAGAATCTACACTACCTGAGGATGCTTCCACATAAATATGATCAATCAGGGCTTTACTGTTCCTTAGAAGATTTTTAAAATTTTTCCTATATATATCTATGTAAAACTCTGATCCTCCATCGTGGCCCCACCCTACCCCTGGGGGTCATCATTTGAATAAATTTGAATCTACATTACCTGAGAATGCTTCAACATAAATATGATCAATCAGGGCTTTGCTGTTCCTGAGAAGATTTTTAGAATTTTTCCTATATATTTCTATGTAAAACTTTTATCCTCCATCATGGCCCCATCCTACCCCTGGGGGTCATGATTTGAATAAATTTGAATCTACACTACCTGAGGATGCTTCCATATAAATATGACCAATCAGGGCTTTGCTGTTCTTGAGAGGATTTTTAAAGGTTTTTCCTATATATTTCTATGTAAAACTTTGATCCTCCATTGTGGCCCCGCCCTTCCCCGGGGGTCATGATTTGAACAAACTTGAATCTACACTACCTGAGAATGCTTCCATATAAATATGACTCATCATGGCTCAGCTGTTCTTTAGAAGAAGATTTTTAAAGATTTTTCCTTTATATTTCTAAGTAAAACTTTGATCCTCCATTGTGACCCCGCCCTACCCCCAGGGGTCATCATTTGAACAAACTTAAATTTACACTACCTGAGGATGCTTCCACATGAGTTTCATCTTTCCTGGCCCTGTGGTTCTTGAGAAAAAGATTTTTAAAAAGATGCTATCAATTTTTCAGTAATTCTTTATTATCTCCCCTTGAAAGAGGGTGTGGCCCTTCATTTGAACAAACTTGAATCCCCTTTACCCAAGGATACTTTGTGGCAAGTTTGGTTGAAATTGGCCCAGTGGTTCTTGAGAGGAAGTGGAAAATGTTAAAAGTT